>NC_136265.1:18582498-18669998 GCF_964187855.1 Myxine glutinosa
ATCAGCCTGCTTCCAATTATCAGCAAAGTCATGGAATCCATCAATGCTTCGGATATCAAATCCTTCCTCTTCTCCAATGGCTTGATCTCTGATCATCAATTTGGTTTCAGACCAGGTCATTCTACTCTGGACATGTTGCTTCTGCTGTCTCAACAAAGGATGGAGGTCCTCAATGCCAAACAGGAAATCAGAGTTGTCTCACTTGACATATCACGTGCCTTCGATACGGTCTTGCACCCAGCTCTGCTCACCAAACTCTCCTCCGATGGTATCCATGGAAACTCCACTCATGGCTTGCAGACTTCCTCTCTGGTCGAAGGCAACGTGTGGCCCTGAATGGATTTCTCTCATCTTCCCTTCCTGTTATGGCTGGAGTTCCCCAAGGTAGTGTTCTGGGCCCTGTGCTATTTCTGGTCTTCATCAATGATCTCTCCGACTCTCTGGAAAATCCTCTCTATCTCTTTGCTGATGACTCCACTATCTGCCGCTCCATTCCTCATCCCTCAGATCGGCAGTCTGCAGCCTCCTCACTCTCTGCAGACCTGGAAAAAAATCACAGACTGGTCAAACAAGTGGAACATGTCTTTCAATCCTGACAAATCTCACACTCTTACAATGTCTCTCCGAAACGACCGACTGGAAAACCCTCCCATCTACTTTCTCAACAATCCTCTCCAAGAAGTTCTGTCGCTCAAGCTTTTGGGTCTCACTATCTGCCATGATCTTTCTTGGGAAAACCACATTTCCAAGCTTGCCTCCAAAGCCAGTCGCCGACTGGGCATCCTCCGTCGTGCGATGTTCTTCCTTGGCACACCTGAGCTCCTCACCACATACAAGGCTTTCATCCGCAGCTCAATGGAATACTGTTCCCCCCTCTGGGCTGGTGCTCCTGCCTCACACCTAGCTCGGCTTCACGCTGTTGAAACCACAGCGTTCAGAATCATTGGAATCTCCCGCGATGAAGTTAACTCCAAGGGCCTTTCACTCACTCACCGCAGGCAGGTTGGTGGTCTTTCTGTCTTTTGCCGACTCCTCTCCGGCCTTGCTCCCCCAGCTCTCTCTGTGGTCTGTCCCCCAAATATTCCTTCAGGTCGCACAAGATCTGCCTGCAACCATCTTATGGTAAAACTGCCAAAATCTAGGCTCTCTGCTCACCTTCACTCCTTCATTTCCCTTTTCTCCCGCCTCTGGAACAAACTCCCCCACTCCCTTCATCCCACTCCTCCCTCCAGGTCTTTAAAACAGCTGTTCACCACCATCTCTTATCTTCCCCCATCCAAAACCTTGATCTTTTCTACCCCCGCTAATTCACCCCAGATATATATATATATATATATATTTTTTTTTTTGGGGAAATTCCAACTTCTTTCCTGGAAGTCCTTGCAGTGTTCATATGTTTTATACCTTTCCCACCTCCCCCAAAGCCCTCCCCCTCCCACATTTCTCCCGTTGTCCCTGCTCTCAAATGTGTCCTTCCCCCTCTCTCCCCCATCTTGTCTACCGCTCCCCTTATTTTTTTGTGTTTTATGTGTCGGTTTGACTTTTTGTGTGATTAATGTTAGCTCTTTCACGAGCCTCGATCTTGTATACCAACAAAAAAAAAAAAAAAAAAAAAAAACTTCTAGAAGTTACCAATAATATTGTCCAGGCCATTTTAGGATTACTGTGTGGAATAAGCTAAGATTTATTAATTGTTTCAGCTTTTTTTGTTTTGTTCCTCTGCAAAGCAAAGAAATACATTTGTGGATACCAAATGATTTTTTAATTTCAACAATTTTCTGGGAGAAATGGTGCATTATTTGAAAAAAATGCAAGGGTGCCAATATTTTTGGCCATTACTGTATATAGGTACATATGCAGTACCCATGTTTTTGCTTCATATATGTAACCTGACTCATTTCTATTTTTGGGGGCGATCGAGGCAGCGGTTTGTTGCCTATACACCGTGCAAATGAAGGGGATGTGACAGAAAAACGTGTTGCATGCTTGGAAGACGATTTCCTGTAGGGCGGGTACTCTGCTGTGATATTAATGATCATAAAGATAATAACATGACCCCTCTGGGCACTCCCAAGGGTGTGGGGAGGGAGTGTTTCTCTTGAGTATGACTTGTGAGAAAACATTGTCACCATTTTGTTCAGCATTCCAAGCTGAGATTCAGCAAGCTGCCTTAAGGAGGGGAAATATTTACCATAAATTGCCAAAAAATATTCACAACATTCATAAATGGAGACTGGTTTTCTCTTATTTTGCAGATTAATATGAGAAAATGATGTGAATCCCAGATGTAATCCATGGCAAAAGAAGCACAGATTTGTTACCTGACATTCCCCCATTTTTAATCACATGGTGTTGCCAAGCAGACATTGGCAGAAAGTGAGTGTGGGGGGCAATTAGCTGAATTAGGGTGAGGCTTGCACTGACATCACATTAATTTTATTTTGGCACACTTGTACTTGGCATATATTGTAGAGGTAGGCGAGCTCCCTTTGCAGGGTTAAGCTGTCTAGTCTATGTTCAAATTCCGACCCAGCCATAAATGGTCGTCCTGGTGTTTGGCGTACCTGGATGTATGTACGATCCCTCTGATGCATGTTGAGCTGGGTGTCCCATCTGCTAGCATTAGGTGATGGAGGTGAAAGATCCCAGTCCCATGGTGTTCGTACTACTGTATATCCAGCAATGATCAGTGACGTCCACCATGTTCTTCTTTTTTTTTTAGTATTTAATCTTTATATGATTAAAACAGTTTGAAAGTTATCCGAACTATAATTTACGGACTGGTGTGTGTTTGTTTGTTTGTTTGTTGTACTACTCCTCCTACAGTTCTGGCCCGATTACATCCAGACTTGCTACATAGGATCAGCATGACCCCGATTAGTGTATAGGGGTGTTTTTACCTTTCGGTGGTCATAGGGGGACGAGAGGGAGGATGCAAATTCTGTATGTAAATGTGTATCGTGTAGCGCCACCTGCAGGTGGGAAAGGGTATTACAAGTCCGGCCCTTTACAGTATGTACAGTATTTCTACCCTCACATTTTCCAGGGCAACTAGGTGTTTTTAATTACAAGCAATCGCATCGGCGGAGTTTAGGGGCGGCAAGGGGGGGGGGGCAATGCCCCCACCTTCATTTTTTCCCATAGTTTACAATTGAGATAAAAACATCCCATATTTAAACGTGAGTAACAAAGCGAAACAGAACCCAAGTGCGTGGATTTCTTCCTCCAGCCACTGAAGATATCGCGGTATTTGCATAGAGTGACGTGATTGGCTGCATCCTTTTTCAAATCAGATTAACGGTTATATCTGCATTCTGCAGTCCATGAGACGGAGCTGAACGGCGAATGTTCATATAAAACTTATGCTATTCAAGTTTTAATTTGGAGTAGAATAATTTTATTTACCTTATCTAAAGAAAAGCTAAAATGGACATTAGGAAGCTTTTACGGCGTAGCCCATAGGGCAAAGCCATCTGAGAACAGTGTTTGTCCATCTGTATGTATGCATGTATGTCCCCTCAAATGTATACCAATCAGAGCTGAGGATATGGTCACATGACAGGGTGATGCGATTACGTCTGATGTCAATACGGCGGTACGGCGGCTGACTCTCCACACTCCGCCATTTTGATTTATATGCCGTTCATGACGAACATATTGTCGAACCTGTCATATATCACAATCGCCATGCTCTACCTTTACGTTTTTCATTCAGTGTGAAACACAAACAAACCGATTGTTAGAATGACCATCAAATAACGAAAGCATCGGCGTTACGTCTCTTCCAACAAAACGGTATGTGTAGGCCTTAGGCTTCATGCCTCATCTTTGGGCCGTTTTGGACAAATAATGCCCAGGTTTCTTAATACAGTAGTGTATCGTTTAAGTAGTATCTTAATACAGTAGTGTATCGTTTAAGTAGTATCTTAATACAGTAGTGTATTGTTTAAGTAGTATCTTAATGCAGTTGTCTATTGTTTCAGTAGTATCGTTTTCGTAATAATAATAATATAGTAAATATGACCATAACACTTTAATCCCAATGTCGTGAATACAAAGTTGATGGATTGAAGCGGTGTATGGTTCATGAATCGATGATAAGTGGTGTATGGTAGCTACGAGCAACCGCGGAAGTAAGGAATTCGCCTCGGTTTTTTGATAGCATGTTATTAACCCAATCATTGTGGGGTATATAGATTACAGTAGATCTTCCCTCAGTTCTGTAAGTAAAACGTACCTCACCGATGTCAGGATTCCTCCAAATTTCTTTGTTTAATGTTATTAGCAGCATTAGCGACTGGTTAAAAAGCTAATCATGTGTGTTTGTGGTTTATAATATTTTACAAGCCCACCCACCGGATGATTCACAACAGAATATTACAAGTGCACCACAGGCCCAGCTACCGCCGCATACCTCGCCTCGCGACGCCGTATCATTGCAAGTAGAGCAAGACGACCTCGAACCTTTTGAAGCAGTGAGTACACGTTCTCCCAGCACACATTCTACTGAAGATGATGCGAGAAGCGTAAATGTTACAGATCTCAGAGAAAAAAAGCATTGAACCTAATCAACCGCATCTGAATGATTTCCCAAAGAGAATATTTGGAAAAATATTCCAAATTTTCCCTTGGGGTGAATATTCTGTTCAAAAAGATGCCGCGTTCTGCTCTCCCTGTCGTCACTTCCACTCAGAAAAAGTCCATGCTGAGCATTCATGGATCAAAAATGGCGTGCAGGAATGGAAGAAGATCTCGGAAAAATTGCCGACACATGCCGTCTCCCAGATTCAATTGAAATGTATGGAAAAGTGGCAATGCTTTAAATAAAGCTTGGAAATAGGATCGACAGCAGCGAAGCTTTCGGAAAGTCATAAAAGCACCGTTGAGATGAAACAGAGATTGATTACCTTGCAAAGGTTTGTGACATTGTCAAGTTACCTTCAAAGCTTGGCCTTCCATTTTGTGGGCACAATGAGGGAAAGGAACCGAAATTGAAAGGGAATTTCCTTGAATTTTGTGATTTCTTTACAAAGTATGACGAAACTTTTAATAAAATGCATTCTAGTTATTTTAATTGCACAAGCCCTGAATTTCAAAACGAAGTGCTACGATCTGTGCAGATTTGGTTCTCAAATAAATTGTACAGGAAGTGAATAAGAGCGGGTTTTTTGCTATAATGCCAGATGAGGCCTGATTGTTTAAGATGGAGCAGCTTTCAGTTTGTATCAGATATACAGAACTGAAGAACTGAGTGGCGTGCTGATGAGGAGGGGAGTGTCGTTGAAGCTGAAGGGAAAGGTGTATGCTGCATGTGTGAGAAGTGTTATGATTTATGGGAGCGAGACATGGGTAATGAACGTAGAGCAGCAACGAAGGCTGGAAAGGGTGGAAATGCGAATGGTTCGGTGGATGTGCGGAGTATCGTTGAGAGAGAGGAAGACAAATGATGAATTGCAAAAGATGATGGGAATAGAGCCTGTGATTGATGCTGTGAAGAGGAACAGGTTGAGATGGTTTGGTCATGTATTGAGGAAGGATGAAAGTGACTGGTTGAGAAGAGTGATGGAAATGAATGTAGAAGGAAGTAGAGGACGGGGAAGACGGAGAAAGACTTGGCTAAAGATGGTGGAAGAAGAAATGCGGGCAAGGGGGTTAACAAGGAGAGATGCAGAAAATAGGGCAAAATGGAGAAGATTGTCATGGGGTCCGCAAGGCTAACCCCCGCTCCAGCAGGGAAAATGGCCTTAAAATGCATGTTGTGTTGTTGTTGTATACAGAAAACCTCGAGATCAGAGAAATATTCCTGTGCTTTGTCAATTGCTCATCTTCGCGAAATGCGGAAGGCATTTATACTGCCATAAAGAAAGCTTCAGAGACAAATGGATTGCAGAATACGCTGATAGTTGCCCAATCTTACGATGGTGCTGCGGTCATGTCAGGCCACGTGACTGGGGTTCAGCAGCGAATGAAAGATGACCATCCGTTTGCAATATATGTACGTTGCATCGCACACAGACTCAACCTCGTCCTTGTGGATTGCTGTAAAGTGAGTCGTGGTGCCGTGGCCTTTCTAGATGTAGTTGAGAAATTGTATTCAGTGTTTGCGGATCCAACCAACCATCAGGTGTTTATCGACATGCAGACAGATTTGGGTCTAAAGCAAAAAGAGATTGTGCAGCTCGGTGATACACGTTGGGCATGTAAGTGGAGAAGTTTGTCTGCAGTAAAAAAAATGCATTACACTGACATAGTGAGGCGTCTCGGAGATCTAAGTGAACAAGGTGAAAAGTGGTCGGTGGAAGCAAACGGCCTTTTTCATCTCATGACCGGAGTTTCATTCATTGCCTCCTCGATTATCTTTCACGACATTTTGAAAGTTATTCATGTCGCTCACGAAGGACCTCACAGCATCGACACCACAGTTGCAAAAGCTGCCTCTATCATAGGGAACCTTAAAGTGTACTTTGAAAAACTCAGAAGTGAAGAAAGCTGGAATGACATGTGGAAAGAAATTACAGAATTCTGTAAAGACCATGACATTTAAGTACCAGACGAAGACAAACATCACTCGCCAAAAAGAAAAAGAGCAGTGAAACTCTCGGCAGCTTGTACGGATTTCTTTGTCCCAACAACTTTGGGTCAAAGAGAACATCTAGAAGAGGCAACAAATACACCTGAAACACCCGCGACTGCAACCCAACCTAAAAAAAACCAGGTGGCATCAGCAGTTGTACATACCTGTTTTGTATGCTGTAACTGCAGAGTTAGAGAGACGATTCTCAAAAGAATCGATGGAAATTGCTGAAGCATGTGACTCGGTGTTAAGGTGTCACAAAACTTGCATCATCTACATCCATTCTTGCAGAAATATGCAGACCCACTCAAAATAAATCTTCAGCTTGCAGCTGCAGAAATGGACCTTTTTATCAGTACGGAATCTGTTGCTACCCTTCAGAGACTTCAAAAAGTATTGTCTCAGAGAATGTACCCAAACTATTACAAACTCATTCAGTTAGCTCTCACACCGCCAGTCGGGCCTGCCACGCCGGAACGAAGCTTTTCTGCAATGAGGCGGATTCAAAACTGGTTGCGCTCAACCATGGAAGAGGAAAGATTTTCTTCATTGGCTCTCCTTCATATAGAAGGCGATTTAACTGCGAAGCTGATTCCAGAGGACATTGTGGATGTTTACACGAACTGAAGGGAAAGACGGTTGCACCTACATTTGTCATTAACCCAAGTGTGCATGGAAAAAAAATGTAGACTACAAGGCCATGCTAAAGCCAGCGATGCAAATAATAAATAATTCTAAAGACATTTATTTGCAGACAAAAATATCAAATACAAAAAACAATAAATGATGTGGCATGTCCTCCAAACACTAAAAAAAAAGGTCCTTTACTGGAAGCATTTCACACACACAACATGGCTGTGCTCCTTGCAAACATGTTCTGCGCACTTATCGCAAATCGTTCTGCTTTTACGATCTTTGCGGTGGACCCTGGTCTTGGCCACATGTGGACCCTGGTCTTGGCCACATGTGGACCCTACTTGTTGGCTTACACCAAAAAATGTCCATTGCATCACATATGATGATCCTTGGAAGCTGCGTAGTACCTTCCGCCCCTGTTTTGCATGTGGAGCAACAGCAACTCTAGCACAAGTCCTCTGAGGACCAAACGTCACTTGTATGTAACACCTTGGTGAAATTTGGGATTCTTTGCTGTGAACAGAATATACTATGCATCCAGACAAGCCACATCTACAACATTGTAGCACGTGGCCATAGTCCACCAATGTCGTGGATTCCCAATCCCCTTTCAGTTCTGGAATAAGCACCTCAACTCGGACACTGTACAAGGGGTTTATTGAGGGATAAGGATAACATGCATGGTAGATAGATATGAGCACAGAAGCTAGTAGAACCTTTTGGTCCTCGCACAGCCAGCAACCAACAACATCTCAAGGAATCACAATTTGTGTTCTGCTTCATATATTTTTCTTCAAAGGACAAGGAACTCAAAACATTTCCCCAGTTTCCCAAGCTGGGCTTCAGAGAAAGGCAAGGGCAGGTGGGGAGCTGCTCATGAGGAAAGAATGTTGACGCAAGGTCAAACAAAGATTTTGTCAACAGCTTTTCAAAACCAAACAGTCAGACGCTGGGGAGCCAAATGGGTCATATTGCCCCCCCGCCCCCCCCCATTAGCCTGAGATTCGAATGAAATCCCTTACACATACAGGGTTGCCGTTTGCGGGAGTAGTTGCGAACCATTAGGTCCATGCAATGGACACCCCCTTTTGTGTAGTTGTAGTAGATGACCATCTCAGGTCTTTTTTTTGCGCCTTTCGACGTCGACTTTGTCATGGTGCATTGTCCTCAAAAAAATGAAAAGCACACGAAGATAAACCTTGTAATAATGAGAATAAAAAGAAACTTACTTTTGTCAAAGGGAGAAACATGGTGGTAAATGATTTAAAAATAGAAAAATACCAAGAAATAAATCACAAGATAATGTCGATGAATAAGGATGAAGCAAAGGTTTGTACAACGTTTGTACAAAAGGCAAAAGATGCACCTCACAGATCACTTGAGGTTTTCATTGTGAGAAAATAAAAATCATGTGAAGTAAAAAGAAAATACCTATTTTCGTCAAAGAAATCGAATCTCTGATCCGATTTGGAAGATCGTAAAATAAACATGAAGTTGGGAAAAAAAAACTCGAGAAGTACATGAGAAAACAAGATCTTGAAAGCACACAGAAGATTTCAAAACAACTTGAATAAATGACAAATGACTCAGGACATTCCCCCGGAGACGATGAACCTTGAACACGATGTGTGTTGTGCAAATTACGAAGGGTACAAAGCAAAATTCAACCAATGGTCCATTGGACCCGAGCCATGCATTCTAGGGATTGCGTTTTTATTAAATAAATTTAAAAAAAACCACCTTTAGAGGCCATTTTTCCCCGCAAAGCGGGGGTTGGCCTTTTTCGGGAACCGTGGTTGTTGTTGTTTTTTGGTCCCCTTTTTGAAGCAATGTTTTACGGCCGGATGCCCTTCCTGACGCCAACCCTTTTTGCCGCCTTTAACGACAAACAGGGAATTACCAGTGAACTGGTACTCAAATTTACTGGTACACAAGACTTTACATTAAATGTAAAGAAATAATTCCCGTTAAAACTGAACTGAATAAAAAAAAATTATACCGGACGAAATGTTGTAAAATTTTGACACATGAAAGGGCATGCAAATAGATATCGAAATAAAAAATGTTATTGCCTCCCAAATAGAGAAGTCAAACTACGCCTATAAGCAGTAGGTAGGCATGTTTTTGCTTCATACATGTAACCCGGGTTTTTTTTCTTTTTCTTCGGAGCGATTGAGAAAGCTGTTAGTTGCCTATACACCTCCCAAATGAAGGTATGCATCAGAAAAAAAACAACTTGTTGCATGCTTAGAACTAGAACGGTACTCAGTAGAGAGCATATCTCCACCTGGTTGGCCATATCACTCAATGGTGAAGAATCACTTAAAAAATAAAATACTTCTCATATCCATATTCAGATCTTCACCAAAATCGAATCTATTTGTTCTTGTCACACACCCAACCGGTCCAAGTTTCGTCCAAATCCATCCATAACTTTTTGAGATATCCTGCTATGTATCGTTTTTGGCCCTATCTCCCAATGGTGAAGATTCACTTCAAAAATTAAATAAATCTCATATCCGAATCCATAATTCAGATCTTCACCAAAATCGAATCGATTCTTCCTTGTCACACACATAACCTGTCCAAGAAGTTTCGTCCAAATCCGTCCATACCTTTTTGAGATATGTATCGTTCGTTGAATCGTTTTAGGCCTAGCCGGAAAAAATCGTTTCGAAAAAATTCTAGTAACCGGATCCGAATCCGGATATTCACCAAAATCTAATCATTTCGTCCTTGTCGCGTACTCTACATCTCTGCCAAATTTCGTCTGAATCCGTCCACAACTTTTTGAGATATTTTGTTCACAGACAAACAGACAGGGATGAAAACATAACCTCCATCCACCTTTTGTGGCGGAGGTAACAAGGTCGCCCGTAGGGCGCATACTCTTCTCGTGTATGATAAAAGTCAATCCCCTGATAATAACATCCGTGATCAGATTTTCTCACTGATGATGTCATTGGTGCGCAAGACAGGTCTTGCGTGATGACGTCATATGTTATATGCTGGAATATAATTTATTTGCCTTCTATTTCATGACGGATATAAATTGGCATGAAGCGAGTGTTGTATGTTGCAGAAATGTTTTTTTTTTAAACTATGTAATTTTAACTCTTTCGTCATTACCTAATCGCAATATCGTTGAACATTTTAATGCCGGACACCGTTTGAGATCCACAAAGTGTGTTCAACTCGCAAACTCATCATTTACAAGTCCCTTGACTCGTGCATCACGTGGTTCGAGAGGATGAGCATGCTCGCCATTCTGCTCAACTGTGTGACGCTTGGGATGTTCCAGCCATGCAGTGAGGTCCGATGCCAACTACATCGCTGCATCATTCTGAAGGTAAATACTGGGTCTTCATTTGGTCTGCTTAAACGGTCCTGCATACGGATTGGTTCTTTCATCTTATCGCTTTTCATTGTTGCTCTACATCCCCTCTAATATTGCTACTACATCTTCCTTCTAACTTCCTTATTATCCACTTCTTACTCTTATTCTCTGTTTGTTCTGCTTCTTTACTTATACAGGACATTATCCATATATATACTAAAGTAGACGTAGTTTTCTGACCGTCTGTTTCCCTTTTTCCACCTATTGGTTGGACAGCTGGCCTGACTCCACGCACAATGACGTCATTAGTAGGAAGGCTGACTCCACCCACAACGCCGTCATTAGTAGGAAGGCTGACTCCACCCACCTGCATTTTGATTTTAATGCAGATCTGGCCGAACACATCGTCGAATGTGGCATATTCACAATCGCCATGTCCTACACCTTTGCATTGCTAAAACATAAACTTCTGGGAGCATGCGAGGCGGTGCTACGTTGCCTATACACCGCCCAACAAAGTGTAGGTATTCAGTTCCATGGTTCCTTGCTATAGTCAGGTTCACTATGTCAATAAATTATATTTCGTTCAAAATCATGGTAGATTAGCAAACCTATACATTTTTGGAAAGGTTATAGCATAAGGAAACTAAAAATCAATGTTTACATTTGGAGAGATACCTGTATGGCGGCCATTTTGGATTTTCAAAATGGCCACTGTAAAATACATATTTTGTTCTATTTCTGCCTCTAATTACCCTAAAAACTTTAAAAAATATACTAAACCTATATTTTCAGGGACAAGGAATCCAATGAAAGTATCAAATTAGTGCTATGGGGAATGGTAAGACACGAATCAAAGGGTTTGAATTGCAAAATACCGTCTTTATATTCGCGATAAGTTGCATAATCAAATACATGTTATCATTTTGTACAGGCAGTTAATAACATCAAAATGTGTCACAATAATTCATATCACCAAACATACACAGGCAGTCAGCAAAATCATATATACACATGCAGTCAGTATAACTTCACATCTACACAGGCAGTCAATGACAAAATATACACAGGCAGTCAATGGCATCAAACATACACGATTACAGAATATGCCATTTAGAGTTCGTCATCACTGTCCTGTGTGTCGTATCCGACAATATAGTCCGCATCGTTTTCACAGTCCGTTCCACACAAGCAAAGGTCGGTCAAATTGATTGGCAAATCGAATTGGTCGAATGGTCGATCGAATCGAATTCGATGAATCGAATCGAATCGATCGAATGGTCGAATGGTCGATCGAAGCGATTGGTCGAATGGAATTGGTCGAATGGTCGAATTGGTCGAATCGAATCGATTGGTCGAATGGTCGAATTGGTCGAATGGTCGATCGAATCGATTGGTCGAATGGTCGAATGGTCGAATTGGTCGAATGGAACTGGTCGATTGGTCGAATTGGTCGAATCGAATTGGTCGGAATTGGCAAATGTAAACATTGATTTTCAGATTTTCCATGTAATAACGTTTCCAAAAATGTATAGGTTTGCTAATGTACCATGATTTTGAACGAAAAAACATAGTGAACCTGACTACTAGTCCATACTATAAGAGAGCTGTGTGTGTATGTATACCTGTCGCCATTTTTCTCAGGCATGGCCAAATGGATCTTCATCAAACTCATTGTTTCATTCAGTGAGTGCCGAGGAGTGTTTTCGGCAAAAAAAAAAGTTGAAAAAAAAAAAGCTTTTCTCTTTTTTTTGCAATGTTTTTTTTGGAAATTTAGAAAAAATAAGTTGCCTTTTTATGGATTATTTTTTCTTTTAATCGCTCCATTGTGGGTTTAGGGAAGTGTGTAGGGGCCCCGTTCTTTAGTGGGTGTAGGGAAGTGTTTTAGGCCCCCACAAATAAATAGACCGGACAACGTCAGGTACCCCTGCTAGTACATTATAAAGGAGAGGACATGGTAGAGATATTTAAGATAATGAAGGGTATATACAAAATAAGTGCAGAATAGTTCTTCAGCGGAATAGACAGTGAAAGGATCAGGGCCAAAGCGTAAGAGTAAAGAAGAGGAGAGCTAAGGTGGTAGTAAAGCATCGGTCTTTCAATCATAGTAGTTAATGCATGGAATTGTCTCCCTGGAAGGGTAGTGGCAGCAGAAACAGTAAAAAAAAGTTTAAATTTGAATTAGATAGGTACCTAGATGTACTGAAGATAAAATAGTATAGGGTAACTGGCAGGACTGGTAGGTACTTTGAGTACGGACATCTGTGCGGAGTATGACGTCTGTGAGAGGGTCTTGTCTAGGGTGGAGTTGGTGATATATTTTTTCCCCCTAAAATCGCCGTCAATGTTTGCTTACCAAGCCCTCGACTCTACACTTCCTTTTCAGTCGTTCGATGACTTCATCTTCATCTTCTTTGCTGTGGAGATGGTATTGAAGATGGTCGCACTTGGTGTGTTTGGCAACCGCTGCTTTTTCGGGGACACCTGGAATCGCCTGGACTTCTTCATCGTGATGGCGGGGTAAGTGGACACCCACTTTTGGATGTTAAATATCTGATTCCAAATACCTTTAAACTATAGAACGAGTAAATGTTAAGAACATTTCCACATTACACAATATCATGATGTCTACAGTCTTGGTTTTCTGTCATTAACACCGAGTTCATCTGGTCTAGTGCATCCTTGTTGCCAAAAAACATCCATTTGGATCTTCTTCTTCTTCTTTTAAATGCAGCACAAAGGCCGTGTGATAACATCAATGCCTGAGGACGTAGCTGACCCATTGGTGCAGCGCCCCCTGTAGGTTAGGGAAGGAATTGTAATTTGTTCAGGGTGCCGGCAATTGCTCGGCCACTCCAAGAAGGACACCATGGGATCCTAAAAGTCCAGCAACTAATTCCGGCAGATGGAGCGCCCAGTTTAAGTTTATACCTTGGTGAGGATTCATGCCCAGGCTAGATAGTTGAGGTGAGTGTGCGTACCCTTACGACATCCTGCCAAACCTTATCCCTTTGGATAAACTTCTGTTCGGCCATTCTAAACATACCGCCCTCCTTAACACCACAGTAGCATCTCATGCAAAGTGTAATGTATATGATATACCTGTCGGAGTGCTGGGGGTGGGAGGTTTTGCCTCCCCTTCCATATTTGATAGGTTTAAGCCCATTCAGCCCCGATCTAATGTCCCCCACATCAGGAACTCAATTTGAACACCCGGCGAGTTTAGTCGTCACCCAGTATCGAGAGAGTTCTTTTTTACCTCCGCCACCGAAGGTGGATGAAGCTTATGTTTTCACTCCCGTGTGTTTGTTTGTCTCTGTCTGTTTGTTTGTGAACAGGAACAGGTCTGCGGGACGATTCTTCACCATTGGGAGATAGGGACAAAAACGATACATAGCAGGATATCTCAATAAGTTGTGGACGGATTCAGATGAAACTTGGTGGACATGTTGGGTGTTTGACCAGGAAGAATTGATTCAATTTTGGTGAAGATTCGATCCCCGATCCGGATGAGAGAATTTAAAATTAATTTTTTTACCATTAAGGCCAAAAATGATACATAGCATGATATCTCAAAAAGTTATGGATGGATGAGGACAAAACTTGGGGGATCAGTTGGTTAGGCGGCAACAACAAGCCAATTCGATTTTGCTTCAGGTCCAGATCCAGATCCGTCCTATCAGTGGGATAGAAAACGTAAACTGTTCATCCTGGTGGACGTATCCGGTCTACCGAGCACCATTCGAGTTTTCTGTTTTTTAACAGGAAGTTCCCCTGACTATGTCTCTTGGGCACGGCCATTAGAGCGCAGAACCCACTTTATGCGACTGATTGCTACATCTTTAATACATCCCTGAAATTCAATAAACAGTTTGTCTTTGTGACACTTCCTGATTACCTCATGAAACTGAAAATGCCCTTTTGGAGTTGTTTTTCTCTTATGAGTATGCCATTCAAGTAAACAAACACGGGCCTTGTACATATTTGTAGTTACATTTCACGAGATTCTCATCAAATTTATTTCAGACCGCATGAGAGATCATAGGTACATCTTTTGTAAGGTAGGCCTTCCCACAAGCTAGTCATGAAGTGAGACCGTCGTCACAAAGGAAGTTTCTGCAGGCAGAGAATTCTCGCTCCCATGTGAGAAGTTTGCTCACTACAAAAACGTATTCTCGTGTTTAAGGAATGAAGAACTATTCTTGTGGAACCTGAACCTCCACATTCTCATCATTCCCATTATTCCCTCTAGGTTGACAATCATCTCACACCATCCCCCATCCAAAACCATGATCTTTTCAACCCCAATTAATCCTGTCCATGTTCACCTATTTCCAAACTTCCAGTTTTTGCCTCCTGGGAGTTTGCTTCTCTTTCCATCTTGTCCACCCTGTGCGTTATCATCTACCCCTTATTGTTCCCTACATCCCTCAATTGGCCAAGTGTCCCTTTATTTTGTCTCTCTTCACTGCTGATTGGGGGGGTTGACTTAGGTTGACTCAGCCTGTCATCCTTCCGAGGTCGGCTAATTGAGTACCAGTTCACTGGTAATTCCCTGTTTGTCGTTGAAGGCGGCAAAAAGGGTTGGCGTCAGGAAGGGCATCCGGCCGTAAAACATTGCTTCAAAAAGGGGACCAAAAAACAACAACTACCACGGTCCCCGAAAAGGCCAACCCCCGCTTTGCGGGGAAAAATGGCCTCTAAACGGTGGTTTTTTCTTCACTGCTGATGGGATGTTTCCCCTCTATTTCTACTGTTCTGTTTGTTCTGTTTGTTCTGTTGCGTCCCGATCCGTTCTTTGTTCTAGCTCCTAAATGAGCCTTAACTTCTGCACACAAAACATAAACCAAACGAGTTTAATGCACGAGTTTGGTCCTCATTGGTTAGATGTTATGCAGTATGCCGCCCTGACGATGGCGAATAAGCCCGAAATCCGGATCGGCGGCTCTGTTTGATGTTCGACCAATGTCCACCAAAGAATCAAATCTCTGCCTGTTCACAGGCTTTTGGTCTAGGACTGCGGTTCATAGGAGATTGGGACAGCGCTTGTCACGCTGTATGTCGTTGATTGTTAACTCTGCGGATCACAGCGAACGCCCCGGTTACCTCCGCCACCAAAGGTGAATTGAGGTTATGTTTTCACCCCTGTCTGTCTGTCTGTCTGTTTGTTTGTGAACATAATATCTCAAAAAGTTGTGGTCGGATTCGGACGAAATTTGGCAGAGATGTAGCGTATGTCACAAGGACGAAATGATTAGATTTTGGTGAAGATCCGGATTCGGATCCGGCGACTAGAATTTTTAAAGTAATTATTCACCATTGGGAGAAAGGGCCAAAAACAATATATAGCAGGATATCTCAAAAAGTTGTGGACAGATTTGGACGCGGCTTGGTGGACCAGTTGGATTCGACAAGGACGAATCGATTCGATTTTGGTGAATATCTGAATATGGATTCGGTATGATAACTTTTTTGTTTGTTAAGTGATTCTTCATCATTGAGTGATATGGCCAACCAGGTGGAGCCTCCTCCACTGCATAGATATGCTCTCTACTGAGTGCCGTTCTAGCTTTGGTTTGTATTAGCGGGAACGATGGTCTGGGTGGCAAACAGACTCTTCGTTCTTTGTGGATTATGCAGTTTCTACTATGTGATACATAATCCGTGGCTGGTGCTCACCATTAAAGCCAGGAGGTGCCTTTTTGTATGTGTGTATATATATATATATATATACACAGTAAAACGTCCTCAAACGCGGCTTCCTCAAACGCGGTTTCCAATTTACGCGCTGAATTAAATGCGTCAAAACCTCCCCAACGCGAGGGTGTGTTTTGCATTTACGTGATCGTGGCTGGTGTTTTCCCAAAGATTTATATTATTCTTATTCCTTGTTACTGCACTGTACTTTACTTAACCCTTGTCCACACAAGGCAGGTGTTCTTAGGCTAACTACAAGGCTAAAAATACCCCCCTTGTGTGGACAATGGTTAATTTATATTTAATTTATCTTACTATAATTCACCAAGTGTCCGTCCGTCTGTCTGTCTGTCTGTCCGTTCGAAGGTACCGCAAAATCAGCTGAACTGATCGCAACGATATTTTGGGTGGGTAATCCTGGGATCCCCAGGAGTAAAACAAGCTATTTAATTTTTCCAATTTCAGCTTTGATCTCCAGCATTCTCAGGTTTGGACTCCCGCATAACATTCGCGTTCGCATAACGTTCATTGTGACGATGTTGTGACGATGTGTTTATTCATGGTCGTGTTTGACGTGACGGTGTGAACGAAATTTCGTAATGTTTTTCGTTACGACGGGAACGGGAGTACAGACGTATCGGGAGGGAGTACATACGTAAAGGAAACGCGTATCGGGAGTACATACGACATAGCGATTGTGAATGTGACAGCTCTGAGGCGTCTTTCGCTTTGCATCAAATTATTCATTCATTCATTCATATTCATTCATTCATTCATTCATTTAAAGATTCAATTTTTTCCCCTAAAGAAAAGCGTACAGTTGATATCACGATTTGAAACACGATGGAATAATATTTACCGATATGAACAGTGATGTGGCTTTTATTGAAATTCTAAAAATACTGTTTAGATTTTGATGATTTGCTTGTGATATGATTTAACGGATGTTTATATGAATCGTTTAAAAAAAAAAAAAAGCCTTCAATTTCTGATATTTTGCCTTTTCATTTCGGCTTCCCCATTGAAGCCCCGCCTATAGGACGGGTGCCGTTGCTAGTACATCCAATGACACGAGTCGCCACCTGCCGTCATCGGCGATCGCAGTTCGATTTAAATTCTGGATTAATTGCGACAAAAACGGCCGGCGTTTTCCCAAAGATTTTGACATCCTGAAATTCAGATTTGATTACATGGATGAAGAATTAGTAGAAGAACTGTTAAAGTCCCATGGAGAAGAACTGTCCTCTGAAGAACTTGAAGAACTTGTGACCCAGACGTCTCATGAAGAAGACAATGAAGAATATGATGAAGAGCCAGAAAAGGCAGAATGTACCACCAAACTGCTGGAGCTCTTCAAGGCAACAAAACTCCCCAAGAAATTGCTGTAAGGACAGATCCTTTTGTGAAAAGAAGCCTGAAGTTCAAGTGGGCCATAGAGTCAGCTTTAAATCCATACACATAACTTCACAGGTAGTTAAAACAGAAGGCAAAGCAAGTTCCTATAACATAATTCGTTAGGCCTACTTCAACAGCTACCAGCAGCACTTCAACCCCTTCCAACAGCAATTCAACACCATCCACCAGCAAATCATCACCCAAACCTCCAACAACCACCTCACAATAAGGTGAGTTATTTTGCAATAATACGGTACTATTATGATACTAACACTTATTTTAATGTATATTTAATAATGCTGCACCATCCCATACAAAGAAACATGTAAAAAAAAAAAGCAGGAAAGGCTGTTTTAGGGTCAGTTTTTTGGGAGCCTGGAACATATCCCTAATTTCCCCATACGTTTAATGATTCCTCCAACACGAATTCCTCCAAGAAGAGGTTATCCCAGAACGTATCCCCCGCGTTGGATGAAGCTTTACTGTGATGAAGTTTTACTTATCCCAGAACGTATCCCCTGCGTTGGATGAAGTTTTACTGAATATATATATGTATATATGTGTGTGTGTGTGTGTGTGTGTATGTGTGTGTGTGTGTGTGTGTGTGTGTGTGTGTGTGTGTGTGTGTGTGTGTGTGTGTGTGTGTGTGTGTGTGTGTGTGTGTGTGTGTGTGTGTGTGTGTGTGTATAATCGGGAGATTAAATCAGACGCGGACGTAGCTTCAGGACGGTCGATCTTTAATTTTCGACAAGCTTTCGACCAACAAAGGTCTTCTTCTTAGTCTACAGAAACAACAGGCATGTATATCAGACAAGTATGTGTAGTGATATGTGTGTAAGATGTGTGATATGTGTAGAAAATGCATACAAAAGGAAGAGCCACGCTAAAACTCACTCACCGTCCCCAAGTTCAGCGGAAGTGAAGTGCAGCTTACAGTTACCATTCGCGTTACAGTTGGTGCACGTGCATATACAAATATAGAGATACATACATAAACACACAAGCATATATTCATATACCATTTATATTCATATAATATATTTATATATTTATTTATATATTTATATAAATGACATATAAAGGTAGAATGAATGAATGAGTGAATGAATGAATGAATGGGTTACGGTTAATGATTTGATTGGGTTGATGTTGGAACATTCTTTAATCATCAAAATTTATGCCATGAGGGATTTTTGTCCGAAGTTTATGTATCCAAAAGGACTCACGTTTCAGAATTGTGGTGTGTGAATTATTATTACTAGGGCATGCCCGTACTATATATATATCTAAAATTATATCCCCCCCCTCTATTTACATGAAATGGTTTGGTTCATTCGCAAAGCCAAAGCGGACGGCTTGCGAGTACGGTGACAATCCCCCCCCTCTATTTACATGAAATGGTTTGGTCCAAAGCGAACGGCTTGCGAGTACGGTGACAATCCCCCCCCCTCTATTTACATGGAATGGTTTGTTCCAAAGCGAACGGCTTGCGAGTACGGTGACAATCCCCCCCCTCTATTTACATGCAATGGTTTGGTCCAAAGCGAACGGCTTGCGGAGTTTGGTAAAGAAATCGCCATAGCTTCCGTTTTCCGTTTTCTTCCGTTTTCCGGTCCGGTCGTGAGAGGACGCTGGCGTCGTTTGCTCGCCGCTTCTCTGACTGGACCATTGTCCGTGTCTTGCTTTCCTGGTGGTCGTGGCGGATTTATGGCCATTGAGTCTTCCTCTGCGCGGTCCCGGCTCTGCTCTGCTGCTCCGGGCTTCACCTGCTCGGCTCCATCGCTGTTTCCTCGGGCCCACTCCCGTTGGTTGTGTCGATTGTTTCGCCTCCTCACCCTTGGCCGCGTGCTCGCTTTGCCTTCGCTCCTGCTGGCATGGCTCTGCGGTACTCTGCCGCAAGGCTTCTCCTGCTTAAAACCCGCTCCACCCCATCATGCATCTCTGCAATCAGATCGAATGGACTCCTGCGTCGACCCAGGTACATTCACCGTGGCTCCGGTCGTAAGTTTGTTTATTTACAATCAGGTCACTCCATCCCCATCCTCTGGTCGGCTCAGCGCACTCCCACTCATCGTCCCAACACACCTGGTCACAACAACGCACAAAATCGCACCTCCTGTCTGCGAACCCTGGCCAAATCACCTGGATTCATACCCGCCGTACAAAACAACATCAAGCTCACCCTGTTCAATACCCGGTCCCTCAACAACAAATGCCTCATCCTGAACGACTACATCCTGGAAAATAAACTGGACTTTCTCTGTCTCACTGAGACCTGGCAACAACCACTGGACTACTACACGCTCAACCTCACCACACCCAATGGATATTCTTACATCAATAAACCACGCTCGGAGGGCCGAGGTGGTGGAATTGCCGTTATTCACCGACAAGACATCAAGACCAACCTCATCTCCATCTCATCTGCTCCATCATTTGAACACCTGGCTTTTAAACTCTCTGGTCACACACAGTCAGTCATGGCTGTTGTCTACCGCCCTCCCAAACCACACCCATCATTCCTGTCTGACTTCTCCTACTTTCTGACCCAGCTATGTTCCCTCTCCCCCTCAATCCTCCTCCTTGGTGATTTCAATATCCACATGGACTCCACTGACTCCACGCTAACCACTGACTTCACTGATTTACTCACCTGCTTTAACCTCACTCAACATGTCAACTTTCCTACCCATAACCGTGGTCACATTTTGGACCTTGTCTGCTCTACTGGACTAATTTTGCACCATCTCTCTGGCTCCGACCTCACTCTCTCTGACCACCTAGCCATCACTCTGACCATCAACATCCCCACCCCAGCACCAAGGCATTATCGCACTATCAACTTCCGTAAGCTAAACGCTTTTTCACCTGCCTCATTCTCATCGACCCTCTCTGAAAAAATGTCCACTTCTCCCTTCGTTGACCTCCACACCCCTTCTGACCTCACTGACTACTACAACCACACTCTCTCTTCCTGTCTTGACCAAATTGCGCCTATAAAAACCAAAACAGTTTCTTTCACCCATTCTGCTCCCTGGTTTACCCCTGAGCTCCGCCTAATGAAAACTCGTGCTCGCCAACTTGAAAGACTCCGCAATAAAACAGGTCTCACAGTTCACTCCCAGGCCTACAAGGACCACATACAACACTATAAAGATGCCCTCTCCCGCGCCCGCTCCGCCTACTACTCTCAAATTATCCACTCTGGCTCCGGAAACCCAAAAGCACTCTTCTCTACAATAAACAAACTCCTCAGCCCCCTGAACACCACCACCCAGTCATTCACAATAGACAACTGCATCTCCTTCCTTTCATTCTTCCAACGCAAAATTGAAAACATCTACAACAGCTTGACCACCGCCGCACCCGCTCCCCCTCAAACCACCTGCCCCCCCTTATCCTGCCATCCCCTGTCTCAATTCTCCCCAGTCTCCCCTACTGACCTCTCTGAACTCCTCATCGGAATGAAAACTGCCACCTGCACTCTTGACCCCATCCCCTCCAGCTTTGTCAAGGCCTCCCTTCCTGCTCTTTCTCCACTTATCATTGCAACAATAAACTCCTCCCTGTCTACAGGCATCGTCCCACCATCCCTCAAAATTGCTGCTGTTACCCCCATTCTGAAAAAACCTGGACTAAACCCTGACACCCTAAATAACTTCAGACCCATCTCCAACCTACCCTTTCTGTCAAAGGTTTTGGAACGCGCTGTAGCCACTCAACTCAAGCATCACCTCTCTGCCAATAACCTGTATGAAACATTCCAATCCGGATTCCGGTCCAACCACAGTACTGAAACTGCTCTCCTCAAAATCACCAACGACCTTCTCCTCTCCTCTGATGCTGGCAACCTCAACATTCTCATCCTCCTCGACCTCAGCGCTGCCTTTGACACCATCGATCACACCATCCTCCTCACCCGACTTGAAACCACCTTTAACATTACCGGCACTGCCCTCTCTTGGATTAAATCAAACCTCTCTGACAGACGTCAGTTCATCTCCATCAATAACTGCAAATCCCCCACTGCTCCCCTCCCCCAAGGTGTCCCCCAAGGTTCAGTTCTTGGCCCCCTCCTCTTTATCCTTTACCTGTCCCCCCTCGGTCACTTAATCCGCCGTCATGGTCTCCAATTCCACTGCTTCGCCGATGACATCCAGCTTTTCATCTCCACCAAGTCCATCTCCACCGCCACCCACTCTATCCTGACAAACTGCATCACTGAAATAAAATCCTGGCTTCAAATCAACTTCCTCAAACTTAACTGTGATAAATCTGAAATAATCATCATTGGCCCAAAAACGCTCACCAAGTCCACCCATAACTTTGCCCTCAACATCGACGGTTTCCCAGTGTCCACCTCCCCTCACATCCGGAATCTTGGCATCATCTTTGACCAAACCCTCTCCTTCGACAAATACACTAAACAGATCACAAAGACAGCCTTCTTCCACCTGAAAAACATCGCCCGTCTCCGTCCATCCCTCTCCTCTGTGGCTGCAGAAACCCTCATCCACGCCTTCATCACTTCCCGTCTGGACTACTGCAATAGCCTCCTTTATGGTTCACCCTCAACAATCACCAATAAACTCCAATACATTCAGAACTCCGCTGCCCGTCTACTCACCCATTCCCGGACCCGTGACCACATCACCCCCGTCCTTTACAAGCTTCACTGGCTCCCCATCTCCCAGAGAATCCAGTACAAAATCCTCCTCTTGACCTACAAAGCCCTCCATAACCTGGCCCCATCCTACCTGGCTGACCTCCTCTCCAGACACACTCCCACCCGCAACCTCCGCTCTGCTGGTACCAACCTCCTGACCCCCCCCATCCGGACCAAATTTAGATCCTGGGGGGACAGGGCCTTCTCCATCGCTGCTCCCACCCTCTGGAACTCGCTACCTCACACCATCAGAGACTCCTCCTCACTCACCACATTCAAAACATCACTCAAGACCCACCTGTTCAACACTGCATTCAACATTTAACCCACAGCATCTAACCCCTGACTATCTCCTCTCCTTCTCCCTCCTTTGTGCTTTGAATATTTCCCTATTGATTCTTCTTTTTTTGCAATTGTCTTTATGTTTTGCTATGCGTTATGTTTTGCACTCTGTCAAAGCGTCTTTGGGCTTCCTGAAAAGCGCTATATAAAATAAATGCATTATTATTATTATTATAGCTCGGTAACTACTTCTCCGATTAATTTGAAACCTTGAAAAGGCACATCCTCGGGTCCCCAGCAATATACCTGGCAAGTTTCAAGTATATCGGACCGGTAGTTGTCGAGAAACAGCGGTCGCATACACACACACAGACACACACACACACAGAGATTACTGGAATTATAGATAGACTAGGGCATGCCCGTACTATATATATATCTAAAATTATATCCCCCCCCTCTATTTACATGAAATGGTTTGGTCCAAAGCGAACGGCTTGCGAGTACGGTGACAACCCCCCCCCCCCCCCTCTATTTACATGAAATGGTTTGGTCCATTCGCAAAGCCAAAGCGAACGGCAGTTACGAATCGCAGTTACGATGAATCGCAAAGTAGTTTTAATTCGTTTTAAAACATAGTTTAACGCCAACATAGTTTGCCAACGTGAAATAAATGAATACGCTCTCAAATGTGCCGTCCGAGGCAGAGTGTGTTCGCCACGTTCGGCACACGCGATAGCTCGCTGCTCTCTGATTGGTTGAATCGTTTTTTGGACATAGCTCGGTAAGTACTTGTCCGATTAATATGAAACCTTGAAAAGGCACATCCTCGGGTCCCCAGCAATATACCTGGCAAGTTTAAAGTATATCGGACCCGTGGTTGTCGAGAAACAGCGGTCGCATACACACACACAGACAGAGATTAGTGGAATTATAGATAGATAAGGGCCTTATTCAGAATACTGGGCAATTGGAATGAGGTAGGAGAATAGGTGGTTTCCAGCGGGACACGGTTAGTTGCAGGTTTGGATTTGTAAATCAGAAGGTCTGCTCTCGGTATGCGTTTTGCTCGGGTTATTGCTTCTTGCACAGAGTGAGGGTCATAGTTTCTTGCAATGAAGTGTGTTTCTAATTGGCAGAGAGAAGTTTCTTCTGCCATTTTTGTTGAGCAAATGCGTCTTACTCTGATTGCTTGACTGTATGGTATGCTTGCAATTGTATGTTTAGGATGAGATGAAGAAGGGAGAAGGTAAGAGTGAGTGTCTGTTGGTTTGGTGTATAGTTCTGTTTCGAGTCTGTTATTTTGAAGCGTGAGTGATGTGTCTAGAAAGTGAACTTCGGACTGTGAGCTGTCAAATGTAAACTTGATGTTCGGATGAATCAAATTTAATTCATTTTGGAATTGTGTAAGACTACGGGGGGATTTTGACCAGATGAACTGGATGTCATCAATATAACGTACCCAGGATTTTTCCAGGATGCCGTGATGAGGTTGTGCATTGATCTTGGCCTCTATCATTCCCATGAAGATGTTAGCGTACGATGGTGCAACAGGGGTACCCATAGCGGTACCTTGAGTTTGAATGTAATGTCGTCCGTTGAATTGGAAATTATTCAGTTTGAGTGTCAGTTCTAATCGGTGCATAAGGTTTTGAGTAGGTGGTATTGGGACTTGTCGTGTATCTAGTGCTTTGCGGCATGCAGACAGGCCTTCTGAATGTGGAATATTAGTGTAGAGGGATGTAACATCTGCTCTGACTAAAATGGTTTGGGAGTTGAAAGGTGAGTATATTCTGTTCAATCCTTGGATGTGGGTCAGAAAACTGGTTGTGTCCTTAAGGTATGAGGAGAGATTCATCATGAGAGGACGTAAATGACAGTCAACAAATTTTGATATGAGAACAGTTGGACATGTGCAGCCAGATACGATTGGTCTACCTGGATTGTTTACCTTGTGTATTTTACCATTTGTTTACCATTTGTTTATTGTTTGTGCGATTGTTTACCATTTGCTCAACAAAAATGGCAGAAGAAACTTCTCTCTGCCAATTAAAAACACACTTCATTGCAAGAAACTATGACCCTCACTCTGTGAAAGAAGCAATAAACCGAGCAAAACGCATACCGAGAGCAGACCTTCTGACTTACAAACCCAAACCTGCAACTAACCGTGTCCCACTGGTAACCACCTACTCTCCTACCTCATCCCAATTGCCAAGTATTCTGAATAAGGCCCTTCCTCTCCTCCATCAATCAGAAACACTCGGCACCACATTTCCTCAACCTCCACTAACATCATTTCGACGTGGTCGGACACTCAGGGACCTCTTGGTAAAAGCAAAGCACCCACAGCCCCACAACAAAGAAACTAGGATCTTTGGCTTCTATAAATGCACAGCAAACAAATGTATTATTCACAAGCATTTACTAGAAGGAAACAAATTTTGTAGTTCTAACACTGGACAAAAATTCCCAACACCTCCTATATGAACTGCAAATCTACATGGGTCATATACCTAATCACTTGCCAAAAGTGCACCAAACAATATGTTGGAAAAACTGAGAATACACTCTACACACGATTTAATAACACCCGGTCAGAAATCAATAACTTCCACACTAGTCAGGGCAAATCTCTACCTTACACGATACACTTTAATCAACCGGATCACTCTATAAATGACATTCAAATCTCTGCCATTGAATCAATCACAAATCGATCACACACCACGATTCTGAAACGTGAGTCCTTTTGGACACATAAACTTCGGACAAAAATCCCTCATGGCATAAATTTTGATGACTAAAGAATGTTCCAACATCAACCCAATCAAATCATTAACCGTAACCCATTCATTCATTCATTCATTCATTCACTCATTCATTCATTCTACCTTTATATGTCATTTATAGAAATATATAAATAAATATATAAATATAATATATGAATATAAATGGTATATGAATATATGCTTGTGTGTTTATGTATGTATGTATCTCTATATTTGTATATGCACGTGCACCAACTGTAACGCGAACGGTAACTGTAAGCTGCGCTTCACTTCCGCTGAACTTGGGGACGGTGAGTGAGCTTTAGCATGGCTCTTCCTTTTGTATGCATTTTCTACACATATCACACATCTTACACACATATCACTATACATACTTGTCTGATATACATGCCTGTTGTTTCTGTAGACGAAGAAGAAGACCTTTGTTGGTCGAAAGCTTGTCGAAAATTAAAGATCGACCATCCTGAAGCTACGTCCACGTCTGATTTAATCTCCTGATTATTTATTTAATGCAAATGAGACGCCCTGCTCGTATTGTGGAGTTTCTACTATTTCTCACAGTTATATATTGTTGCGGTTTTGAGAACCCACACTTGTAAATATAACATCAGTAAAGGTTAATGGTTGCACACCATAGATAGGCCACAAGCAACACGTAGGTCACCTTAGGACGGTAGTTATTTCTTAGTATGTGTTTAGGATAAGGCCATTCCCAATAGTTGCATCTGCGTTGCGTAAAACAAATAAGAGTAGGCCCATTCGTCCATTTTGCAGCCTCCCTCCAAGCGACGCCATTAAGCGCTGCCCTGTCTGTACTCCATCGCCCTCGCAGTTTGTTACGCGTTGGGCCGGCAGCGTTAGCTGCCAGTTGCTCGCTCGAACCAGTCCAAAAAGCCACGAGGTAAGGCCCGAAAAGGGGGCGGAGCGCAAGGGTGGAGGTGCGGCCACGTCTAGCAGCCATCAAGGCAGAGCCGGTAAGCCATCACCAGCCAACCAGGGCTCGAGTAAGATCGCCTGATAGGGTGTGGCTGGAGATTCCAGAGGATTCTCTCGGCGTGGTAATATAACCCCTTGCGCGATGCCCACACCTCAGTTATGAGCGGGGAGGGAGAGGCGCTTGACCTGGAACATGCGCTCAGTTATGAGGGGAGGACGGATTGTGAACATTGCACCCGAGTTATGAGCAGGGAGTTGCCGTATGAGTTATGAGCAGGGAGAGAGAGGCACTTGACCTACCTGAGTTACGAGTTGAGTTCCACCTGAGTTATGAGAAGGGAGAGGCGCTCGAGAGTTGAGTTGAGTACTGAAGAACCTACGTGGTATTGACGGACTATCCAAGGATCCACGTGCATACGGCGGTGGCAAGGAACTGGGGCTTGGCCTGGCTGTGGTAACATCAGTGGGGAAGTGGCGTATTACTCAGCGATGCCGGGAGCGCGTGTAAAGGCGCCTGTGCACTTATTACGTATGCGGCTAAGCGTGCAATAACCGCCAGCTTACCGACCTTTCCCCATCACAATAATTGTCCGCTCGCGCCTATGCTACGCGGAGAGCTGCCTGCCGGGTTTCGATCTGCTGCACGGAACGAGTCAAGGACCGGGACGAGCGGTGGACGCCATCGCCGGACCTTCCACCCTACCTTCTACATCCCCGCGTGAGTCTGAGTCTGACACCGAGTCTGAGAGCGAACGGGCCCGAGTCCAAGGGATAAGTAAGACTGTTTAAGGCTGCCCTGTGTACTTTTTCTTCCTCTTTCTTGTACATTCTTTCTTTTCCTCTTCTTTGTACATTGTGAATAAATTGCCTTGTTCTTCCTGGTTTCTTCCTAATCCGATCGTCCTAGTCATTTCTCCATTGGGTAACCGTAGCACGATTCAGAACCGCTATAATCGGGTCTGGTCATTGTTAACGGCCCGAATCGCGGCTCGCTTCGCTCGGCGTGTCCACTAACGCCGTGGTTCGGGCTGGAGTTATTTCCTTGCTTCACGGTCGGTGTTAGTACTTCGGTAATAGGACTAATTCGACCAACAACCCTATTTAACACCGACCGGAAGGAACGGGATAACTTCAGGATCGCGTCGGCCAGATAAAGGACAAGGGGATTAATCCCCCCTTGATAAGGGGAAGGCCGACGTCGGAGATCTGCAACAATATATATATATATATATGTGTATATATATATATATATATATATATATATATATATATATATATATATATATATATATACATATATATATATATATATGTATATATATTATATATATGTGACATGGGCATTGAGGAAGTTAGGAGTGGAAGAATTGTTGATCAGAGTCGTGATGGCAATGTACAAAAGAGCGCGCACAGCTGTAAGGACGAAGGGCGGGAACAGTGGTGAGTTTGAGGTGAAGGTGGGATTGCATCAGGGTACAAAGACCACTACTATTTGTAGCTGTGATGGAGGTGCTGGCTCGGAATGTAAAGGAGGGTTTACCGTGGGAGTTGTTGTATGCAGATGATCTGGTGTTGATTGCAGAAAGTATGGATGGGCTGAAGGAGAAGATGAACAAGTGGAAGGAATGTATGGAGACAAAAGGTCTGAAGGTGAATATCGGAAAAACGAAGGTGATGGCAAGTGGTAAAGCATGTGGTGAGGTGGAAAGAACTGGGAAGTGGCTGTGTGCCATGTGCAGGAAGGGTGTCGGAGTGAATTCCATTCAATGAACAATGTGCGCTGAGTGGGTTCATCAAAAATGTAGTGGTTTGAGAGGGTCATTAACCAGTGTGGCAGCTACATTCAAGTGTAAGGTGTGCACAGAGGAGCTGCAGATGGAGGAAATGTTGAGTTGGATCTTGGAGACGGCGTGAAGCTGGAAGGTGTGAAAACATTTTGTTACCTAGGAGACATGCTGAATGGAGAAGGTGGATCAGACTCGGCAACGGTTGCTGGGGTGAGATGTGCATGGAAGAAGTTTCGGGAACTGAGTGGCGTACTGACGAGGAGAGGAGTGTCGTTGAAGCTGAAGGGAAAGGTGTATGCTGCATGTGTGAGACGTGTTATGATTTATGGGAGCGAGACATGGGTAATGAACGTAGAGCAGCAACGAAGGCTGGAAGGGGTGGAAATGTGAATGGTTGTGTGGATGTGTGGAGTATCGTTGAGAGAGAGCAAGACAAATGATGAATTGCAAAAGATGATGGGGAATAGAGCGTGTGATGGATGCTGTGAAGAGAAACAGTTTGAGATGGTTTGGTCATGTGTTGAGGAGGGATGAAAGTGACTGGTTGAGAAGAGTGATGGAAATGAATGTAGAAGGATGTAGAGGACGGGGAAGACCGAGAAAGACTTGGCTAAAGATGGTCGAAGAAGAAATGCGGGCAAGGGGGGTTAACAAGGGGTGATGCAGAAAATCGGGCAAAATGGAGAAGATTGTCATGGGGACCACAAGGCTAACCCCCGCTCTAGCAGGGAAAATGGCCTTAAAATGCCTGTTGTTGTTGTATATGTAGATGGATATGTATATTTATGTAAAGCTATATTTATATATGTATGTGTATGGATATGTATATTTATATATGTATTATATATATATATATATATATATATATATATATATATATATATATATATATATATATATATGTATATTTATGTATGTATATGTATATTTGCATATGTGCATATGTATTATGTATTTATATTTATATTTATAAATGTACTAGCCGAAAGCACCGGCGTTGCCCGGGTTTTTTTTTTTTTTTTTGTATACAAGATCGAGGCTCGTGAAAGAGCTAAGAACCAAATTCAAAAAGAACCAAAAATGTCGGGACGGCCCCCAGGAAGGTTATAGGCTCGGTGGTGAGGCTGGTCGAGGCCGCTTCGGCTGAGCTTTTCTTTTTGAATGAAATTTACTACTATAATTCAGCTTTTACTCGCGGCCGTAGAAGATTGACTACTATAATTCAGCTCAGCTTTTAATTGTGAAATGGGCTCAGCTCGGCCGAAGCGGCCTCGACCGGCCTCACCACCTAGCCTATAACTTTCCCGTGGCCCGTCCCGACATTTTTGGTTCTTTTTGAATGCATTTACTACTATAATTCAGCTTTTACTCGTGGCCATAGAAGATTGACTACTGTAATTTAGCTCAGCTTTTAATTGCGAAATGGACCCAGCCCGGCCGAAGTGGCCTCGACCAGCCTCGCCACCGAGCCTATAATCTTTCCGAGGTGCATCCCAACTTTTTTGGTTCTTTTTGAATGAATTTACTACCATAATTCAGCTTTTACTCGCGTAGAAGATTGACTACTATAATTCAGCTCAGCTTTTAATTCCGAAATGGGCCCGGCCTGGCTGAGGTGGGCCTCGACTGGTCTCGCCACCTAGCCCAAAACCTTCCCGGGGCCCGTCCCGACATTTTTTGTATTAGAGGTTTCCTCCTATCTTTCTCCGTTCAGGAGATTAGCTTGCGCAGACAAACAAACAAAAACTTTCTTTTATAATATAGAGAGAAGAGAGAAGAGAGAAGAGAAGAGATATGTATATTTATATACAGTCACGTGAAAAAGTAAGTACACCCCATGTAAAGTTTTGACTTTTTCAACATATTTCAACATACAGCTATTTGATCTTCATTTCAACAATATTGATAGATAAAGGTGATATAATACAACAAATATCATGAAACATTTACATTTTGTAGTCCATTGTCTAATTTAAATAAACATAAATGCAAATTTCGCATGTGGAAAAAGTAAGTACACCCTTGGCTCTAATAGGTGGTATTGCCCCCTTTGGCAAAAACAACCCCAAGTAGGCGTTTCTTATAACTGTCTACCAGTCTCTGACATCGACTGGGAGAAATTTTTGCCCACTCCTCCATGCAGAATTCTTTCAGCTGTGGGATGTTTGAGGGGTTTCTTGCATGCACAGCTCGTTTCAAATCCCCCCACAACATCTCGATGGGATTTAGATCCGGGCTTTGACTTGGCCATTCCAGAACCCTCCATTTCTTTCTTTTCAGCCATTCCTTGGTGGATTTACTGGTATGTTTAGGGTCATTGTCATGTTGCAAGGTCCACCTTCGGTTGAGCTTCAACTTTCCGACGGATGGCCTCACATTATCCTCAAGCACCCTCTGGTACAATGAAGAATTCATATTGGATTCTATGATGGTGAGCTTCGCTAATATAGTTGCAGGAGAAGTACATGGAGAAGAGGAAGAAGTTGTTTCTTGGGTTTGTTGATCTGGAGAAAGCATTCGATCGGGTTCCACGCAAAGTATTGACATGGGCATTGAGGAAGTTAGGAGTGGAGGAATGGTTGATCAGAGTAGTGATGGCAATGTACAAAAGAGCGCGCAAAGCTGTAAGGACGAAGGACGGGAACAGTGGTGAGTTTGAGGTGAAGGTGGGAGTGCATCAGGGGTCGGTACTAAGTCCACTACTATTTGTAGCTGTGATGGAGGTGCTGGCTCAGAACGTAAAGGAGGGTTTACCGTGGGACTTGTTGTATGCAGATGATCTGGTGTTGATTGCGGAAAGTATGGATGGACTGAAGGAAAAGATGAACACGTGGAAGGAATGTATGGAGACAAAAGGTCTGAAGGTGAATATTGGAAAGACGAAGGTGATGGCAAGTGGTAAAGCATGTGGTGAGGTGGAAAGAACTGGGAAGTGGCCCTGTGCTGTGTGTAGGAAGGGTGTCGGAGTGAACTCCATTCAGTGTACAATGTGCGCTGAGTGGGTTCATCAAAAATGTAGTGGTCTGAGAGGGTCATTAACCAGTGTGGCAGCTACATTCAAATGTAAGGTGTGCACAGAGGGAGCTGCAGATGGAGGAAATGTTGAGTTGGATCTTGGAGACGGTGTGAAGCTGGAAGGTGTGAAAACATTTTGCTACCTCGGAGACATGCTGAATGGAGAAGGTGGATCAGACTCGGCAACGGTTGCTCGAGTGAGATGTGCATGGAAGAAGTTTCGGGAATTGAGTGGCGTGCTGATGATGAGGGGAGTGTCGTTGAAGCTGAAGGGAAAGGTGTATGCTGCATGTGTGAGAAGTGTTATGATTTATGGGAGCGAGACATGGGTAATGAACGTAGAGCAGCAACGAAGGTTGGAAAGGGTGGAAATGCGAATGGTTCGACGGATGTGCGGAGTATCGTTGAGAGAGAGGAAGACAAATGATGAATTGCGAAAGATGATGGGAATAGAGCCTGTGATTGATGCTGTGAAGAGGAACAGGTTGAGATGGTTTGGTCATGTGTTGAGGAAGGATGAAAGTGACTGGTTGAGAAGAGTGATGGAAATGAATGTAGAAGGAAGTAGAAGACGGGGAAGACCGAGAAAGACTTGGCTAAAGATGGTGGAAGAAGAAATGCGGGCAAGGGGGTTAACAAGGAGAGATGCAGAAAATAGGGCAAAATGGAGAAGATTGTCATGGGGACCGCAAGGCTAACCCCCGCTCTAGCAGGGAAAATGGCCTTTTAAAATGCATGTTGTTGTTGTTGTTGATGGTGAGCTGCCCAGGCCCTGATGCAGCAAAGCTGCCCCAAACCATAATATTTCCACCACCATGCTTTACAGTTGGTATCAGGTTCTTGTGGTGAAATACTGTCTTTGGTTTTCACCAAACATGTCTTCTGGTACTGTGGCCAAATAGCTCTCCATTTGACTCATCTGTCCAGAGCACATTGTTCCAGAAGTGCTGGTCTTTGCCTTGGTGTTCATTGGCAAACTTTAGTCTTGCCCTGATGTTCTTTCTGGACAGCAAAGGTTTCCTCCTGGCACACCTCCCATGTAGATCAAATTTGTGCAGCCTCTTTCTAATGGTAGACTCGTGCACTTTGACATCAACAGTGGCAAGAGCTACCTGTAGGTCCCGTGATGACATTCTGGGGTTCTTAGAGACTTCTTTCAGCATATTGCGGTCTGCTCTCGGGCTGAACTTGCTGGGGCGGCCTGGCCTGAACAAATTGGCAGTTGTTTGGAATCTTCTCCACTTGTAGATGATCTCCCGGACAGTCGAATGATTGAATTCAAATTGTTTGGAGATCTTTTGAAATCCCTTCCCAGACTCGTAGGCATCTATAACCTTCTTTCTGAAGGCCTCAGAGAGCTCTTTTGATCTCGGCATGTAGTCCAATCAAAATATGAAAAAAAAGGGGTCAACCCAAAACAAAGTGCAACAGAATCCATTTTACCTGCATTTAATTTGGAATAGCTCACAAAACAACATATTAAAAGTATAGGAAAATCGAAGTTGTGGAACAGTGCCTAATTTGCAGAAATTCAAAATGGCCACCTTTCAAACTACTTTTGCCAATACCTCGGGATCTGAGACTCGTGGAGACTTAATTCTGGTGTCTATACCCATGTTTTCAGGGTCAAGGAATACAATAATAACAGTATTGATAACATTGGGTCATTTGTTCGCACCTAATTTGCATCAATCCAAAATGGCCACTGTGACAAATTAGCTTAACCCATATCCTGTAACTAATAATGGTTTAATTCTGGGTTTGCACTTGCTTTTGGGTCAAGGAACACAATGAGAACAATGTCAATAATCAAAACTTGTTGTCATTAAGCATCAGCACAGGCCCAATTAGCATAATATCAAAATAGCCTCCATTCATAACAATCAATCAACTATATTTCAGGTCAATGAACACATTATGAAAAAATGAAGATGCTGCCAATAACATTGTAGTGATTGGTGGTGGATTTTTTCTTGTCTCTTGATTTCAGATTAAACAACGATGGATGAACCCCAATGTGCCCTCTGCCATCAAGTCATATCCAAAGACCAAGAAAGTTCTACTCTCACTCAAAAAGGGTGTGACGGGATCAAAAGAGCAAGTGAAGAGAGAGGCGTGGTCACGAGTACCATACCTGAACAGAAGGTTCACAAGAAATGCCGACGAATACACTGCAACGCAAACTGTATAGAATCATACAAGTGCAAGAGGGAATGTAAGGCTGAAGGTCAAACCAGGCAAGCCATACATCGAGATCTACAGGTTCCCCATTTGAGTATAGTGAACACTGCTTGTTCTGTGGTACAGGTGACAAATATGGTGGGAAAAGCGTGGACTTTAAATTGATGCCAGTCAAAACATTCGACTTTCAGACATCAGTATTACACACATGCACAAAGAGGAATGATGAGTGGGCCCAGAAAGTTAAAGCTAGAATAGACTTCATCAATGACCTTCATGCAGCTGATGCCGTCTACCACCAAGGTTGCAGTGTAAATTTACGAACTCAAAAGCAGATTCCTCAGAAGTATCTTCCTGGTGATGGTAGATCTGCAAAGCATGTCAAACTGGGAAAACCACAAGATGAAGTACAAGCAGAAGCGTTCATGAAAGTTGTTGAGTACTTGGAGGAAAATGACGAGGAGCAAACCACCATACATGACCTCATAAAAATGATGGGCGACTACTTCGTTGACACTAACGGTGAGCCCTATGGCGTTCCCCATATGAAGCAACAGATCCAAAAGCAGTTTGGTGACAAGATAATAATAACTGAAATAGATGGGAAGCCAAACGTTGTCACCTTTTGGAGCAGTGCACAAAGTATAATTAATGAATTCCACTCAGACCAGGGACATCCAGAGAGCTGCGAGGAGGAGAAGATGAAAATAGTACAGGCTGCTGCAAAGCTGATCAAGAATGACATGAAATCTGTCATCCAGCAGAAAGACTGCTATCCTAAGTACGAGGAAATGGCTTCTGTAGAAGAAGCCAACTCATTCCTACCAGCATCATTGAGGATTTTCCTCCAAGGTCTATTTGCAAGTACAGATGCAACGCAGAAGATGGCCTCAATAGGTCATGCAATGTTCCAGGCAGCTCGTCCCCGAGCAATATTGGCTGTTACCTTGAGTGATAGCAGTGCAGTGAAGACGAAAGAGGGAATGATCCAAATAGATCCTCAACTGCTCTTTCAGAGACTTATAACGTTGGGAACGCATTAAGACAACCTGTTAGAGGCATTCCAATATGAGTTATGCAGCTATCCTCCGGCGCTCTTTGAGAATAAGTACACTCCGCGACTGGCAAATAAAGCTCAACTGGATTTTTTTTTTTTTTTTTTTTTTTTTGTATACAAGATCGAGGCTCGTGAAAGAGCTAACATTAATCACACAAAAAGACAAACCGACACACAAAACACAAAAAACAAGGGGAGCGGCAGACAAGATGGGGAGAGAGGGGGAAGGACACAAAAGAGAGGGGGAAGAGGGGGAAGGACACAAACACAACATTTGAGAGCAGGGACATCGGGAGGACTTGGGGGGAGGTGGGAGAGGAATAAAACATATGAACACTGCAAGGACTCTGGGGTGAATTACCGGGGGTAGAAAAGATCAAGGTTTTCGATGGGGGAAGATAAGAGATGGTGGTGAACAGCTGTTTTAAAGACCTGGAGGGAGGAGTGGGATTGAAGGGAGTGGGGGAGTTTGTTCCAGAGGCGGGAGAAAAGGGGAATGAAAGAGTGAAGGTGAGCAGAGAGCCTAGACTTTGGCAGTTTAACCATAAGAGGGTTGCAGGCATATCTTGTGCGACCTGAAGGAATATTGGGGGGACAGAGCACAGAGAGAGCTGGGGGAGCAAGGCCGGAGAGGAGTCGGTAGAAGACAGAAAGACCACCAACCTGCCTGCGGTGAGTGAGTGAAAGGCCCTCGGTGTTGACTACATCGCAGGAGATTCCAATGATTCTGAAAGCTTTGGCCTCAACAGCGTGAAGCCGAGCAAGGTGTGAGGCAGGAGCACCAGCCCAGAGGGGGGAACAGTATTCCATTGAGCTGCGGATGAAAGCCTTGTATGTGGTGAGGAGCTCAGGTGTGCCAAGGAAGGACTTCGCACGACGGAGGATGCCCAGTCGGCGACTGGCTTTGGAGGCCAGCTTGGAAATGTGGTTTTCCCAAGAAAGATCATGGCAGATAGTGAGACCCAAAAGCTTGAGCGACAGAACTTCTTGGAGAGGATTGTTGAGAAAGTAGATGGGAGGGTTGTCCAGTCGGTCCTTTCGGAGAGACATTGTAAGAGTGTGAGATTTGTCAGGATTGAAAGACATGTTCCACTTGTTTGACCAGTCTGTGATTTTGTCCAGGTCTGCAGAGAGTGAGGAGGCTGCAGACTGCCGATCTGAGGGATGAGGAATGGAGCGACAGAGAGTAGAGTCGTCAGCAAAGAGATAGAGAGGATTTTCAAGAGAGTCAGAGAGATCATTGATGAAGACCAGAAAAAGCACAGGGCCCAGAACACTACCTTGGGGAACTCCAGCCTGAACAGGAAGAGGAGATGAGAGAAACCCATTCAGGGCCACACGTTGACTACGACCAGAGAGGAAGTCCGCCAGCCATGCGTGGAGATTTCCATGGATACCAAAGGAGGAGAGTTTGGTGAGCAGAGCAGGGTGCCAAACCGTATCGCAGGCACGTGAAATGTCAAGGGAGACAGCTCTAATTTCCTGTTTGGCGTTGAGGACCTCCATCCATTGTTGAGAAAGCAGAAGCAGCATGTCCAGAGTAGAGTGACCAGGTCTGAAACCAAATTGATGATCAGAGATCAAGCCATTGGAGAAGAGGAAAGATTTAATATCTGAAGCAATGATGGATTCCATGACTTTGCTGATAATTGGGAGAAGGCTGATTGGTCTGTAGTTGCTGGGATCTGTTTTTGCACCTTTTTTGTGCAAACCGGTGATGTTGGCTGATTTCCAAGCAGATGGCAGATGACCTTGAGCAAAAGAGAGGGTGAAGAGAACAGAAAGAGGGAGTGAAAGAGCAGAAGAACATGATTTTAGGACCCGTGGGCTGATGCCGTCAGGACCAGTTGCAGAATCAGAGTCGAGGGTTGACAGAAACTTTTCCACCTTGTCAGGAGGAAAGGACACAGAGTCCAGGAGCAGCTGGGTACGACTGGGTACGGTGGGTACAGAGAGGGATGGGTTTGGGACACAAGATTTAGAGGCAAACACAGAGTTGAGGCATTCAGCTTTTTCACGTGCGGAGTCAGCCGTTAAGCCGTTTGAGGTGAGGGAGGGGATGGAGGGGGAACAAACACCAGAAACAGATTTGACCAGACGCCACCAGGATTTGGAAGAGGGAGACAGATAAGAGAGTTCGGTCTTGAGAATGGTGAGATATTGTTTCCTGGCTCTCCTGAGGGTGGACACACACTTGTTTCGGGCTTTGTGAAAGGAAATGAGATTTCCTTCCGTTGGATTTGCTTTCCAGGAGACGAAAGCAAGTTGTTTCAGGGCAACAGCCTCACCACAAGATTCCGTGTACCATGGACGGGAGGAAGGGTATGACAACTGAAGACGAGATGGTATAAATCTGTGCATGAGAGAGAGCAATTTACTTTGAAAGAATTCCCAGGATGAGTTGATGTCAGAGGCGGTAGAGATGGGAGACCAGTCCAGATGATTGATGGCTGCTTGAAGACCGTGCCAGTTGGCCTGAGTGAAATGCCAGACTTGTCGACGCTGAGGAGGCTCTCTGAGAATGGTCAGAGAGATGTCCACTTTGACAAGCACATGATCAGATGAGCCGATTGGAGCAGAAGAAAAGCAGCAGACATTTTCAGGGAAGTTTGTCATAACCAAATCCAGAAGAGAAGATGCTCCGTTGACTGAGATCCGGGTCGGGAAATTGACAGATTGTGTCAGTCCCAGTGAGTCGCAGAAGTCCTTTGCTGAAGAGCCATGGTTGGTGAGAGAGGTACCCACACCCAGCCAACTGGCATGGTGACAATTGAAATCACCACATATGAGGAAGAGAGAGTTGGGATGGGTAGATAGAAGTTGGTCCATATTATCAGACAGTGAGATGTAGATGGAGTCATCGCTGTTTGGTGGACGGTACAACACACATATGAACAAAAGGTGGGAGCGAAGGGGAAGCCGTAGCCAAAGGTATTCCTGGGGGTGAGGTGGAGAGAGGGCTGTGGAGGGCGAGTGAAGAAGAGAGTTTTTTATAAAGATAGCAACCCCACCTCCAGGACGAGGCTCAGTTCTATCATACCGGAGGAGGGAGTAACCTGGGAGAGCTACCAAGGCATCAGAGACATCATGAAGGAGGAAAGTTTCTGTTAAGCAGATCACATCTGGTTTGTCAGAAGCAACCTGTATGGAGAGGTCAGTCAAGTTTGAGCGAAGGCCCCGGATGTTTGAGGTCCATACCGTTAATGAAGAGGAAGGGGGAGCATCGGGTCCAGAACAGGGGAGGGGGAGGGGTAGGGTAAGATGTGGAAGAGGAGGAAGAGGTAGGGAGAGCTGTTGAAGGTGTGTCAGAGATTTCAGAGATTTCAGAATAACTTCTTCTCTTCTGGATTTGGTTATGACAAACTTCCCTGAAAATGTCTGCTGCTCTTCTTCTGCTCCAATCGGCTCATCTGATCATGTGCTTGTCAAAGTGGACATCTCTCTGACCATTCTCAGAGAGCCTCCTCAGCGTCGACGAGTCTGGCATTTCACTCAGGCCAACTGGCACGGTCTTCAAGCAGCCATCAATCATCTGGACTGGTCTCCCATCTCTACCGCCTCTGACATCAACTCATCCTGGGAATTCTTTCAAAGTAAATTGCTCTCTCTCATGCACAGATTTATACCATCTCGTCTTCAGTTGTCATACCCTTCCTCCCGTCCATGGTACACGGAATCTTGTGGTGAGGCTGTTGCCCTGAAACAACTTGCTTTCGTCTCCTGGAAAGCAAATCCAACGGAAGGAAATCTCATTTCCTTTCAGAAAGCCCGAAACAAGTGTGTGTCCACCCTCAGGAGAGCCAGGAAACAATATCTCACCATTCTCAAGACCGAACTCTCTTATCTGTCTCCCTCTTCCAAATCCTGGTGGCGTCTGGTCAAATCTGTTTCTGGTGTTTGTTCCCCCTCCATCCCCTCCCTCACCTCAAACGGCTTAACGGCTGACTCCGCACGTGAAAAAGCTGAATGCCTCAACTCTGTGTTTGCCTCTAAATCTTGTGTCCCAAACCCATCCCTCTCTGTACCCACCGTACCCAGTCGTACCCAGCTGCTCCTGGACTCTGTGTCCTTTCCTCCTGACAAGGTGGAAAAGTTTCTGGCAACCCTCGACTCTGATTCTGCAACTGGTCCTGACGGCATCAGCCCACGGGTCCTAAAATCATGTTCTTCTGCACTTTCACTCCCTCTTTCTGTTCTCTTCACCCTCTCTTTTGCTCAAGGTCATCTGCCATCTGCTTGGAAATCAGCCAACATCACCGCTTTGCACAAAAAAGGTGCAAAAACAGATCCCAGCAACTACAGACCAATCAGCCTTCTCCCAATTATCAGCAAAGTCATGGAATCCATCATTGCTTCAGATATTAAATCTTTCCTCTTCTCCAATGGCTTGATCTCTGATCATCAATTTGGTTTCAGACCTGGTCACTCTACTCTGGACATGCTGCTTCTGCTTTCTCAACAATGGATGGAGGTCCTCAACGCCAAACAGGAAATTAGAGCTGTCTCCCTTGACATTTCACGTGCCTTCGATACGGTCTGGCACCCTGCTCTGCTCTCCACACTCTCCTCCTTTGGTATCCATGGAAATCTCCACACATGGCTGGCGGACTTCCTCTCTGGTCGTAGTCAACGTGTGGCCCTGAATGGGTTTCTCTCATCTCCTCTTCCTGTTCAGGCTGGAGTTCCCCAAGGTAGTGTTCTGGGCCCTGTGCTTTTTCTGGTCTTCATCAATGATCTCTCTGACTCTCTTGAAAATCCTCTCTATCTCTTTGCTGACGACTCTACTCTCTGTCGCTCCATTCCTCATCCCTCAGATCGGCAGTCTGCAGCCTCCTCACTCTCTGCAGACCTGGACAAAATCACAGACTGGTCAAACAAGTGGAACATGTCTTTCAATCCTGACAAATCTCACACTCTTACAATGTCTCTCCGAAAAGACCGACTGGACAACCCTCCCATCTACTTTCTCAACAATCCTCTCCAAGAAGTTCTGTCGCTCAAGCTTTTGGGTCTCACTATCTGCCATGATCTTTCTTGGGAAAACCACATTTCCAAGCTGGCCTCCAAAGCCAGTCGCCGACTGGGCATCCTCCGTCGTGCGAAGTCCTTCCTTGGCACACCTGAGCTCCTCACCACATACAAGGCTTTCATCCGCAGCTCAATGGAATACTGTTCCCCCCTCTGGGCTGGTGCTCCTGCCTCACACCTTGCTCGGCTTCACGCTGTTGAGGCCAAAGCTTTCAGAATCATTGGAATCTCCTGTGATGTAGTCAACGCCGAGGGCCTTTCACTCACTCACCGCAGGCAGGTTGGTGGTCTTTCTGTCTTCTACCGACTCCTCTCCGGCCTTGCTCCCCCAGCTCTCTCTGTGCTCTGTCCCCCCAATATTCCTTCAGGTCGCACAAGATCTGCCTGCAACCCTCTTCTGGTTAAACTGCCAAAGTCTAGGCTCTCTGCTCACCTTCACTCTTTCATTCCCCTTTTCTCCCGCCTCTGGAACAAACTCCCCCACTCTCTTCAATCCCACTCCTCCCTCCAGGTCTTTAAAACAGCTGTTCACCACCATCTCTTATCTTCCCCCATCGAAAACCTTGATCTTTTCTACCCCCGGTAATTCACCCCAGAGTCCTTGCAGTGTTCATATGTTTTAATCCTCTCCCACCTCCCCCCCAAGTCCTCCCGATGTCCCTGCTCTCAAATGTTGTGTTTGTGTCCTTCCCCCTCTCTTTTGTGTCCTTCCCCCTCTCTCCCCATCTTGTCTACCGCTCCCCTTGTTTTTTGTGTTTTGTGTGTCGGTTTGTCTTTTTGTGTGATTAATGTTAGCTCTTTCACGAGCCTCGATCTTGTATACAAAAAAAAAAAAAAAAAAAAAAAAAACTTGGAGAAAGGGAAGAATGGGGCGGACAAAAGGTTTGATGGAGATTGGGTGAGGCACAGTGAGGTGTTATTTGAGGAGGGGGAAGAGCGAGGCAGAAGGTTTGGGGAGATGAAGGTGAAAGTTGGAAGGGGGAAGAAGCAGGGAGGATGCTTTGAGGAGGAGGGGTGAGAGGGGAGTCTAGGAGGGGAGGAGCGAGGGAGAGTCTCGGAGGGGAGGGGTGTGGGGGGAGTTTAGTGTGTGGGGTGTGGAGGTGTGGGGGGGTGGTGAGATTGGCAAGGGGGGAGAAGGGGCAAGGGGCAAGGGCAAGGGGGGAGATTTGAAAGGGATGGGTGATGGGGAGGATTTGGAGGGGAGGGGTGAGATTGGATTTTGAAAAGTGTACGATTCATGGGAAACGAACATTTTTTGCAAAATGAGTTTGAGACCTTCGCGTCAAAAATACGTTTGAGGACACTGGAGGAGGGGTGGAGTTCTGGATAGTTTAGGGAATGTAGAAAGGAGGAACTGTAAGAGATGGTATTATATATATTTTTTGGAATGAATAGATTTGGTGAGCAAGACGAAAGCATCCTTTTGTAGGAAAAGAAGAAAAGGGTGTTATAATATATGAGAGAAAATAGTTGTTCAGGGGAGAGATTATACATTTCTAGCCGCGAGATCGCGAACGAAGAACGAACGAACAAAAAGAACAACAAATAAACGAATAAGACCTGGGAAGGAAATATTTTTTTTTGGTTTTTTTTTTTTTGTGTGAGTACAGATATTAAACAAGGAGGTACGGGGTGAACGACTGGTACGAAACAGAGAACGAAAATAATTTCAGCGCATTCAACGAATCGCTGAGAGAAAAAACCACAAGGTCGGAGACGGTACGGTGTCGGTAGTCTAAGCCTACGAGTACTAGGCCGCAGAATACTCGATACCATTAACCGACGATTGTGTATACATGTACGAAAAATTAGCACCGAAAATTTTCCAAAAGATACGCTATAGGTACACACACCGAAAGATAGATACAGTCTCGACAAAAACACGATTGTGATAGATCACTTAGCTTCGAGAGCGTGAGCGCATGGAGCAGCTTCGAAAAGACGTGACCTCGCCGAGATCTCGCGAGACCTTCCGAAAAGGTTTGGGGACGTCAATGCACTTTGGAGTCTGATGTCTCCAGGAATGTCCGTACCGCCAGGGGACGTCAAGTATGTCCTAGATGGGGGGAGCATTACTTCACAGGATCATATGGAACCGAGGTTCAACATATGACGTGATATGTCAGCAGTATGTCACATATGTGAAAAGACACCATGGTGAACCAGTCGTGGTATTTGATGGCTATCTCAATGGCCCAAGCACAAAAGATACAACACAGCAACGAAGAGCAGGATTGCGTGTTGGAGCACCTGTGCAAGTCTCCGGGTCTATGGTTTTCAATGGAAAGAAGCAAGACTTTCTTTCCAACAATGAGAATAAGCAGAAGTTCATCACCTTGCTCGATGAACACCTACGACATCATGGATGTTGCACAGAACATGCTAGGTAGGGCAGATGCTGATCTACTAATTGTGCAGACTGCCATTGTCACTGCTGAGAAAACAAGTAAGCCGACTGTCGTGGTTGCAGATGACACAGACATTCTGGTTCTGCTCTGTTTGCACTCAAAGCTCACTACAACAAATCTGTACCTTCGACCTGAACCTCGCTATGGCATGAAGAAGCAGCCAATATGCTGGGATATTGTGGTTCTAAAATCCACATTGGGCCCACAAGTATGCAATAGTATGCTTTTTGTGCATGCTATCCTTGGTTGTGATACTACATCCCACATACATGGTTTTGGAAAGGGAGTTGTGCTCAAGCTCATTCGCACCAATAAAGACTTCCAGGAACAGGCCAAGATCTTTGGAAATCAGAATAGCACAAAGGCAGACATCATATCCGCAGGAGAAAAAGCAATCGTCTCCTTATACAAAGGCAAATCAGATGACAAGTTGGATTTTCTCCGCCTGCAATGCTTCCAACAGAAGGTCAGCATGAGTTCAACTTGTGTGAAACCAGAGGTTCTCCCGCCAACCTCAGCAGCAGCTACGTACCACAGTATGCGGGTCTACTTGCAAGTACAGCAGTGGATGGGGAAAAGGAAATCAGATGCAACCAGCGGAGTAGGGGTGGTGTGAGAAAGGTGGACAGTACATTCCAGTTCTTACAGATAAAGCAGCATCCCCCAAACACCTCCTGAAGATAGTAAGGTGTAACTGCAAAACAGGTTGTAGCAACAGGCAGTGCACCTACAAGGCAAACGGGCTTGAGTGCACTAATGGATGTGGAGTGTGTAGAGGTGTATGCAAGAATGTCATTGCAGTCCTTGAAGAAACTGAAGAAGACACTGGTGGCTAGAACATGTGGAATGATATAGTAGTTAAATGACTGCAGTTACAGCAGATTGATACATGGTTCACTGGTGCCTTATGCTTCGCCAACAGAAATAGTCCAACTTCGCTCAGATGGGAAATATGTGCCAATATTAATTTTAAATGGCGGCCATTTTGAATGTATGCAAATTAGGTGTCAACAAATGACCCAATGTTATAAATACTGTTATTATTGTATTCCTTGACCCTGAAAATATGGGTATAGACACCAGAATTAAGTGCCTACGAGTCTCAGATCCCAAGGTATATAGGCAAAAGTAGTTTGAATGGTGGCCATTTTGAATTTCTGCAAATTGGTCACTGTTCCACAACTGCGATTTTCCTATACTTTTAATATGTTGTTTTGTGAGCTATTCCAAATTAAATGCAGGTAAAATGGATTCTGTTGCAATTTGTTTTGGGTCATTTCATATTTTGACTGGACTAATGGTGACGCCGCACACTTCAACAACAAAGAGCAAACCAAACTAAATGTCTGAGGTTTAAATAAGACAGGTTCCTCCAAGATCCTCGAATGATGATCTAATCATTTGCACCTGAGCTGGTGCACCTGATTCTAATTTTAGGTATTTGAACTGGTGATAAATGTAGGGGTGTACTTACTTTTTCCACATGCGAAATTTGCATTTATGTTTATTTAAATTATACAATGGACAACAAAATGTAAATGTTTCATGATATTTGTTATATTATATCACCTTTATCTATAGTGGGGCGGCTTAGCCCAAATATTCAAAAGAATTGTGCATTTTGTGATACAAGCACCAAATTTGGCACAAATGTACATTAATATGTTGCGAACATTTTCAGATATTGGGCCACTTGAAATTCCGTAATTTTTTTTTCTCAAATTTTTTCAAATTTCGTAATTTCAAATTTTTCGGGTGACACCGTCACAATTTCGGTCTTCGAGGCCGGCCGATAGGCAAAGTGTGACCGGAAGGGACGAGGTTCTCCTGACCACGTGGCCCTCGATCTGGGAAGCGAGAGGCGTTCCATTAGTGGACGCGCCCCTCACGCCCGACTTTTGGGCGGCCCCGGCAGGCCGTTTGTTTTGACGTTCCGTGACAGGCCCCGCACCCCCACCTCCGGGCCGACCGGAAGCTTGTGCTGAGTACATCATACCTGAACAACTCAGTGAGGCAGAACACAGCAGTGCACACCAGGGTGACCCCTTCAGTGCATAAACCAATTAACCTGTCCACTGCAGGGCATATAGAAATGAAGTTATTTTCTGCATATAATAATAAATATAAGTTCAGTTCTATATAACAATTTCTGTTATCACCACTACCACTACAACTACCACTACTACAAGCTTTGTCTGGAATTTTGTGGACTAACAGACAAACAGACATACAGACAAGCTGGGATCAAAACATTACCTCCTTCCACCATTGAGTGTAGAGGTAAACATCATGGAAATTATATCATGCCCTAGATTTAATTCATGCTTACCCGTGTATTTGCTTCACTGGTTCACAAGGTCTTTTGCATACATGTAATTCAGACTCTCGTCTTCATTGCTGACCACACAATGTTCGCAACATATTAATGTACATTTGTGCCAAATTTGGTGCTTGTATCACAAAATGCACAACAGGTTTGCTATGCTGCTACACTACTATCAATATTGTTGAAATGAAGATCAAATAGCTGTATGATGAAATGTGTTGAAAAAGTCAAAACTTTACATGGGGTGTACTTACTTTTTCACGTGACTGTATATATTTATATGTGTGTGTGTGTGTGTTCACATATTAAGATTGCAGATTCTTGGATTTGTTTTTCGATCATCTACTCATCTCATTATATGATCCTGCTTATTTTAGTTCACTCAGCAGTGGTTCTATTTTTAGTCTTCTTGTTCTCTTTCTGGTGATTCTTCCTTGTTTCAAAAGGCATTCCACTCTTATCACGAAACCATTTCATCAGATCATGTGTCTGAATGAATGAATGAATGATCGTTTTAAGGCCATTTTTAAAATTTATTTACGGGGGTTAGCCTTGCGGGCTCCATGACCTCATGGGTCCCTGTTTGAGGCAATATTTTTTACGGCCTAATGCCCTTCCTGACGCCAACCCTTAGTCGCCTCCTACGATGCGCAGGGATACGGTGTACCTATTCTAAATCGGGGTACACACCGGGATCATTCATCCCAGTAAGCTGGTACTCAATTTGCCGACCTCGGAAGGATGACAGGCTGAAGTCAACCCCCCTGGCGTTAATTCAGCGATCGACCGGGATTCAAACTCAGGATCCTCGGATCCCAAGCCGGCACCCTAACCGCTAAGCCAACACCAGGCTTTGTCAGATCATGTGTCTGTGTCAAGTATTTTCAATCAAGCTTCTCTTCTCTTTGACTTATTCTTCATTGTTTTTTGGTTCCATCCAACTGATCTCCTCCATACATTACCACACATGCATCTCAAAGCTTTCCAATATTGCTTGATGGTTTCCTTTCGCAATGTCCCCATTTCTCTGTCTCGTACATAAATCACCCACTCTATACTGTCCAAGGGAGTCCAAACTCTTCAACCATAATAACACGAGTTAAAGATGTTTCCCATTGCTTTCCTATGGATTCTTAGCTTCTTGGCTTCTGGAAGGCAAGATTTTCCCTGAAAGATTGTCTCGTCACTTTTGGATCGTCACGAAAACCCAGCTGGTTTGTTATTGACCTCCAGCGAAAACATAACATCTGCCGGCCCTACCTGGTCTAAAAATGCATGCCACACACATTCTTGCTGTTATTTCATTATTAACTCCTCATGCCCTCAGGCCAACTTGTGATGGGAGTACTAAAAAGCTTATCTGAAGAAGAAGTATGCCTCTTCATCATAAAAAAAACATTCAGGACTCTTTCTATTTCCAGATTAACCGATGGATTTCCCACGGAAAGTACAGGACAGAGACATCAGCAGGTCCCTTTTCATTAAGTTTGAAACAGACATAAATTAGACCATTTTCCCAGCAATTCCTTTGCGAATAGGTATTAAAGTCAGCACCTGTAATGAGCTCACCTGATGGAAATTGCAACTGGTTTTTTTTCTTTCAAAATAAATGAATTCTAAAGTTTCTCAGACAATGTGCTGTGAGTTGTTACATTTTTTGTAACAACCCTGCAGCAAGAAGTGTTCCTCATTAAGTGATGAACTAGCCTTCAAGATACTTTGATTGGAGAAGAGAGTGGGTGGTGCCTGCTGGAAGGAGGTTGTAGGGGCGGGGCCAGAAGGATTTTTTTTTTTTTTTTTTGGATACAAGATCGAGGCTCTTGTAAGAGCTAACATTAATCACAAAAAGACAAACTGACACATAAAGCATAAGATAAAGGGAGCAGGAGACAAGATGGGGAGAGAGAGAGAGGGAAGCACACAAGTACAACGTTTGAGAGCAGGGATATCGGGAGATCTGTGGGAGGGAGAAGGCTTGGGGGGAGGAGGCGTGGGAAGGGGGGGGGGGCGGTGGGAGAGGTATAAAACACATTGACATTGCTAGGACTTCCAGGACAGAAGTCGGAATTTCAAAAAGTTGGATCTCGGGTGAATTAACGGGGGTAGAAAAGATGATTTCATTCATAAAACAACAAAGCAGGAATACTAAAGTGTGGAACATGTTCATTGAGGTCAGGTCGTGATTGATTGAAGCTCAACATGAATACAAACGACAATTATTGTGTGAAGCAGAATTAACCTTAATCGGTGTTAATTGTCATTACTGTTGTGTTTTGAACCTCACCTGCAGGATGATGGAATATTCACTGGACATGGAGAATGTTAGCCTGTCGGCTATACGTACAGTACGTGTCCTCCGACCTCTCCGAGCCATCAACCGCGTGCCGAGTACGTTTGTCTGACCGAACCGGTTGACAAATCTCCCTGAAAGCTCGAGATGAGCGTTTGTTGGATGTGAGGATGTAGAGGTCAAATTATTATGCACTGCAATACTTTTTAGTTTTACCCTCGTCAGAGGAGGGCATTTGGGACCATAGATATTTCAAGTATCTGTCTGTATGTCAATCGCCTACAGGTCACAATTCCAAACCGATCATCATGAAACATTACCAAGTTGTGGAGGTAGTCACAACTGAGAAGCCTATTGATTTTGAGGTCAAAGGTCATCTTGAGGTCAAATTTCTGAAATTGTCATTTTTCATCCGATTGACTTGAAAGTTGAATAGGATTTGCATATCGAGTCACTGAGTTGGGAAAGCAACTATTTTTGAGGTCAAAGGTCAATTCAGGGTCAAACCTCTAAAATCGTCAATTTTCATCTGAAAAATCGTCAATTTTCATCGGATTCACTTGCGGGTTAAACAGCAAATGCATTGTACCTCACTAAATTGGGAAATCAATTAATTTTAAGGTCAAATGGTCAAAGGTCAACTCAAGGTCAAACTTATAAAATCATCAATTTTCATCTTAAAAAATCATCAATTTTCATCCTATTAACCTAAAAATTAAACAGCAATTGAGCGCATAGTGCTTTACTGAATTGGGAAAGCAACTATTTTGAGGTCAAAGGTCAATTCAGGGTCAAACCTCTAAAATCGTCAATTTTCATCTGAAAAATCGTCGATTTTCATCGGATTCACTTGGGGGTTAAACAGCAATTGCATTGTACCTCACTAAATTGGGAAAGCAATTAATTTTAAGGTTAAATGGTCAAAGGTCAACTCAAGGTCAAACTTCTAAAATCATTAATTTTCATCTAATAAAAATTGTCAATCTTCATCCAATTACCCTAAAAATTAAACAGCAATTGCATAGTGCTTCACTGAATTGGGAAAGCAACTATTTTTGAGGTCAAAAGGTCAAAGGTCAACTCAAGGTGAAACGTCTAAAATCATCAATTTTCATTTAAAAGATAATAAATTTTCATCCGATTGACCTGAACATTGTTTAAAGATCACTAATTTTAATCTTAATGAAATGGACTAGTTGATGTTTCCATGGCAACCTTTTTCAGGAGCGGGAGTGGATTTTGCAAGTATTGTGTTCTGCACGACACCTTTCCTATTTGTCTGTCTGTTTGTTTGTCCGCACTATGCTTTTCTCTGCAACCGTTGGTCTGATTGCCAAGAAATTTTCACCATAGAACGCCTCTTCCTGTAGAATTTTTAATGATAATTATGATGTCATAGGTCACGTGGTATGGCGCCATATTGGAAAAACTGAAAAACTTTGCACCTATATATCTCTGAAACCACTCCATGGAATTAAATGGAAACATGACTCATTGTCGAGCACTCCCCATGGGGAACAACATATATTCATTATGATGTCATAATCAGACAAGTAGAATAGTTGATCTGATCAGTTTGAAATTTATTGACCATGATCTACACAAAAATTGTATGGGCGAATTAAAATAATGACGTCATCGGTCACGTGATCGGCAGCCATATTGGATGGAACATAAATCTATCTCATCAATAAACCACACAAACACAGCAGCTAATAAACACCACAGAAAATGCACCGCATCAATACGTGCCGGCGAGGATCTGCAATCTCTGATTGGTATTTCTCGTTTATTTAATTTATTGTAGAAAAAGAGTCATTAACGTCTCATTCAACCTTTTCATCTTGAACAGTTGGAGGATGCATTGTCCAATTACATAAGAACGTCCTTTTTAAGGTTCTGATTCGAGTAACGAAGAACGAGACTTTTTGTCACATTGCAGGCATGCGAATCCTGGTGACTCTGCTGCTGGACACGCTTCCCATGCTCGGAAACGTGCTTCTCCTCTGCTTCTTCGTCTTCTTCATCTTTGGCATCGTAGGCGTGCAGTTGTGGGCCGGCCTACTCCGGAACCGCTGCTTTTTGCAACACAATCTCACTCGGTAAGACAATGCCTCCCGATGTCTGTCATTGTGCTTAAACAGATAGTGTGAGCTTGCTTTAAATAGCACGAGTCTGTGCACACTCGGATACAAGGGATAATGAGGAAATAATGTTGCATTGAACCTAAATGGTAGTTTTCCACTGAGTTCAGATGTTCACCAATGTCTCAGATCATCTCCCATCCAAAACCAAAGATCTTTTCTACCCCCATTTATTATCCCCAAGCCCAACTCTTTCCAAATTTCTAGGTTGTTCTTCTTGAGAGTTTGCTTCTCCATCCATCTTGTGCATCCCATGCATCCTCCCCAACCTCTCATTCTTCCCCACATCCCTTATTTGTCCAAATATCCCTCTAATTGGCCCTCAACCCAGATGTTGGTGTTTTCCCCTCTCTCTTTCTACTGTTCCTTCTGTTATGTTACGTCCTCGTCCATTCCACACGTTCCACCATGAGCCTCGACTTTGTACACAATCAAAGAATAGCTGCCACAATATGAACACAGCTCCAGTCATACTTCGGTTTATCGTCTACCTCTCTGCAGCAAGAAGGGCTCATGTCCTTGCAAGATGTTGCCCCTCGCTTGCATAGGATAGCATCTGCATATTACAGCTCCTCTCATTGGATGTTTGATCATGCAGCTGGAATTGACCCAGTGCCGGGGTTAACACACACCAATGTGTCATTGCATGGTCCGAGCGGTATTGATTAGGGCGACATTCTTAACAGAAAACAATTACCATAAAACTGTGAATGGAAATTCTTGCGGCTCGAGTCTTCTCAAAGGTTTGTTTTTTTCAATCACAAATTCTTTCATACTTGCCATTGACAGTCGGACAAAAGTTGTGAAAATGCACTGGAAGTTGCGAAAATTATACCAGCTTTCAATGTCGCTGAGTGTTATGGTTCATGTTTCCGACTCACTTTTCTTTAATGATGCAATTGTTAAAACAACGTTACTACAGCAACTATAATGGGGATGCCTCTTCACGGTGGTTGTACCCCCCAATGCAAGTCAGGGGCCAAATCTTCCCCATTCTTCCCTGCTGCCCGGATTCGTCAGGGAAGCACCATCATGGTCAGTGTGCCGATCGATCCCCATGGACCGGCCCTTCCCTTCTTGTTTCTGTCTCTTCTTTCTCTTTCTCTCTCTCTCGCTCTCTATCTCTGTTGTGGCACTGACTTTGTGAAGGCGGGGGTACACCACCCCGGATATGGGGGATCTCTGGGTCGTTACTGGGAAATCGATCGGTTGTTTCCTGGTGCTGGCTTGTTCAAGAGAACTGTCAGAGGCTATACAACAACAACAACAACAACAACATAACTACAACACCACTCGGAAGAGCACATACAGTCACGCGAAAAAGTAAGTACACCCCATGTAAAGTTTTGACTTTTTCAACATATTTCAACATGCAGCTATTTGACCTTCATTTCAACAATATTGATAGATAAAGGTGATATAATATAACAAATATCATGAAACATTTACATTTTGTAGTCAATTGTATAATTTAAATAAACATAAATGCAAATTTCGCATGTGGAAAAAGTAAGTACACCCCGACATTTATCACTACTTCAAATACCTAAAATTAGAATCAGGTGCACCAGCTCAGGTGCATCGTTAAAGAGGATCTTGGAGGAACCTGTCTTATTTAAACCTCAGACATTTAGTTTGGTTTGCTCTTTGTTGTTGAAGTGTGTGGCGTCACCATGCCTAGATCAAAAGAGCTCTCTGAGGCCTCCAGAAAGAAGGTTATAAATGCCGACGAGTCTGGGAAGGGATTTAAAAAGATCTCCAAACAATTTGAAATCAATCATTCGACTGTCCGGAAGATCATCTACAAGTGGAGAAGATTCCAAACAACTGCCAACTTGTTCAGGCCAGGCCGCCCCAGCAAGTTCAGCCCGAGAGCAGACCGCAAGATGCTGAAAGAAGTCTCTAAGAACCCCAGAATGTCATCACGGGACCTATAGGTAGCTCTTGCCACTGTTGATGTCAAAGTGCACGACTCTACCATTCGAAAGAGGCTGCACAAATTTGATCTACATGGGAGGTGTGCCAGGAGGAAACCTTTGCTGTCCAGAAAAAACATCAGGGCAAGACTAACGTTTGCCAATGAACACCGAGGCAAAGACCAGCACTTCTGGAACAATGTGCTCTGAACAGATGAGTCAAAGGTAGAGCTATTTGGCCACAGTACCAGAAGACATGTTTGGCGAAAACCAAAGACAGCATTTGACCACAAGAACCTGGTACCAACTGTAAAGCATGGTGGTGGAAATATTATGGTTTGTGGCAGCTTTGCTGCATCAGGGCCTGGGCAGCTCACCATCATATAATCCACGATTAATTCTTCATTGTACCAGAGGGTGCTTGTGGATAATGTGAGGCCATCTGTCGGAAAGTTGAAGCTCAACCGAAGTTGGACTTTGCAACATGACAATGACCCTAAACATACCAGTAAATCCACCAAGGAATGGCTGAAAAGAAAGAAATGGAGGGTTCTGGAATGGCCAAGTCAAAGCCCGGATCTAAATCCAATCAAGATGTTGTGGGGGGATTTGAAACGAGCTGTGAATGCAAGAAACCCCTCAAACATCACAGCTGAAAGAATTCTGCATGGAGGAGTGGGCAAAAATTTCTCCCAGTCGATGTCAGAGACTGGTAGACAGTTATAAGAAACGCCGACTTGAGGTTGTTTCTGCCAAAGGGGACAATACCACCTATTAGAGCCAAGGGTATTAATACTTACTTTTACTTACTTTTTCCACACGCTAAATTTGCATTTATGTTTATTTAAATTATACAATGGACTACAAAATGTAAATGTTTCATGATATTTGTTATATTATATCACCTTTACCTGTCAATATTGTTGAAATGAAGATCAAATAGCTGTATGTTGAAATATGTTGAAAAAGTCAAAACTTTACATGGGGTGTACTTACTTTTTCATGTGACTGTACATCCGCCAGGCTGAATAATTTACATTTGTATCCATTGACAGATCGGATCTGGATTCAGACCTGAACCAAAATAGAATCAGCTTGTTCTTGTCACCTACCCAACTTATCCACCAAGTTTTATCACAACTCGTCCACTTTTTGAGATATCCTGCTGTGTATCGTCTTTGACCCTGTCTCTCAATTGTGTAGAATCACTGAATAAACTCACTAAGTACTTCACTTTTTATATTAGTGATGTGGTTCGAAAATTGTCCAATATAAATCTGATGTCGTGTTAATTGGAAGATTCCCTCGAAATAATGTGGATGTGCCTGGTGATGTCATTGGCGGCCAACATTTAGCAGAAACTTAAATTTTAAAATTGGGTGGGATGACAGAGGGGTAAAAAGGCAATAAACCGCCAGTGTGGTTATGGGGTCACATTTGGCTTTGATATGTAGGGGAATGAACCTAACCCTAACCTTAACCCTAACCCTAACATCCCTAACCCTAACAACCCTAACCCTAATAATCCTAACCCTAGTCCTAACCAGAACTCTAACATAACCCTAAACATAACCACCAAGGTTGCATCTCCTGTTTTATATCTGCGATTATTATACAATTCAGAACAATGATGAGATTAATATTAAAACTCAGAAACCAGTCTGAATAATAATAATAAGTGGAGATGCAGCCTCGGACCATCTGCTGTTAACAACACCACCGCTCTAACAGCAGCTCCGATTGCCGTGAATGTTGTGTTTGAATGCGCCAGGCCGGCATCTCATGTTGTGCATCTTTGATTATTATTCCAGTAAAATAATTTGGAATTGGGATGGTGACTCTGCTCTGATCGAATCTACCTCATCACCCTGCACCATCACACCGGAATACTGTTATAGTGCAACATATACAACAGCAATAACAACAACACCAACAACATATATTCATGATGATGTCATCAGTGCCTTTTTTTGATCCCATAATTAGCCACTAGAACGCTTGATCCAATCAGTTTGAAATTTATTGAGCATGATCTACAACAAAATTGTACGGGAGAATTGAATTGATGAAGTCATCGGTCACACGGTTCAGCAGCCATATTGGATTGAACATAAACCACACAAACACAGCAGCTAATAACCACCACACAAAATACACTACACAAGCACGTCCTGGTGAGGGTCTGCAATCTTTCATTGCTCTTTATATATATTTATTTGCACTTGTGGCATGTCTGTCGTCCAGCTTAGGTCATATTACGCTAACGTCTCATTATACTGATATGGCCTTCATATTTTCTTGCACGTGACAGGCTGAACAATGGAAGTGTACTTCCTCAATACTACCAGACAGAGGCAGATGTGGCCAACCCATTTATCTGCTCACTACCCCATGACAATGGCATGCAGCGCTGCGGCGGCGTACTCGCCGACCGTCCCATGTCTCCCAGGGTACCCATATGCCTACCGAGGCATGGCCGCCGAGGGCCAAATGGCTCGGTTGCTTGTTCAGACTGGGGAGATTTGTACACGGAGTGCCATACGGGTCATGTCAACCCACAGAACAATGCCATCAACTTTGACAACATTGGATACGCCTGGATTGCCATATTTCAGGTACCTGGTTCAAGGCACCATCACACAATGGCCTACTTTGTTTTACGGTTTGTATGATTTCATTGTCCTCAAGGGAGATGCTAGCAAGCAGGACAGCCAGTTCCCTCAGAAAGTTTGGCTTTGTCTGCAATGTGATGCCCCACTTTCGAAGCACCGTAACATTTGTTGTCGTACCCTATTTGAGGAATGAGGATTGTTACGTGCTCCTCCCCGAACCCCTGGTCACGATGTACCTCCGAGCCCCGAGAGGAGCCACGGCAGAAAAAATGTGTTACTCCGTCTCAAAATTAATATTGAAACCACACCAATGGTTATCAACAAACAAATAATGTATTAAAAATCACACAGGAATAACGATACAACAATGATAGCAATCAACAATACAATCAATAGCAATCCAGAGTGCACTCTATATATCTTAGGGTGGTACCATCAACTAAAGTCAGATAACTCACTGTGCTCCACGTGAGTGAAAATGGACACTCCTCAATGTCTTTATAACCTTCTCCAAGGCGAAGTGGATTCGCTCCAGCGATCGCTGGACCGATGTCCCGTCGAAACCCGAATCCCGCTGTCCAGTCGAGACCCGAACCCCGTACAGATGGCAATGGCAGTCACACAGCCGACTGTATAAAGGCGCCCTCCAGAGAAGTACGTTCACAGCTCACTCAGCAAACCGCAACGTAATTGGAGACGAAGCGGTCGCGCACACACATCCCCGACAAACGATAGGATGTTGAGAAGAGCTGACACGTAGCAAAACCTTTGTCGGTGAACGAAGCGCGAGGTTCAAAATGGCCGACGGCTCTTACTTGAGTCGATGCAACCAGGCAAGGATTCGTCGGAATCTCAGCCGAAACCTGTCCACGCAGATTTCTCAATCCCAGCGATAATACCTATCGCGGGATGTCTTTTCAAGGAACTCAAAATTCCCTCACGACCTTCGTTATACAACGCTTGCTATGGAGTTCGACGTCACGCGTCTTGTCTGACTTTTTCTCGCCACGCCTCCTCTTCTTCACCACCGTCGTCTGCCGGTTTGGTTTCCTGTGTCATTTAAAGTTAACCTTTTTAACTTTTGATAACTGTTCGTGAATACTAAACCTTTTGAAGATAATAATAGTACATAATATCAGAAATATGTCAAGTGGAGGAAAACCCCAACAACGGAAGTGACGAATCCATAACACTTCCCCCCCTCAAGAAAGAAAGTTTGAACACAGCGAAAACTTTCTTTGCAAGCAAACTCTTTAAACAAACCAAAGTAAACTCACAACCCAAATCATCAATTCCCGTGGGCAACAATACTCAATATTCCCCAAAAATAAAGCAACAAAACCTCGAACAACCCATAGAGATTTCCAAAGTTAATTCAGTCTGGACAAAGCGTCAACAACGACATTGTCCCTGCCCTTTACATGTTCAATTTCCCAGTTGGACTCCTGCAAAGCCAAACTCCATCTCAGCACCCTCTGATTTTTTACTTTTAGTTTCTTTTGAATGAAGGTTAAGGGGTGGTGATCAAAAATCCAAAGTCAAGCAAATCTACAGCACTTTTTCCGGGAGGCCGAGCTGAGAGCCAGGTTCCATGGTGGTTGGGTGGTGAGGCCTGGAAGTATTCACTACATGGACGCTTTTAGGAACGTGGAGTTCACAGTTAATCCATGTAGGAAAGTTCACTAAATGGACGCCTTTAGGATCGTGGAGTTCACGGTTAATCTGTGTCGGAAACTTGGCTCGGCTGCTCCGCAGCATTCAGTGCTTCAACTCTTCCGAACTTTCATAATAATCACGGTTGGACCGCTTGTCACTGTAGTCACATGAATAGCGGTCTCCTTCTCGGCCACTACTCTGATAATCCTTCCTTCGGGAGCTGCCGTAACTCTGGGAGCCTCCATAATAATATCGATTGCGGCCACCACCAAAACTACTGCGCCGTTGTCCTCCTCTGTAGCCCCCCCGACACCTATGAAATGCCTTCCCTACTGTTATGGTCCGACCCTCCAACTCCTTGCTATTCAGATCCTTTTCTGCATCTCTGGCGTCCTTTGAGTTTTCAAACGTGACAAAGCCAAACCCTCTGGACTTTTGTGTTTCCCTGTCTTTTACCAGCTGCACTTCCAAAAGCAGTCCATATTTGCTGAAGACAGAGGTCAGAACTTCTTCCTTTGTTTTGAAGTTCAGTCCACCTACAAATAGCTTGCCAAATTTGCCGCCATCCCTGACTGGTGTGGTGTTATTTTCCTTATTGGGCTTTTTAACAACCATCGGGTTACCAGAAACTTGACCACCAGCCAAATCATTACTGATAACAAAAGATACTCCCTCTACAGGAAGAGTGGCTTGTAAACCTATGGTGACCGGTCCTGACACCAAATCAGACTCCAAATGGATGACATGAAGTGGAGCTCTAACACAGCCACCAATCCCCTGTAAACGAACACGATCACCAGTTGCCGTCTCCTCTGACAATGGCAAAATGCCTTCAAGCATAAAAGATTGATGTGCTCCTGTGTCCCTCAATACCCTAACAGGTCTCTGGTTAGTCGAGTCTCCATCCAGTGACACAAACCCCTCTGAAATAAATGGTTGGTAACCCTTTTGAGGGCGATTTCTCCCATTTGCCATGGCATTCGGAGTTGTACTAGTCTGACTCCGCTCCTGATTGTTCCTTTCCAGGACATAACATTGGGACCTCACGTGGCCACGTTTATTGCATAAGGCGCAAGTAGGTCCGGAGGAGAAACTCGCGGTCTGCCCCGAGCCCCCCGGAAGATAAGTCTGCCTTGGAACTGTTGTCTTCTGATCCCTAAAAGTCGCGGTATTAGAGTTGTCCTCATAGTCATCTCGAGGCCGCCCCCATGAATTTTCGTTCTCCGCCCCTGATGTACCATAGCTCCCCTGGCTAAGTCTAGGCGAAAAGTTAGGTTTGTGGAACCCCATCCTGTGTGTTAAGGCATAGTCATCTGCCATGGTTGCTGCCTCGTACAACTTTGGTACCTTCCTCTCATCCAGATGTACTTGAATGTCCGCGGGGACACACTGTTGGAATTCCTCCACCAGGATCAATTGTCGCAATAGTTCGAAGTCTTTTCCAACCCCTTTTGAATCACACCACCGATCAAACATGGTTTCTTTCATTCTGGCAAACTCCACATGGGTCTCACTCTCCCTCTTGCCGGAATTTTTGCCGGTAAGCTTCAGGGACCAATTTGTAGGCTTTGAGAATGGTTTTCTTCACTATCCCATAATCTGCACATTGGTCAATCCGTAGAGCCGAATAAATATCTTGAGCTTTACCCACCAGAACACTTTGCACTAACATGGTCCAGGACTCCTCCGGCCATTTTAGCATTTGAGCCACTTTCTCAAAGTGTGAAAAAAATTGGCTACCTCCTTTTCATTGAAGGGTGGAACCAGCCTCACATGTCTACCAACATCCCAGGTGTTCTGACGAGGTGTCGAACCAGTCGGCATGGATGGTACCTCTCCCCGTTCTTTCATTAAATCCAGCTCCTTGAGTTTAATTTCCTGCTGAAGCGCCAAGTCCCGTTCCCTTAACTCCCTTTTGGCTTTTCTCTCCTCTGCTTTTTTCTCTTCTAACCTTTCCTCGAGTTCTCTTTCAACTCTCCTTTCCTCTGCTTTTTTCTCTTCTAAACTTTCCTGGAGTTCCCGTTCCTGTGCTGCTCTTCTTTCCTCGAGTTCTCGTTCAACTCTCCTTTCCTCTGCTTTTCTTTCCTCAAGTTCTCTTTCCTGTGCTGCTCTTCTTTCCTCGAGTTCTCTTTCAACTCTCCTTTCCTCTGCTTTTCTTTCCTCGAGTTCTCTTGCAGCTCTCCTTTCCTCTGCTTTTAACCTTTCCTGGCTCTGCAATTGCATCTCCAGTTTCCGGAGCTCCACATTTTCTTGATCCTCCGGTAACCAATCCAAGGCTACCTCTTTCCATGTTCCTAATCCCACCAGAGATTGTATCACCACTGTCTGCATCTCTGCCTTCTTCATATTAACTCGGACCTCCAAGCTAAAATGTTTGGCCAATATCAAGAGTTGTGATTTTTTAAACGCTCGGACTGTCTCACTAGGGGACGCTGCAAACTTCTCGGCATCAAACACCATGGTGACTATCAGTTAACACCTGTTAACCTTCACACAAGAAATTAAAAAAAAAAAAAAATTCGGAAAATTTGGGAATGTTGGAAAAAGTTCCAAATTTGGGAATTCTAGGAATGTTAGGGAATTCTTTCCCAGACGAAATTTAGGGAATTTAATCCACAGTACGAGATTTAGGGAATTAAATCAGCAAAGCCGAGCCCCCATTTTCTCCACAGTACGAACCCCCAATTTCAATCTGGGTCAAACCCGAACGGATGTTATTAGGGAATTTTTTTTATCCCGGACGAGCCCCCAATTTCTGTTACGGGCTCCTCCCTGACCCCCTGGTCACGATGTACCTCCGAGCCCCGAGAGGAGCCATGGCAGAAAAGATGTGTTGCTCCGTGTCAAAATCAATATTGAAACCACACCAATGGTTATCAACAAACAAATAATGTATTAAAAATCACACAGGAATAACGATACAACAATGATAGCAATCAACAATACAATCAATAGCAATCCAGAGTGCACTCTATATATCTTAGGATGGTACCATCAACTAAAGTCAGATAACTCACTGCACTCCACATGAGTGAAAATGGACACTCCTCAATGTCTCTATAACCTTCTCCAAGGCGAAGTGGATTCGCTCCAGCGATCGCTAGACCGATGTCCCGTCGAAACCCGAATCCCGCTGTCCAGTCGAGACCCGAACCCCGTACAGATGGCAATGGCAGTCACACAGACGACTGTATAAAGGCGCCCTCCAGAGAAGTACGTTCACAGCTCACTCAGCAAACCGCAACGTAATTGGAGACGAAGCGGTCGCGCACACACATCCCCGACAAACGATAGGATGTTGAGAAGAGCTGACGCGTAGCAAAACCTTTGTCGGTGAACGAAGCGCGAGGTTCAAAATGGCCGACGGCTCTTACTTGAGTCGATGCGACCAGGCAAGGATTCGTCGGAATCTCAGCCTAAACCTGTCTACACAGATTTCTCAATCCCAGCCATAATACCTATCGCGGGATGTCCTTTCAAGGAACTCAAAATTCCCTCGTGACCTTCGTTATACAACGCTCGCTATGGAGTTCGACGTCACGCATCTTGTCTGACTTTTTCTCGCCACGCCTCCTCTTCTTCACCACCGTCGTCTTCCGGTTCGGTTTCCTGTGTCATTTAAAGTTAACCTTTTAAACTTTTGATCACTGTTCATGAATACTAAACCTTTTGAAGATAATAATAGTACATAATATCAGAAATATGTCAAGTGGAGGAAAACCCCAACAACGGAAGTGACGAATCCGTAACAGGACCCATGTAGTACGATAGTATAGTTTTACGGAATTTTATTGCCAATCTTTGTGATGAGATCTGTTGTGTGTAGAATTGCCGATGCAGGTAGCACCAGATAAAATCAGAGTTAATATGGAGGGGTTAGCCTACTTTTCTGGGTTTTGTGCAAAAGCGCAGTCGTGCATCCCAGAATGTCGACAGGTGATCACGCTGGAAGGTTGGGTGGACATCATGTACTACGTTATGGACGCGCACTCCTTCTACAACTTCATCTACTTCATTCTACTCATTATTGTAAGTCACCTGTAAGTTATAACCTGATGGTCGTACAGCAAACGGACACGCGTGCACCACCAATGAAATGTTTCAATAAGCCGTTTCAATAAGTGCTTGTTCAGCTTGGGAATGGTTCACAGGAGTGTTTGGAGCACGTGTGTACTCGGTGAGAGTGAATGCAAGAGGTGGTGGAGGGCACAATCGATATGATTGTCATTGGGATGGCCCCGAGAAACCAAACCCCCAATCGACTCAGAAATACCAGCAAAACGACATGTGAAAAATGGTGGGCCTTTGTGGGGCTAGTCAATCCTTAAGCTGTCAGTCAAAGCAATCAAAAAAGATTGAGAGCTATTGGTTGGAATTGAGAAAACATTTTTGAGGAAGGATGAAGGCGAAATAATTAATTTAAAGGGGAGTACAAAAGTGGAAAGGAGGTGGAAGAAAGTGAAGAGGAAGATCGGGTGTGGTGAAGGGAATAGGGGGGAGTGAAGGGATGTAGCGGAGATGAAGGGAAAAGGGGTTGAAATGACAGCTATTTTGCATCCCACAGGGTGCTTTTGCTCACAAATAAGCATTTGCACCATTAGACATTTGATAACATTTATGGGAAGGATAATTTGTTGTATTTATCAATGACTTTTATATATTTGGTCCTCCAGCGGCCATAATTGCCTGAGCTCATCAATGGGCCTTGGGTAAAGACAACGTCTGGATTGATTTCCATCGTTTTTACACATTACATAGAGGTTGTTGTTGTTTTTTTCATTTTATACCCTGGCCCTGCATAGATCAAAATTTAAATTTATGATGAAAACATTCACGAGAGAAAAATGTTCAATCGGTGAGGATTTCAGATAAATGTTAATAATTCGTGAATGAAGTGTCGATCTCAATTTTCGAAGAACTCGAGTGGATTTTTTTCTGGATGAAATGCCGATACGCTTTCGCCGGAGGGTTGTAATCGCCATATAATGGAGGGAAAGTATGACGTACACTACCGGTCAAAAGTTTTAGAACACCTCAATTTTTCCAGTTTTTATTGAAATTTAAGCAATTCAAGTCCAGTGAATAACCTGAAATGGCACAAAGGTAAGCAGTAAACTGCTCGAGGTTAAAAAAAAAAGTTTAGGTTAGCAAAAACGGGAAAATAATGTAAATTGCACAGTTATATTGCAAAAAAAAGGCCTTCTTCAGGGAACAAGTAATGAGTTAACAACTTACAGCTGTTCTGCAGCAATGTAAGTAAATTAAGCCTTGAAAGTTGATGCAAACAATTCCTACAGGTGTCCCAACCTCTGCTGATTACTTGATTACAAACCCCCTGTCTGTATAAAAGCAGTATTGGAACAGACTGTTATTACATCCTCCGAAGCATTATTTGGACAATATTGCACCGCAGGAAGTAGTATATTGGAAACTGGAGGAAACTCTGACAGGAAGAGGTCTGGCAGACCCAAAGCCACAACAGAATCAGAAGACAAGTTTCTGAGAGTCAACAGCTTGCGTGATAGGCGGCTCACAGGACAACAGCTTCAAGCACAGCTTAACACTGGTCGAAGTAAGCAAGTCTCAGTTTCAACTGTGAAGAGAAGACTTCGAGCTGCAGGTTTGACAGGTCGAGTGGCAGTAAGAAAGCCATTGCTAAGATGGCAAAATAAGAAAAAGAGGCTTGCCTGGGCCATGAAGCACTGCCAGTGGATTACTGAAGACTGGAAGAAGGTCTTATGGACCGATGAATCAAAATTTGAAATCTTTTGGTTCATCATGCAGGGTTTTTGTATGTCGTCGAGTCGGCGAAAGGATTGTTCCTCAGTGTGTGACACCAACTGTCAAACGTGGAGGAGGAAGCGTGATGGTCTGGGGCTCTTTTGCTGGATCCAGAGTCGGCGACTTGCACAGAGTGACTGGCACCCTGAACCAAAAGGGCTACCACAGCATTTTGCAGCGCCATGCAATACCCTCTGGTATACGCCTAGTTGGTCAGGGGTTCATCTTACAGCAAGATAATGACCCTAAACACACCTCCAGGCTATGTCAAATCTACCTTCGAGGAAAACAACAAGACGGTAGGCTTCAAATCATGGAATGGCCAGCACAGTCTCCAGACTAAAACCCCATCGAGCTGGTTTGGGATGAACTGGACAGAAGGGTGAAAGCAAAGCAACCGACAAGTGCAACACATTTGTGGGAACTTCTGCAACAGTGTTGGGAAGAACTTTCCGAACAATATTTGATTTCCATTGCAGAAAGAATGCCACGAGTGTGTTGGGCGGTTATATCTGCAAAAGGTGGCTAGTTTGCTGAGTCCAAAATTTAAATTAAAGTTTGTTAAACAAAATGATTCTATGATTTCTTTTTTATTTCCAATTGTTTATTTGTTCTAAGCTTAATTTCAGAGTACATCGAGACATTAAACTGCGTAAATTTCAATAAAAACTGGAAAAATTGAGGTGTTCTAAAACTTTTGACCGGAAGTGTGTGTGTATATATATATATATATATATATATATATATATATATATATATATATATATATATATATATATATATATACAGTGGAACCTTGACTTACGAGTTTAATTCGTTCCGTGACCGAGCTCGTAACTCAAATTGCTCGTATCTCAAATCAAATTTCCCCATTGAAATGCATTGAAATGCTATTAATCCGTTCCAGCCCGCCAAAAACCACACCAATTTTTAAAAAAAATATACAGTATATATAAAAATATCTCGCGCTTTATATTTCACCTGTATGCAGCATACAAGTTGGCAGGATGGCCTGGACTGGAGGTACGCACACTTGACTCTAAAGTCTAAACTGTCCAGCCTGGGTTTGAATCCCGGCCCAGCTATAACCTGTCATGGGTGAATCACAGGCAGGGTGATTCATCAATGTGTGTACCGCTAAACTGGGCGCCCCGTTTGCGTCCCATTAGTTGTTGGATGTTAAGGATCTCACCGTGTTTTCCACAAAGAGAAGGCGAGCTATCGCCGGCACTCTGAACAAGTTGTGGCCTGGCATGGCATGAACATGAAAACATGAACATGAAGATGAAATGTTCGACATGAACATGAAATTTTCCGAAATAACCAAAATGCGAAAACAAAAATGCAGCGCTATACGACAGAGATACGTACTGTACTTGAACGGCAAGATAACCACGTGACCAGAACCTACCTGGCGGCGTAAACTCGAAATAACCAAAATGCGAAAACAAAAATGCAGCGCTATACGACAGAGATACGTACTGTACTTGAACGGCAAGATAACCACGTGACCAGAACCTACCTGGCGGCGTAAACTCGAAATAACCAAAATGCGAAAACAAAAATGCAGCGCTATACGACAGAGATACGTACTGTACTTGAACGGCAAGATAACCACGTGACCAGAACCCACCTGGCGGCGTAAACTCGAAATAACCAAAATGCGAAAACAAAAATGCAGCGCTATACGACAGAGATACTGTACGTGCACGGCAAGATAACCACGTGACCGGAACCCACCTGGTGGCGTAAACTCAAAATAACCGGGTGGCGAAAGCTCGTAACTCGGATCTCGCCTCGCATCTCAAAGCAATAAACCGCCCGAGCGACGGCTCGTATCTCGAAAAACTCGTAAGTTGGGGCACTCGTAAGTCAAGGTTCCACTGTATATATATATATATATATATATTCCTTCCGGTCCGGTCGTGAGAGGACGCTGGCGTCACTTGCTCGCCGCTTCTCTGACTGGACCATTGTCCGTATCTTGCTTTCCTGGTGGTCGTGGCGGATTTTTGGCCATTGAGTCTTCCTCTGCACGGTCCCGGCTCTGCTCTGCTGCTCCTGGCTTCACCTGCTCGGCTCCTTCGCTATTTCCTCGGGCTCACTCTCGTGGGTTGTGCCGCCCATTGTTTGCAGCGGCGGTGGTGGCGGTTTGCCGCCGTGATCTTGATTAGCGGCGGCGGTCGTTTGCCGCTGCATTTGCCGCTTTGCCTCCTCAACCTTGGCCTCGTGCTCGTCTCTTCGCTCCTGTCTGCCCTCTGCATGGTCCCGGCTCTGCTCCTGGCTTCACCTGCTCGGCTCCTTCGCTGTTTCCTCGGGCCCACTCCCGTGGGTTGTGTCGATTGTTTCGCCTCCTCACCCATCCTGCTGGCATGGCTCTGCGGTACTCCGCCGCAAGGCTTCTCCTGCTTAAAACCCGCTCCACCCCATCATGCATCTCTGCAATCAAATCGAATGGACTCCTGCGTCGACCCAGGTACATTCACCGTGGCTCCGGTCGTAAGTTTGTTTATTTACAATCAGGTCACTCCATCCCCATCCTCTGGTCGGCTCAGCGCACTCCCACTCATCGTCCCAACACACCTGGTCACAACAACGCACAAAATCGCACCTCCTGTCTGCGAACACTGGCCAAATCACCTGGATTCATACCCGCCGTACAAAACAACATCAAGCTCACCCTGTTCAATACCCGGTCCCTCAACAACAAATGCCTCATCCTGAACGACTACATCCTGGAAAATAAACTCGACTTTCTCTGTCTCACTGAGACCTGGCAACAACCACTGGACTACTACAAGCTCAACCTCACCACACCCAATGGATATTCTTACATCAATAAACCACGCTCGGAGGGCCGAGGTGGTGGAATTGCCGTTATTCACCGACAAGACATCAAGACCAACCTCATCTCCATCTCATCTGCTCCATCATTTGAACACCTGGCTTTTAAACTCTCTGGTCACACACAGTCAGTCATGGCTGTTGTCTACCGCCCTCCCAAACCACACCCATCATTCCTGTCTGACTTCTCCTACTTTCTGACCCAGCTATGTTCCCTCTCCCCCTCAATCCTCCTCCTTGGTGATTTCAATATCCACATGGACTCCACTGACTCCACGCTAACCACTGACTTCACTGATTTACTCACCTGCTTTAACCTCACTCAACATGTCAACTTTCCTACCCATAACCGTGGTCACATTTTGGACCTTGTCTGCTCTACTGGACTAATTTTGCACCATCTCTCTGGCTCCGACCTCAATCTCTCTGACCACCTAGCCATCACTCTGACCATCAACATCCCCACCCCAGCACCAAGGCATTATCGCACTATCAACTTCCGTAAGCTAAACGCTCTTTCACCTGCCTCATTCTCATCGACCCTCTCTGAAAAAATGTCCACTTCTCCCTTCGTTGACCTCCACACCCCTTCTGACCTCACTGACTACTACAACCACACTCTCTCCTCCTGCCTTGACCAACTTGCGCCTATAAAAACCAAAACAGTTTCTTTCACCCATTCTGCTCCCTGGTTTACCCCTGAACTCCGCCTGATGAAAACTCGTGCTCGCCAACTTGAAAGACTCCGCAATAAAACAGGTCTCACAGTTCACTCTCAGGCCTACAAGGACCACATACAACACTATAAAGATGCCCTCTCCCGCGCCCGCTCCGCCTACTACTCTCAAATTATCCACTCTGGCTCCGGAAACCCAAAAGCACTCTTCTCTACAATAAACAAACTCCTCAGCCCCCTGAACACCACCACCCAGTCATTCACAATAGACAACTGCATCTCCTTCCTTTCATTCTTCCAACGCAAAATTGAAAACATCTACAACAGCTTGACCACCGCCGCACCCGCTCCCCCTCAAACCACCTGCCCCCCCTTATCCTGCCATCCCCTGTCTAAATTCTCCCCAGTCTCCCCTACTGACCTCTCTGAACTCCTCATCGGAATGAAAACTGCTACCTGCACTCTTGACCCCATCCCCTCCAGCTTTGTCAAGGCATCCCTTCCTGCTCTCTCTCCACTTATCATTGCAACAATAAACTCCTCCCTGTCTACAGGCATCGTCCCACCATCCCTCAAAATTGCTGCTGTTACCCCCATTCTGAAAAAACCTGGACTAAACCCTGACACCCTAAATAACTTCAGACCCATCTCCAACCTACCCTTTCTGTCAAAGGTTTTGGAACGCGCTGTAGCCACTCAACTCAAACATCACCTCTCTGCCAATAACCTGTATGAAACATTCCAATCCGGATTCCGCTCCAACCACAGTACTGAAACTGCTCTCCTCAAAATCACCAACGACCTTCTCCTCTCCTCTGACGCTGGCAACCTCAACATTCTCATCCTCCTCGACCTCAGCGCCGCCTTTGACACCATCGATCACACCATCCTCCTCACCCGACTTGAAACCACCTTTAACATTACCGGCACTGCCCTCTCTTGGATTAAATCATACCTCTCTGACAGACGTCAGTTCATCTCCATCAATAACTGCAAATCCCCCACTGCTCCCCTCCCCCAAGGTGTCCCCCAAGGTTCAGTTCTTGGCCCCCTCCTCTTCATCCTTTACCTGTCCCCCCTCGGTCACTTAATCCGCCGTCATGGTCTCCAATTCCACTGCTTCGCTGATGACATCCAGCTTTTCATCTCCACCAAGTCCATCTCCACCGCCACCCACTCTATCCTGACAAACTGCATCACTGAAATAAAATCCTGGCTTCAAATCAACTTCCTCAAACTTAACTGTGATAAATCTGAAATAATCATCATTGGCCCAAAAACGCTCACCAAGTCCACCCATAACTTTGCCCTCAACATCGACGGTTTCCCAGTATCCACCTCTCCTCACATCCGGAATCTTGGCATCATCTTTGACCAAACCCTCTCCTTCGACAAATACACTAAACAGATCACAAAGACAGCCTTCTTTCACCTGAAAAACATCGCCCGTCTCCGTCCATCCCTCTCCTCCGTGGCTGCAGAAACCCTCATCCACACCTTCATCACTTCCCGTCTGGACTACTGCAATAGCCTCCTTTATGGTTCACCCTCAACAATCACCAATAAACTCCAATACATTCAGAACTCCGCTGCCCGTCTACTCACCCATTCCCGGACCTGTGACCACATCACCCCCGTCCTTTACAAGCTTCACTGGCTCCCCATCTCCCAGAGAATCCAGTACAAAATCCTCCTCTTGACCTACAAAGCCCTCCATAACCTGGCCCCATCCTACCTGGCTGACCTCCTCTCCAGACACACTCCCACCCGCAACCTCCGCTCTGCTGGTACCAACCTCCTGACCCCCCCCCCCCCCCCCCCCCCATCCAGACGAAATTTAGATCCTGGGGGGACAGGGCCTTCTCCATCGCTGCTCCCACCCTCTGGAACTCGCTACCTCACACCATCAGAGACTCCTCCTCACTCACCACATTCAAAACATCACTCAAGACCCACCTGTTCAACACTGCATTCAACATTTAACACACAGCATCTAACCCCTGACTATCTCCTCTCCTTCTCCCTCCTTTGTGCTTTGAATATTTCCCTATTGATTCTTCTTTTTTTTTGCAATTGTCTTTATGTTTTGCTATGCATTATGTTTTGCACTCTGTCAAAGCGTCTTTGGGCTTCCTGAAAAGCGCTATATAAAATAAATGCATTATTATTATTATATATATATATATATATATATATATATATATAATTATTTTTATATATATATATATATATATATATATATATATATATATATATATATATATATATATATATATATATATATACTGTATATATATATACTGTATATATATATATATATATATATATATATACTGTATATATATATACTGTATATATATATATATATATATATATATATATATATATATATATATATATATATATATATATATATATAAAGTTCAAAACACACCTGGTCACAAGTGTGCCGCACTGACCGGGTCCTCAGTCGAGGTCCTCAGCATCATCCCGTTTCGGCCCTTCAACCTCGGTCAGCTAAGGTGGGCCAGCAGGGGCACGTACACATCCACATGCAGCAACTGCATCTGGATGCGTACATACCCCCACCCCCAGCCAGTGCGAACAACAACAACAACAACAACAACAACACCTCCACATCCAGAATCCACAGCACCAAACAAACATGGTGGAACACTCAAACACCCACCTTTATACCCTTCACCACTCACCAACAAAACACACCAGATCATTCACACACACACATACACACCCATACACACACATACATACAGAACACCAACCAAACAACCACTTACACTTACATCATACACCACTCAACACACAAAAACACACACTCATGCAAAAATTAATTCATGCAAAAACACACACCCTCACCCACTCACTCATATACACAAAATAAGAAGTAATAATGGTAACAAAAAACAAAACAAAAAAAACAAAACACACACACACACAACCAACCTACACCGTTCGACGTGTCTCCATAAACTTCCTCCATATCCAAAATGAGACTTTCAAGGCAACCTGGGCCACCTTGTCACACATCCTCCTTCTTTCTGTCCCACACACTCCAAGCCTAGCAAGAAATGCAGAAAAGGAATTGCCAATATACCCTCTACACCCCACCTCAAATGGCTGACACGAAACGCGCCAACCCTTCTCCCGGCACTCTGCCTCCAGCTCACTGTACTTTCCTCTCTTCCTCTCGTGCACCTCCTCCATGTTCTCTTCCCAAGATACCGACAACTCCCCTAAGATGACCTGTCTTGTTGCACTTGACCAAATGACAATGTCAGGCCGCAACCTTGTCACACAGATCTCCTCTGGGAATACCAATTGTGGCTTTCGGTCCGTGTCCGGACCTTCTGGATACAGGCACATTTGTCAGTTGCTGCCACTCAGCCCTAAGCCGATTAGCTGACTTGGTACGGCCATTGCGGACTAACCGGTGCAGCTGGCAATCATCCCTCCTTGTGGTTCTGCGGGGACGTCCTGACCTCAGTATTGGAGTAGGGACACCCCTCTGAGCATTTCGTTTCAGGATCTTTGCCACCTGACCTTGAGTGATGCCATACTGCCGAGCAATAGCACGCTGTTTCATGCCGGAATTTCGTAAAGCCACCACTAAATGACAAACAGCGTTGTCGAGTTGACGGACCATCTCCAGGGGAAGCGGCAATAACTTTTGTAGACGTGCAGCAGTTGTTTTACACTAATACAGAACGCAACAACCCTTATATACCCGATTGTGAAGCCAATCGTCAAATGTACCTGTCCGTACATTTTGTCACGCCACCTGTGATATAATCCTGTTATTGACTTCTTGCTGCGACAGACAATCAGTGACATGGTTCTTTTAACAAAGAAATCACCGAAGCGTAAAAGAAACTCACCAGATTGATATACCGAGTTCAGAAAGTAAACCCAAGTCGAGGAAAAAAAAAAAATTCCATATTACTGTACTGTGTTCAAAAAGTATCCGACCTTTATTTTTCGTGCGTAAAAAAAAAGAAGCTAGGGAGGCGTTGATTGGTGCACGTATGTAGGCGATCCTAATGCGCACGTGTGAATTTTTTCCCACATGCAGAAGCTGTCATTCGACGGCAGACCGCCGATGAGTGAGGACATGTAAGTGAGCGCCTTCGGATTTTCGTTTTTGACAAAATGACGGAAAAACTTGAACAACGCTACTGCATCAAATTTTGTGTAAAGCTTGGCGATTCCCAAGTGGAAACGATCCGCAAGATTCAACACCGTTCATTCCATCATGAAGGAGGATTTGGGCTTCAGGAGAATCTCAGCGAAGTTCGTACCAAAGCTGCTAACGATTGAGCAGAAGCAACTCCGTTTGGAGATCGCACAGGACATGCTGGAGACTGTGAACAGCGATCCCAGCTTCCTCAACACAGTGATCACTGGCGATGAGTCCTGGGTTTATGGGTACGACCCAGAAACCAAGTTGCAGTCATCACAATGGAAGCATCCAACATCCCCGAGGCCAAAAAAAGCAAGGCAGGTCCGCAGCAATGTCAAAGTCATGCTGACCGTCTTCTTCGACTCCAGAGAAGACATCATGCGGAATGCGACGGACCAGCTGCATGCCATCCCAAAAGAGGTGTTCCAGCACTGCTTCCGACAGTGGCAGAACCGTTGGGAGAAGTGTGTGGCAGCCCAAGGGGACTACTTTGAACGAGATTATTATAAAAAATTTTTTTATCTGGATGGGAGTAGCTTTTATGAACAAAGGTCGGATACTTTTTGAACACACTACGTATGTATATATATATATATATATATATATATATATATATATATATATATATATATATATATACGTATATTGTTATGTCGGTGGGGTAGTAATGTGTAGAGTCAGGTAGATTTGTATAGGTAGGTGCTCCGATGATCCTGATAAGAACCACCACCGTGTAATAAAGTAGAATATTTGTTTTGACCGAATGTCGGATTAAGTGTTACATGTGGCCAAAGGAGGATGGTCCTTGTGTTAACTAGTTGTAGGGATTATGGAATAAGTGACCTTGTTCATCTAACCTCGGTAATTTACTTCCCTTCGTCCCGTATGGCACCGCATTAGACACATATAGTAGAAAGTGCCCATTAAACTGCACTCAGATAATAAAACCACCAGGAAGCCAGGACTGCGAGCGCTGCCGCTAATTACACCACTGGAAAGCACACATCGAAGACTAGCAGGCCAAAAGCCACACCTCAAGGGGTCATCATTGGTCGGGGCTTTGAGTGAAAACCAGGATTATTAAGAAGCGAGACACTGATTGCTGGGGTGCGGCAGATGACGTCAGAGCCTGTCAATAAAAGAACGTGCTGGCAGACATTTCCTTCTTCTTGCTTCTTCCTGTTCTGGATGCGTGCATGAGCGGTCGCCCTTCTGCTTCTCGTTTTGAGCTTTCTTCTTTTCGTTTGTCCTTCCCGCTTCGTTCCTCCCGGCTTTTCTTCTTCCTCATCCTTCGCCGACGGACCGATTTGTGCTTCGCTCCCTGCAAAGAGGGCACGGACGGATGGAAAGGCGCCGAGTGAACCAGCCATGTTCCGAGTCTTGCTGGTGATCGTGGGGAGGCGGAAGAGCTGCGAACAGAGGGTTGCGGTTTTGCCGGCGCGGCTGGAGGAAAGAACGGCATGTCTGCCATTGTCGGGTGCGAGGGGCCTGTTTCGCGCCAGCGGGGCGCGGCCTGGTGAGACGGGCCAGACAGGCCTAGTTCCCGCCAACGAGCAGGTGGTTCCCGCCAGGGCCTCGGACGATCCTGACAAGATATTCCAGCAGGCCTGAGTTAAGTCCACCAAATAACCTACACCATTTTATTTTTCACCTCTTTATTTTATCCCCTGTCTGAGTGCAAATCTGTCTGTAAGGACCGCTCCAATTTAGTACTTTAGTTTCACTGTCGCGGTTTCTTGTTATCAGTATTGTCTTTGATAAACCCTTTTGTTATTTACATGTACATTTTAAATCCGCCTGGTTTGAGTTACTTTTTGCAGGTTGAAGATTGCCTGGCGGGATCGCTCAGGTAAGACCCTTCATTCCTCCTCTTCCCTTTCTTCCTCCGGCGCATATATAAAGTCCGCATTTGAGTTAAAGCTTGCTTTGGCCATTCGTGATCCCTGTGGTGGTCACCTGGGGAATCACACGACAATATATATTGATTTATTGAACTTTCTGTATCTAGCTGCAGTAGCACGTCCTTCATGTTCCAAGTTCATACATCCAGATCATGTACTTTTCACCCGAGTTTGGGGGTTTTGCTCTGCACCAATTTGAATTTCTGTGACATCTGTCATTGCTATGATTATTATGATGGCGATAGTCGCCTGAGAGAGGCCCTGCATTGTTCAACTGTGCATGTTTTCGGTGCATGGAGGGCCCGAAAGGTGAGCCGATTTCGATGCATGCCACTTCGATGATGGCGAGGATGGCAAATTAATGGACCGTCATGCGAGGCCAACCTTCACGAATCACAACAGTTTACGTCCCTTATTCCTTTCCACCATGCATTTACCAATTTGCTATGGTTTCAATCGACTCCCACCTTGATCTCCATTTCTCCATTGTTTGCCATTCCCCGTGGTGCATGGAGCTTCTATGCCAGCTGTCGAGCATAATGAGGAGGGTCGAGTCGTCGCTGCAAGTTCATGATTTCATGCTACGGAAAAAGAAATGCACACCGAAGCCAGGCTTTGGCATCATTTCGAAATCCTTTGAATAATCACAATTTTTCATGCCCAGTGTCTTAATTAAATAATACCTTAATCAAATTCTACAGATGAATAAGTCTCTGGTACCTTTTTTTATTTTCTTAATCGTGTTGCTGCTTGCTGTTCATGGGATTATACCATCTGTGCAATGTTCTCGTATTGTTTGCTGGGAATCAAACCCTACACTAAAAAGATTCCTGCAGTAATTGTTTCACAGCGTGCATTTGTCGTCTCCTTTCCTGTATTTGTCAATGGAGCGGCAGCATACTTCATTCATCGTGTGTCTTCCTCTGAGCTGTCTGCTTCTGCATACATGAATCGCACTGTGATCCGCCATTTTGTTCCTGTGTCAGCAAAGGATGCTGTTTTGAGCACATTGTTCTCTGATATTGGGACATAAAGCCGCCTGGCTCTTCCACAATGACTTAGATGTAAAACTGCTTTGGAGCACATTGTTCTCTGCTGTAGGGACATCAAGCCACCTGGCTCTTCCGCAATGACTTAGATGTAAAACTACTTTGGAGCACATTGTTCTCTGCTACAGGGACATCAGACCACCTGGCTCTTCCGCAATGACTTGGATGTAAAACTGCTTTGGAGCACATTGTTCTCTGCTATAGGGACATCAGACCACCTTGCACTTCCGCAATGACTTGGATGTAAAACCGCTTTGGAGCACATTGTTCTCTGCTGTAGGGACATCAAGCCAACTGGCTCCGCAATGACTTAGATGTAAAACTACTTTGGAGCACATTGTTCTCTGCTACAGGGACATCAGACCAACTGGCTCTTCCGCAATGATTTAGATATAAAACTGCTTTGGAGCACATTGTTCTCTGCTCTAGGGACATCAAGCCAACTGGCTCTTCTGCAATGACTTGGATGAAATAGTGCTTTGGAGCACATTGTTCTCTGCTACAGGGACATCAGACCAACTGGCTCTTCTGCAATGATTTTGATGAAAAACTGCTTTGGAGCACATTGTTCTCTGCTATAGGGACATCAAGCCAACTGGCTCTTCCGCAATGACTTAGATGTAAAACTGCTTTGGAGCACATTGTTCTCTGCTATAGGGACATCAAGCCAACTGGCTCTTCCGTAATGACTTGGATGTAATAGTGCTTTGGAGCACATTGTTCTCTGTTATAGGGACATCAAGCCAACTGGCTCTTCCGCAATGACTTAGATGTAAAACTGCTTTGGAGCACATTGTTCTCTGCTATAGGGACATCAGTCCACCTGGCTCTTCCGCAATGACTTGGATGTAAAACTGCTTTGGAGCACATTTTCTCTGCTATAGGGACATCAGACCACCTGGCTCTTCCGCAATGACTTGGATGTAATCGTGCTTTGGAGCACATTGTTCTCTGCTATAGGGACATCAGACCACCTGGGTCTTCCGCAATGACTTGGATGTAAAACTGCTTTGGAGCACATTGTGCTCTGCTATAGGGACATCAGACCACCTGGCTCTTCCGCAATGACTTGGATGTAAAACTGCTTTGGAGCACATTGTTCTCTGCTATAGTGACATCAGACCACCTGGCTCTCCCGTAATGACTTGGATGTAAAACTGCTTTGGAGCACATTGTTCTCTGCTATAGGGACATCACGCCAACTGGCTCTTCCGCAATGATTTAGATGTAAAACTGCTCTGGAGCACATTGTTCTCTGCTATAGGGACATCAAGCCACCTGGCTCTTCCATAATGACTTGGATGTAAAACTGCTTTGGAGCACATTGTTCTCTGCTATAGGGACATCAAGCCAACTGGCTCTTCCGCAATGATTTAGATGCAAAACTTCTTTGGAGCACATTGTTCTCTGCTATAGGGACATCAAGCCAACTGGCTCTTCTGCGATGATTTCGATGTCAAACTGCTTCGGAGCACATTGTTCTCTGCTATAGGGACATCAAGCCAACTGGCTCTTCCGCAATGATTTAGATGTAAAACTGCTTTGGAGCACATTGTTCTCTGCTATAGGGAGATCAAGCCACCTGGCTCTTCTGCAATGATTTAGATGTAAAACTGCTTTGGAGCACATTGTTCTCTGCTATAGGGACATCAAGCCACCGGGCTCTTCCGCAATGACTTCGCTGTAAAACTGCTTTGGAGCACATTGTTCTCTGCTATAGGGACATCAAGCCAACTGGCTCTTCCGCAATGATTTAGATGTAAAACTGCTTTGGAGCACATTGTTCTCTGCTATAGGGACATCAGACCACCTGGCTCTTCTGTAATGACCTGCATGTAAAACTGCTTTGGAGCACATTGTTCTCTGCTATAGGGACATCAAGCCACCGGACTCTTCTGCAATGATTTTCTGAGAGAAGATTAAGAGAGACTTTTCTGAGAGACTGTTGAGGCCAAACAAAACGAGTCTGGGAGAAGATTAAGCGAGATTTATTGATGTAAATTGTAATTAGAGGTTCCCATATGTATGGAAGTTGATGAAAATGGTTGCTTGTGTACAATGGGACGTGTGTACATTCCAGGCATTGTATGCCTTAAAATATTGAGTATCTCCTTCCTAGCTCAAACAGCACTCGGTAGAGGGCATATCTCCGCCAGGCTGAACAGTTTACGTTTTGTATCCCACTGATAGGCCAGATTTGGATTCCGACCTGAACCAAAATTAAATCGGCTAGTTCTTGTCACCTAACCAATTCATCCACCTGGTTTTGACATCAACCAAATCCGTCAACCATCCACAAATTGTTGGCCCTATCTCTCAAGAATCACTTGGGATCTCAAACATTTTATGTATCCAGATCCTGATCTTCACCAAAATCGAATCATTTGGTCCTTGGCACACACTCAACCTGTCCGCCAAGTTTCATCAGAATCCGTCGATAACTTTTGTAGATATCCTGCTCAGAGACAAACAAACAGACAGACAGACAGACAGACAAGCTAGGGTTGAAACACAACACCCATCCACCAATGGCGGTGGAGGTAATAACTATTGCGAGGTGACGGTGCTGCCAAAGCCAATGGCAAGGCAGTGATAATATTTTGCACAACGCATATCCATATTGTTTTCCATCATTGCTGCATGTCCTCAATTTTGTCATTTTTTTCATTCCATCCACAAACCGTTCAGGTGGGGTCGTTCTTCATGATAAACCTCTGCCTCGTCGTGATCGCCACACAGTTCTCGGAGACGAAGCAACGAGAAAATGAGCTCATGGAGGAACAGCGAGCCCGGTTCCTCTCGGATAACGGCTCGCTGGCAAGCTACTCTGAGCCCGGAACCTGCTACGAAGAGCTCCTTCGCTTCGCCTCGCGACTCGCTCGCTCTGCTGCCCACCGCCTGGCGCTCAGCTGCTCGCAGAGGCGTCCCCTCCATCACAGACACCTGGCCATGCCACCCAGTGCCTCCGTGCTCCGTCGCACTTTGCTCTGCCATCACTTCCACCAACGCCAACACCAGCACCACCATCACCATCACTATCACCACAGAGAGCAGCCCCACAGCCTTCCCCCGGTGCCCCACTGCAGCCAGTCGCTCGTCGCACGTCTGACTGTTGACTCTACCTTGCAGAATGAGCTTGAGGCAGATGACAAAGGCGAGATGGCACCTTCGCAGCCGGCCCGATCAGGCCTGCCCTTTTGCCGCGTCGCCGCCAGCTATCCCACCATCTTGCCATCGCGGACCGTTCAATCAAGAGCCTCCAATAGGGCGGCTGGAACCCGAGGCCCGGCAACGGTCCTTCCGAGTGTACGGCTTGGAGGGAATTACGGTGAGAATAAGCAGAATGTTGGATGACCTAATACACCACAGAATGCTCGACAGGTATGCACAGAAACCCATAGAAATAGCGATCTTCAGAGCATGTGAACTCCTGATGATTCTACACAATTTGACCTTTGACCTTTTCACCTTTTTTTTTTTTTGGGTATGCAAGATCGAGGCTCATGTAAGAGCGAACATCAATCACAAAAAAAAAAACCGACACACAAAACATACAATAAAGGGAGCGGGAGACAAGATGGGGAGAGAGAGGGAAGCACACAAGTACAACAGCAGAGAACAGGGACAACGGAAGATGTTTTCCTCAAGCCCAATATACAACAACAACAACGCATTTTAAGGCCATTTTCGCTAGCCTTGCGGTCCCCATGACAATCTTCTCCATTTTGCCCTATTTTCTGCATCTCTCCTTGTTAACCCCCTTGTCCGCATTTCTTCTTCCACCATCTTTAGCCAAGTCTTTCTCGGTCTTCCCCGTCCTCTACTTCCGTCTGCATTAATTTCCATCACTCTTCTAAACCAGTCACTTTCGTCCTTCCTCTACACATGACCAAACCATCTCAACCTGTTTCTCTTCACAGCATCCATCACAGGCTCTATTCCCATCATCTTTCGCAATTCATCATTTGTCTTCCTCTCTCTCAACGACACTCCGCACATCCACCGAACCATTCGCATTTCCACCCTTTCCAGCCTTCGTTGCTGCTCTTCGTTCATTACCCATGTCTCACTCCCATAAATCATAACACTTCTCACACATGCAGCATATGCAGCATTTCCCTTCAGCTTCAACGACACTCCCCTCCTCGTCAGCACGCCACTCAGTTCCCGAAACTTCTTCCATGCACATCTCACTCTAGCAACCGTTGTCGAGTCTGATCCACCTCCTCAAGCCCAATATGCTTCTATGTTTTGATTGGTGACCTAACTCAGTGACCCAATATGAAAATATGTTCAAACTAGCAGAGCACCCAGGCTGCGGTTGGGTGGACCTTCTGCATTCCTCGCCAGTTGTCCTGCCACCCATAATTAGTGCATAATTGCTTGTTTCACAGGTATGTTACAACACTCGTTGTGAGTTGATGTATGGCCTCAAATTAATTTCCTCGGCAAAGGTGTTTGTAGAATCAGTTCAAATGAGCTGTCATCTCCTTCCTGCCTTGGATTTTGATAGATTCCTCAACCCCACAATGCTTGTACAAGTCTTCCTTTCATATTCCTACAAATGAAAACCAAACCCCAAAAATGCAGTTTGATTTTCAATTTTGGCCTGATATATTACTTAACCCCTGGATGCAGTGATTGGGCCTTGGAGGCCCACAAGGTTTTTTTTTGTTGCAAAAACGATGCTGTACAATTTTTTTTTGGGAATGAGCCTCATTTTCACCGAGTTTCATGTTGTTACACAAAATTCAGTGACATAAAAAAAAAATTCATTCAGTCTCGTGGGAAAATCTTCATTCTTCACTTGACACCGAAAATCCGACACGAATGCAGGCCTGGGGCCTTCGAGGCCCCGCATAAATGTTGTTGTACTACCATGTTATATCATTATTTTCTTAATATGATCCTCATTATATGCTCCGATAACTTGGTTACAAATAATTCAGTGACAAAAATATGAAAATTAAAAAACTTTACACGAATACATTTGTGGGGCATCCGAGGCCCAATGGCTGCTTAGGTGTAGGATTTTTGACAGTTGTGGATATATACATTCTAAATAAAAGGATAAGTGAATCATATTTTTTGAACAAATACTCCTCCATGAGCCTCAACCTTTTAGAGAAAAAAAGTTGAAAAACCAAGAACAAAAAATTTTTTTTGCAAAAAAAAGAAGAAAAGATTCATTACTTGTATGGGATTCTTCCAACTAATAGGATCAATAATTCACATTTTCTGAGCAAATACACATCCATGAGAATCGACTTGGATTGAAAAAGGATATGAAAGAAAAAAAATTTATAAAAAAAATAGAAATAATATAAACATTACACGAATACATCTGTTGGGCCTCCGAAGCCCAATGGCTGCGTTTATGTAGGATTTTTGACGCCTGCATCTAAGAGTTAAAATAAGATTTAAAAAAATTTACATTAACAAATTTTTACAATTTTGTCTTTTACATTATGCGCTGGTTGCTGGCTGAATTCCTTGCCTGGCGGGGCATGACAGTCTGCTGGGAGGTGGGGTATTTGAATGTGAGAATGCCATGGCAAGATGGTCCAAATGTCCCACCATCTGCCAAATGTCTCACCCTCACGAACAACTCCAGGCATTCTTCCAGTGACCAGGCCCTGTTTAAACTTCCAAAATCCTGACCGAGCGCAAACGGAGCCAACTTTCTGATGCTGCGCTATCCCACTCTTCCTTCCAGGGCTTCAAGCAGGCGATGTTTCACAATCTCACATCATCCCCCATCCTTACCCACAATCTTTTTTACCCCCATTAACCCTTCCTAAGCCAACCCTCTTGCTTTAGCAACCGTTTTGCAGTTTGCAGTGTTTCCTCCCAGCTCCCCTCTCTCTCTCCTTTCTTTCTGTTCCTTAATTTGCTCACTTATTATGTCCAACAGTTTCCCTGCTGCCCTCATGTCCGTCCATACTCTTCCTCTTCCATGAGTCTCGATCTTGTCGAGGAAAAAAATCTGTTTCTGTGACATTTTGATGATACATGTTTCTGTGAATAACAATGAGTAGCTTTTTTTTCTGTGACCTCCGGTAACTTGTATTCTCTTTTACTGTTCTTCATTTTTTTTTTTTTTTTTTTTTTTTTTGTATACTGAATCGAGGCTCGTGAAAGAGCTGACATTTACTTCACAAACAAATCAACCAGACAAACAAAATATATAAAAAAAGGGAGCGGAAGACAAGAGAAGGGGAAGCACACAAACACTTGAGAGCACACAACATTTAAGAGCAGGGAGATGTGTGGGAGGGAGAGGGCTTGGGGGGAGGGAACGGGGGGGGGGGGGGGGTGGGAGAAATATAAAACACAAGGACACCAAGGACTTCCAGGACAGAAGTTGGTATTTCAAAAAAGTGGAATTGGAGTGAAATTAGCGGGGACAGAAAAGATCAAGGTTTTGGATAGGGGAAGATAAGAGATGGTGGTGAACAGCTGTTTTAAAAACCTGGAGGGTGGAGCGGGATTGAAGAGAGTGAGGGAGTTTGTTCCAGAGGTGGGAGAAAAGAGGAATGAAGGAGTGAAGGTGAGCAGAGAGTCTTGATTTTGGCAGTTTAACCATAAGAGGGTTGCAGGCAGATCTTGTGTGACATGTAGGAATATTTGCTGGACAGCCCAGAGAGAGCTGGGGGGGCAAGGCCAGAGAGGAGTCGGTAGAAGACGGAAAGACCACCAACCTGCCTGCGGTGAGTGAGTGAGAGGCCCTTGGAGTTAGCTTCATCGCGGGAGATTCCAATGATTCTGAATGCTTTGGTTTCAACAGCGTGAAGACGAGCTCGGTGTGAGGCAGGAGCACCAGCCCAGAGGGGAGAGCAGTATTCCATTGAGCTGCGGATGAAAGCCTTGTATGTGGTGAGGAGCTCAGGTGTGCCAAGGAAGGATTTCGCACAACGGAGGATGCCCAGTCGGCGACTGGCTTTGGAGGCCAGATTTGAAATGTGGTTTTCCAAGGAAAGATCATGGCAGATAGTGAGACCCAAAAGCTTGAGTGACAGAACTTCTTGGAGAGGATTATTCAGAAAGTGGATGGGAGGGTTGTCCAGTCGGTCTTTTCGGAGAGACATCGTAAGAGTGTGAGATTTGTCAGGATTGAAAGACATGTTCCACTTGTTTGCCCAGTCTGTGATTTTGTCCAGATCTGCAGAGAGTGAGGAGGCTGCAGACTGCTGATCTGAGGGATGAAGAATGGAGCGACAGAGAGTAGAGTCATCAGCAAAGAGATAGAGAGGATTTCCAACAGAGTCAGAGAGATCATTGATGAAGACCAGAAAAAGCACAGGGCCCAGAACACAGCCTTGGGGAACTCCAGCCTGAACAGGAAGAGGAGATGAGAGAAACCCATTCAGGGCCACACGTTGACTACGACTAGAGAGGAAGTCCGCCAGCCATGCGTGGAGATTTCCATGGATACCATAAGAGGAGAGTTTGGTGAGTAGAGCGGGGTGCCAGACCGTATCGAAGGCACGTGATATGTCAAGGGAGACAGCTCTAATTTCCTGTTTGGCATTGAGGACCTCCATCCATTGTTGAGAAAGCAGAAGCAGCATTTCCAGAGTAGAGTGACCAGGTCTGAAACCAAATTGATGATCAGAGATCAAGCCATTGGAGAAGAGGAAAGATTTCATATCTAAAGCAATGATGGATTCCATGACTTTGCTGATAATTGGGAGAAGGCTGATTGGTCTGTAGTTGCTGGGATCTGTTTTTGCACCTTTTTTGTGCAAAGCGGTGATGTTGGCAGATTTCCAAGCAGATGGCAGATGACCTTGAGCAAAAGAGAGGGTGAAGAGAACAGAGAGAGGGAGTGAAAGAGCGGAAGAACAAGATTTTAGGACCCGTGGGCTGATGCCATCAGGTCCAGTTGCAGAATCAGAGTCGAGGGTTGACAGAAACTTTTCCACCTTGTCAGGAGGAAAGGACACAGAGTCCAGGAGCAGCTGGGTATGACTGGGTATGGTGGGTACAGAGAGGGATGGGTTTGGGACACAAAATTTAGAGGCAAACACAGAGTTGAGGCATTCAGCTTTTTAACGTGCGGAGTCAGTCGTGTGGCCGTTTGAGGTGAGGGAGGGGATGGAGGGGGAACAAACACCAGAAACAGATTTGACCAGATGCCACCAGGATTTGGAAGAGGGAGACAGATAAGAGAGTTCTGTCCTGAGAACGGAGAGATATTGTTTCCTGGCTCTCCTGAGGGTGGACACACACTTGTTTCGGGCTTTGTGAAAGGAAATGAGATTTCCTTCCGTTGGATTTGCTTTCCAGGAGACGAAAGCAAGTTGTTTCTAGGCAATAGCCTCACCACAAGATTCCGTGTACCATGGACGGGAGGAAGGGTATGACAACTGAAGACGAGATGGGATAAATCTGTGCATGAGAGAGAGCAATTTACTTTGGAAGAATTCCCAGGATGAGTTGATGTCAGAGGCGGTAGAGATGGGAGACCAGTCCAGATGATTGATGGCTGCTTGAAGACCGTGCCAGTTGGCCTGAGTGAAATGCCAGACTCGTCGATGCTGAGGAGGCTCTCTGAGAATGGTCAGAGAGATGTCCACTTTAACAAGCACATGATCAGATGAGCCGATTGGAGCAGAAGAAGAGCAGCAGACATTTTCAGGGAAGTTAGTCATAACCAAGTCCAGAAGAGAAGATGCTCCGTTGACTGAGATCCGGGTCGGAAAATTGACAGATTGTGTCAGTCCCAGTGAGTCGCAGAAGTCCTTTGCTGAAGAGCCATTGGCTGGTGAGAGAGGTACCCACACCCAGCCAACTGGCATGGTGACAATTGAAATCACCACATATGAGGAGGAGAGAGTTGGGATGGGTCGATAGAAGTTGGTTCATATTATCAGACAGCGAGATGTAGATGGAGTCATCACTGTTTGGTGGACGGTACAACACACATATGAACAAAAGGTGGGAGCGAAGGGGAAGCCGTAGCCAAAGGTACTCCTGGGGGTGAGGTGGAGAGAGGGCAGTGCAGGGCGAGTGAGGAAGAGAGTTTTTTATAAAGATAGCAACCCCCCTTCCAGGACGAGGCTCAGGTCTATCATACCGGAGGAGGGAGTAACCTGGGAGAGATACCAAGGAATCAGAGACATCATGAAGGAGGAAAGTTTCTGTTAAGCAGATCACGTCTGGTTTATCAGAAGCAACCTGTATGGAGAGATCAGTCAAGTTTGAGCGAAGGCCCCGGATGTTGGAGGTCCATGCTGTTAAAGAAGAGGAAGGGGGCGCATCAGATACAGAACAGGGGGGGGAGCGGTAGGGTAAGATGTGGAAGAGTAGGGAGAGCTGTTGAAGGTGTGTCAGAGCTTTCAGAATAGCTTGGAGAAAGGGAAGAATGGGGTGGACAAAAGGTTTGATGGTGATTGGGTGAGGCACAGTGAGGTGTTATTTGAGGAGGGGGGAGAGTGAGGCAGAAGGTTGAGGGAGATGAAGGTGAAAGTTGGAAGGGGGAAGAAGCGGGGAGGACGCTTTGAGGAGGAGGGGTGAGAGGGGAGTCTAGGAGGGGAGGAGTGAGGGAGGGTCTCGGAGGGGAGCGGTGTGGGGGGAGTTTAGAAGGGAAGGGGCAAGGGGGGAGATCTGAAAGGGATGGGTGATGGGGAAGATTTGGAGGGGAGGGGCAAGGGGGAAGATTTGAAAGGGATGGGTGATGGGGAAGATTTGGAGGGGAGGGGCAAGGGGGAATATTTGAAAGAGATGGGTGATGGGAGCGAAGGGGAAGCCGTAGCCAAAGGTATCCAATACCTTTGGCTACGGCTTCCCCTTCGCAAGGGGGAATATTTGAAAGAGATGGGTGATGGGGAAGATTTGGAGGGGAGGGGCAAGGGGGTGGATTTGGAGGGGAGGGGTGATGGGCAAGTTTTGAAGGGGAGGGGTGATGGGGAATTTTTTGAGGGAAGGGGTGATGGGGAAGTTTTTGAGGGAAGGGGTGAAGGGGAAGATTTGGAGGGGAGAGGTGAGATTGGATTTTAGAAAGTGTACGATTAATGGGAAATGAACATTTATTGTAAAATGAGTTTCTTGAGACCTTCGAGTCAAAAATACGTTTGAGGATGCTGAAGGATGGGTGGAGTTCTGGAGAGTTTAGGGAATGGATGAAAGAGGCACTGTAACTGTAAGAGATGGAATTTTTTTTTTGAATGAATAGATTTGGTGAGCAAGTCGAAAGCATCCTTTTATAGAAGAAGAAGAAAAAGGTGTTATAGTATATGACAGAATACAGTTCTTCAGGGGACATTTGAAACATTTTTTAACGACGTGAACACGTGATCACGAACAACGTGGTCGAAGAACCAACGAACAAATAAGAACGAACAACGGATAAGAACGGAGAAGGGAATATTTGTCTCTTCCTCATCCTTGTTTGAGGTGTAGTTTGCCTTCAATGGCCCAGGAGGTCCGTGCATCGTTTGATAAACTAATGGGCCTGTTAGTCCATTGAATGAAATTTTCATTGGTCTGCATGGCCTTGTAGCACATCTGCCTGCTGTAGTGCTGGAGCATTAGCTTACCTTTCACCAGGCCCATTAGTGCTTGGGGCAGGGCAGGGATTATACGTTTGTTGTTATTATTGTCAAGTGATGCTAATATTATTATTATTATTATTATTATTATTATTATTAATACTAGCAAAGGTACCCACCCTACGGGCGGGGCTTCAATTGGGAGGCCCAAATGAAAAGGCTAAATATCAGAAATTGAAGGCTTTTTTATTTTAAACGATTTATATAAACATCCGTTAAATCATATCACACGCAAATCATCAAAATCTAAACAGTATTTGTAGAATTTCAATAAAAGCCACATCACTGTTCATATCGGTAAATATTATTCCATTGTGTTTGGAAAAACTGGAAAATTGGAAAAATTGGAAATTGGGAAAAAATTGGAAAAACAATATAGCCTATTTTACTCCAGGTGGTCCCAGGATTACCAACCCAAAATTTCGTTGCGATCGGTTCAGCCGTTTTTGCGGTACCTGGGAACAGACAGACGGACAGACATTTGGTGAATTATAGTAAGATTATTAGTATTATTTAATTGGCAGCCATTGCATTGGCAGGGCAGGACGGACATTGCATTGTTGCAATGTTATCATTCTTTCTGTTGATCATTTTGTAATTAGAACGTCATACCTCGGAAGGACCGATTAAGCTGCTCTATACACCTTAACATGTCGCACATTTAGAAACATGGGAATTATTCCGGATTATTTGTGGTTAATTAGCCTAATAAACTCAGGAGATCATGACGATCATTTCAGTGTATCACATTCCACATCAGAAAGCTCCAGTGGAACTCCACAAAAAAAAACATGACACACACACACACACATCATCATAGATGCACTTAGTAATTTCTCCTCCTCCATTTTGCACAATAGTTTTGTTTTGTTGGACTTGGCTAATGCATGTTACTGTATTCCTCATTCTTCAAGCATGTGATTTTCTTAGCATTTCTCTTACTTTGCCGTGCTGCAATGTTGGCAGGAAATCAGTTCCACTACTCTGATTCTATTCAGCTTTTGTTATCATTTGAAAAAGGTAACTTTGCTTTTGACTTCTCACAGGTCCTGGCAAGGCCACCACCTGCTTCTCTATGGCACAGGATGGCAGCAGGCCTAGTCAGCCTTCTGTTGAGGAGCTGTGCTGCCCTCTGTGTCAACGGTGTCCACCTGCACTTGAAGCAGCTGCCCAGTGTCCGGTGCCCCTTAAACGACGACCGTCTTGGATTGAGGGGAGACTGAGAAGAGGATCTGACAACAGGTATAGAGGAGAAAGAGAGGGGGATGGGGACGGTGATGAAAATGGCGGTGGAGGGTGGTGCAAAGCGTGCCTACAGCAATGGCGTGCTGCCAGTAAGGCGCTGCGTGCAATCGTCGAAAGCAAATACTTCAATCGAGGAATCATGCTCGCCATCCTGGTGAACAGCCTGAGCATGGGAGTGGAATTCCACGAGCAGGTGGGGACCATCCATCTGCCTGAATGTACTCTCTTTATATCTGCAAGGAAATAAAAAGTAATCACAGACATCCCCCATTTGGAACGATCTCAACATTTTCTGTGATTGCGGCAGCTGCCATCCTTCGGGTGGGTGTTAAACTGGGCTTCCCATCTGCCGCCATTAGTCATTAACGATTAGGTGAATTAAAGATCCCACTGTGTCCTTCCCGAAAGGTAGGCGAGCTATCGCCAGAACCCTGAAACAAATTACAGTGCGCGGCATTGCCGGGGCGCCTTTGGTGCCTGGTGATCCCGCCGTACAGCACATAGAGTCGGTATTGGCAGGGAGAGGTGTACAATAATTGATTGATTAATTGCGTAATTTAAATAAATAAATAATGATTGTAAAATAATTAATTTCTTAATCAATTGGCTAATAGCATACCTAAACCACCAGTGTTTCATCCAAAGCTGTAGCTTTTTGAAAATTAATTAAATAAATAAATTGATTACATACTTGATTAATCAATAAATAATTAATCGATTAATTAATTAGTAAATAAATCAAAAATACCCTTTAGAACCAAATCACTTGGTTACTCGTGTTCTAGCTCAAAGCTCAAAAGGTGCCTGAAATATTGCCCAGATGAGAAAGAAAATAATTAAGTCCTTAATAAATCGATAATAATTAAGTAATTGATCAATTACTTGATTAATAAAAAATATATAAATTGGTTTTTGCCAAATCACTTGCTCACAACTGTGCCCAAATTTCAGCTTCCTAGCTCAAATAATGAGCCCGGACAAACAAACAAACAAGAAATATGTCGCACGATACTTGTGAAATCCCTAAAATAAGTTGTTGACCTATGATCATCTCCAAAAAAATTTCTGGTTGAATTCAGTGACCTGGTATGCAAATTCTCTTAAAATTTAAATTCAATCAGATGAAAATTGAGGATTTCAGAAATTTGGCCTATGTTGACCTTTTGGCCTATGTTGACCTCAAAAATATTTGGTGGTTGAATTCACATAGCCGATATGAAAATCCTCTTCAGATTTCAAGTCAATCAGATGAAAATTGAGGATTTTAGAAATTAGGAAAATGTGGTTGACCTTTGGACTATGTTGACCTTTTGACCTCAAAAATAAATATGATTCTGTTGGACCACCAACTACCATTTGGTGAAATTTCGTGAAGATCATTTTAAAATTGCGACCTGTAGGCAAGTATAAGTGAGCGGACAGACAAACAAACACACAAACACACAACCGGAGTGACCAAAAAAATGTTTTGCCAAGTAACAAACGAGGTGAATACACAGCCTCCTTCCATCCTCAGTGACGGAGGTAATGATCGAATCAGAAAGTTTGAAAAACTGCTTAACTTGCATGGATGGTTCAAGATATATTATTATTTGCTGAATTTATGTGAAAAAGACATAATTGAAGAAAAAAATTGTTACCTGTTTTTTATCTCAAGGATCTACCAATGTAGATTTTTGCTGAACACTGTTGTTTTTTTTGTTTGTTTTTTTAAAATACTGAATCGAGGCTCGTGAAAGAGCTGACAACCGTGAGGGAAAGACAGTACAGGGGGACCGTGAGGGAAAGACAGCACAGGGGGACCACGAGGGAAAGACAGCACAGGGGGACCACGAGGGAAAGACAGCACAGGGGGACCGCGAGGGAAAGACAGTACAGTTGGGACCGCGAGGGAAAGACAGTACAGAGGGACCGCGAGGGAAAGACAGCACAGAGGGACCGTGGGGGAAAGACAGCACAGAGGGACCGCGAGGGAAAGAGAGTACAGAGGGACCACGAAGGAAAGACAGTACAGTTGGGACCGCGAGGGAAAGACAGTACAGAGGGACCACGAGGGAAAGACAGTACAGTTGGGACCGTGAGGTAAAGACAGTACAGAGGGACCACGAGGGAAAGACAGTACAGTTGGGACCGTGAGGGAAAGACAGTACAGAGGGACCGCGAGGGAAAGACAGCACAGAGGGACCGCGAGGGAAAGACAGCACAGAGGGACCGCGAGGGAAAGACAGCACAGAGGGACCGCGACGGAAAGACAGCACAGAGGGACCGTGAGGGAAAGACAGCACAGTGGGACCGAGAGGGAAATACAGCACAGAGGGACCGCGAGGGAAAGACAGCACAGAGGGACCGCGAGGGAAAGACATCACAGAGGGACCGCGAGGGAAAGACAGCACAGGGGGACCGCGAGGGAAAGACAGCACAGAGGGACCGTGAGGGAAAGACAGCACAGAGGGACCGCGAGGGAAAGACAGCACAGGGGGACCACGAGGGAAAGACAGCACAGGGGGACCACGAGGGAAAGACAGCACAGGGGGATTGTCTGTTTGTTACACTGATTCCTTCAATTGTCTGTTTGCCTTGAGCTGCATTGAACTGCCATTTATTGCCTTCGCCTTCGACGAACCAAAGAAAGACTTAGCGGAGAAAATTTCTTGCCACTTACCTTTGTAATTGCATAAATCATGCGACTGAAGCGGTTCAGGGGTTTGAATATTCCAAAGATTATTCATAAAACCATTATGTAAATGCCGGTGCAAAAAAATCGCACTTTTTTTCAATCACATTTGCATAATTAGGGTGCAGACGTCTTTACATTTGCGATTATTGCATCATAATAAGATGACTATTATTCACGATAACGTTAAGATGCAGTTCAGCGAGGGTGGAGGCAGGTAGGCGGAAGATCTCGGACGACACCGGATGAGAGCTTTGAGCAAACAAAAGACTCAAGGTTATTCCTCTGCTGCAGATCTGGTTTATGCATGTTCTGCTTGTTTTAGAATTATATATATTTTTTCTTTTTTTTAATTAATTAATTAATTTATATATATATAGTTTTTGAAATACAGTATATATATATATATATATTTTTTTTAATGTTTTTTTATGTTTTGGTTTTTTAAATACAGTATATGTATATATATACAGTCACGTGAAAAAGTAAGTACACGCCATGTAAAGTTTTGACTTTTTCAACATATTTCAACATACAGCTATTTGATCTTCATTTAAACAACTAGGGCGTGCCCGTACGTGGGTGCAAAAAAACATGCGTGCAAACAACAACAACAACAAAAAACTTTGAAACCACGTGGCAGTAACGACCACAGAACCCCCCCCTCTATTTACATGAAATGGTTTGGTCCATTCGCAAAGCCAAAGCGAACGGCTTGCGAGTACGGTAGAACCCCCCCCTCTATTTACATGAAATGGTTTGGTCCATTCGCAAAGCCAAAGCGAACGGCTTGCGAGTACGGTGACCATACCTTGGGAACCACTTGTCCGATTAATTTCAAACCTTGAAAAGGCACATCCTCGGGTTCCCTAGCAATATACCTGGCAAGTTTCAAGTATATCGGACCCGTGGTTGTCGAGAAACAGCGGTCACAGACAAACACACACACACACAGACACACAGAGATTACTGGAATTATAGATAGATGTTGATAGATAAAGGTGATATAATATAACAAATATCATGAAACATTTACATTTTGTAGTCCATTGTATAATTTAAATAAACATAAATGCAAATTGCACATGTGGAAAAAGTAAGTACACCCTTGGCTCTAATAGGTGGTATTGCCCCCCTTTGGCAAAAACAACCTCAAGTAGGCTTTTCTTATAACTGTCTACCAGTCTCTGACAACCTTAAAACGATCATTCATTCATATTCAGTCTCTGACATCGACTGGGAGAAATTTTTGCCCACTCCTCCATGCAGAATTCTTTCAGCTGTGCGATGTTTGAGGGGTTTCTTGCATGCACAGCTCGTTTCAAATCCCCCCATAACATCCGGGCTTTGACTTGGCTATTCCAGAACCCTCCATTTCTTTCTTTTCAGCCATTCCTTGGTGGATTTACTGGTATGTTTAGGGTCATTGTCATGTTGCAAGGTCCACCTTCGGTTGAGCTTCAACTTTCCGACAGATGGCCTCACATTATCCTCAAGCACCCTCTGGTACAATGAGAAAATTCATAGTGGATTCTATGATGGGGAGCTGCCCAGGCCCTGCTGCAGCAAAGCTGCCCCAAACCATAATATTTCCACCACCATGCTTTACAGTTGGTATCAGGTTCTTGTGGTCAAATGCTGTCTTTGGTTTTCGCCAAACATGTATTCTGGTACTGTGGCCAAATAGCTCTACCTTTAACTCATCTGTCCAGAGCACATTGTTCCAGAAGTGCTGGTCTTTGCCTCGGTGTTCATTGGCAAACTTTAGTCTTGCCCTGATGTTCTTTCTGGACAGCAAAGGTTTCCTCCTGGCACACCTCCCATGTAGATCAAATTTGTGCAGC
>NC_136265.1:18674998-19027498 GCF_964187855.1 Myxine glutinosa
GCGCAGTGTTCAAGTATTCACGATACTCCGCACAGTGTTCAAGTATTCACGATACCCCGCACAGTGTTCAAGTATTCCCAATAATCTGCGCAGTGTTCAAGTATTCCCAATAATCTGCACAGTGTTCAAGTATTTACGATACCCCGCACAGTGTTCAAGTATTCACGATACTCCGCACAGTGTTCAAGTATTCCCAATAATCTGCGCAGTGTTCAAGTATTTATGATACCCCGCACAGTGTTCAAGTATTCACAATAATCTGTGCAGTGTTCAAGTATTCACGATACCCTGTGCAGTGTTCAAGTATTCACGATACTCCACACAGTGTTCAAGTATTCACGATACCCTGTGCAGTGTTCAAGTATTCACAACAATCTGCGCAGTGTTCAAGTATTCACGATACCCCGCACAGTGTTCAAGTATTCACAATAATCTGCGCAGTGTTCAAGAATTCACGACACCTCGCCCATGTTCAAGTATTCACAATAATCTGTGCAGAGTTCAAGTATTCACAATAATCTGTGCAGTGTTCAAGTATTCACGATACCCTGTGCAGTGTTCAAGTATTCACAATACTCCACACAGTGTTCAAGTATTCACGATACTCGACACAGTGTTCAAGTATTCACGATACCCTGTGCAGTGTTCAAGTATTCACGATACCCTGTGCAGTGTTCAAGTATTCACGATACCCTGTGCAGTGTTCAGGTATTCACGATACCCTGTGCAGTGTTCACGTAATCACGACACCTCGCACAGTGTTCAAGTAGTCACGATACTCCGCACAGTGTTCAAGTATTCACAATAATCTGCGCAGTATTCAAGTATTCACGATACCCCGCACTGTGTTCAAGTATTCACAATACCTCGCGCAGTGTTCAAGTACTCACGATACCCTGCACAGTGTTCAAGTATTCACGATACCTGGCGCAGTGTTCAAGTATTCACGATACCTTGCGCAGTGTTCAAGTATTCACGATACCTTGTGCAGTGTTCAAGTATTCACGATACCTTGCGCATGCGCAGTGTTCAAGTATTCACGATACCTTGTGCAGTGTTCAAGTATTCACGATACCCTGCACAGTGTTCAAGTATTCACGATACCTGGCGCAGTGTTCAAGTATTCACGATACCTTGCGCAGTGTTCAAGTATTCACGATACCTTGCGCAGTGTTCAAGTATTCATGATACCTTGCGCAGTGTTCAAGTATTCACGATACCTTGCGCAGTGTTCAAGTATTCACTATACCTTGTGCAGTGTTCAAGTATTCTCGATACCTCGCGCAGTGTTTAAGTATATTCAGGTGCGCCTTGCCGTTGGCGGGTGTTTCATTCTTGAAAATTACCGTGAACTGCAAATCCGCGATGCGCAAACTTAGGCGGTAATGGGGAAAATAGAGTTAGGGACTTTATTTCACCTAACATGGTGAAAAATAACTTTAAAATTGTCCAACCTGCCGTCTTAATTAACATGTTTGCGCATTGTTTTTGTGTTATTTATTTTCATGAATAAAAGAGTTGCTAAGAACATACAATAAAGTTTATTTTCTTGAGTTAAGGTCATCAAACTTACCTTTAATAATAATAATAATGAGGAACTGGTGATGTGATGTTGATGCTGATGGTGGCGACGATAGAGGAGTTTATGGAGATGATGGCGATGATGATGTTGGAAGGTCGTGTTGACGGCCAATGTTAATAAGGTGAATAAATGGGGGGGGAATAGTCCGCCATCCCACGATTATTCGAGCGCATTGACCACAATCCGCAAACGTCGTCTCAATAAATTCATCGGGATAGAGCGAATCCACAAAGGGGAAAACAACGAACGACAAGGAACTCCCGTACTTTAATTTTAATAAAATTGTGATTTTAAAGATCTTTTTTTAATCCGGAAGTTTAGCACTAGTGAAGGGGTCTTGTACATCAACCATACACTGTAATAAGATGACGACCAGTCTCAATTAGGAGATGGAGGCTTTATTGATTGGTACGTCGGCAGGACGCGACCTCCCTGTAATGATGAATATCGATATACTGTATTGCATGGTTCATGGAAGTATGTGGAATCACAAAGGTGATTTGTGTTCTACAATCTTCAAGTACATAACTCAATTTAAATGAGGGTTTAAAGAGGTTTAAAATGCATATGTTATAAATAAAACGCATTACTTGCAAAATCCGCACAGTGTTCAAGTATTCACAATTTTAAACCTTTATGATGGTCAGAGACCTTTATGATGTCTCTGATTCCATAGTATCTCTCCCGGGCTACTCCCTCCTCCGGTATGATAGACCTGAGCCTCGTCCTGGAGGCGGGGTTGCTATCTTTATCAAAAACTCTCTTCCTCACTCGCCCTGCACTGCACTCTCTCCACCTCACCCCCAGGAATACCTCTGGCTACGGCTTCCCCTTCGCTCCCACCTCTTGTTCATATGTGTGTTGTACCGTCCACCAAACAGTGATGACTCCATCTACATCTCGCTGTCTGATGATATGGACCAACTTCTATCTACTCATCCCAACTCTCTCTTCCTCATATGTGGTGATTTCAACTGTCATCATGCCAGTTGGCTGGGTGTGGGTACCTCTCTCACCAGCCATGGCTCCTCAGCAAAGGACTTCTGCGACTCACTGGGACTGACACAATCTGTCAATTTCCCGACCCGGATCTCAGTCAACGGAACATCTTCTCTTCTGGACTTGGTTATGACTAACTTCCCTGAAAATGTCTGCTGCTCTTCTTCTGCTCCGATCGGATCATCTGATCATGTCCTTGTTAAAGTGGACATCTCTCTGACCATCCTCAGGGAGCCTGCTCAGCGTCGACGAGTCTGGCATTTCACTCAGGCCAACTGGCACGGTCTTCAAGCAGCCATCAATCATCTGGACTGGTCTCCCATCTCTACCACCTCTGACATCAACTCATCCTGGGAATTCTTCCAAAGTAAATTGCTCTCTCTCATGCACAGATTTATCCCATCTCGTCTTCAGTTGTCATACCCTTCCTCCCGTCCATGGTACACGGAATCTTGTGGTGAGGCTGTTGCCCAGAAACAACTTGCCTTCGTCTCCTGGAAAGCAAATCCAACGGAAGGAAATCTCATTTCCTTTCACAAAGCCCGAAACAAGTGTGTGTCCACCCTCAGGAGAGCCAGGAAACAATATCTCTCCGTTCTCAAGACCGAACTCTCTTATCTGTCTCCCTCTTCCAAATCCTGGTGGCGTCTGGTCAAATCCGTTTCTGGTGTTTGTTCCCCCTCCATCCCCTCCCTTACCTCAAACGGCGACACAGCTGACTCCGCACGTGAAAAAGCTGAATGCCTCAACTCTGTGTTTGCCTCTAAATCTTGTGTCCCAAACCCATCCCTCTCTGTACCCACCATACCCAGTCGTACCCTGCTGCTCCTGGACTCCGTGTCCTTTCCTCCTGACAAGGTGGAAAAGTTTCTGTCAACCCTCGACTCCGATTCTGCAACTGGACCCGACGGCATCAGCCCACGGGTCCTAAAATCCTGCTCTGCTGCTCTATCTCACCCTCTCTCTGTTCTCTTCACCCTCTCTTTTGCTCAAGGTCAACTGCCATCTGCTTGGAAATCAGCCAACATCACCGCTTTGCACAAAAAAGGTGCAAAAACAGATCCTAGCAACTACAGACCAATCAGCCTTCTCCCAATTATCAGCAAAGTCATGGAATCCATCATTGCTTCGGATATGAAATCTTTCCTCTTCTCCAATGGCTTGATCTCTGATCATCAATTTGGTTTCAGACCAGGTCACTCTACTCTGGACATGCTGCTTCTGCTGTCTCAACAATGGATGGAGGTCCTCAATGCCAAACAGGAAATTAGAGCTGTCTCCCTCGACATATCACGTGCCTTCGACACGGTCTGGCACCCCGCTCTGCTCACCAAACTCTCCTCCTTTGGTATCCATGGAAATCTCCACGCATGGCTGGCGGACTTCCTCTCTAGTCGTCGTCAACGTGTGGCCCTGAATGGGTTTCTCTCATCTCCTCTTCCTGTTCAGGCTGGAGTTCCCCAAGGCAGTGTTCTGGGCCCCGTGCTTTTTCTGGTCTTCATCAATGATCTCTCTGACTCTCTCGAAAATCCTCTCTATCTCTTTGCTGATGACTCCACTCTCTGCCGCTCCATTCCTCTTCCCTCAGATCGGCAGTCTGCTGCCTCCTCACTCTCTGAAGACCTGGACAAAATCACAGACTGGTCAAACAAGTGGAACATGTCTTTCAATCCTGACAAATCTCACACTCTTACTATGTCTCTCCGAAAAGATCGACTGGACAACCCTCCCATCTACTTTCTCAACAATCCTCTCCAAGAAGTTCTGTCGCTCAAGATTTTGGGTCTCACTATCTGCCATGATCTTTCTTGGGAAAACCACATTTCCAAGCTGGCCTCCAAAGCCAGTCGCCGACTGGGCATCCTCCGTCGTGCCAAGTCCTTCCTCGGCACACCTGAGCTCCTCACCACATACAAGGCTTTCATCCGCAGCTCAATGGAATACTGTTCTCCCCTATGGGCCGGTGCTCCTGCCTCACACCTAGCTCGGCTTCACGCTGTTGAAACCAAAGCTTTCAGAATTATTGGAATCTCCCGTGATGAAGCTACATCTGAGGGCCTTTCACTCACTCACCGCAGGCAGGTAGGTGGTCTTTCTGTCTTCTACCGACTCCTCTCCGGCCTTGCACCCCCAGCTCTCTCTGTGCTCTGTCCCCCAAATATTCCTACAGGTCGCACAAGATCTGCCAGCAACCCTCTGATGGTTAAACTGCCGAAATCTCGGCTCTCTGCTCACCTTCACTCTTTCATTCCTCTTTTCTCCCGCCTCTGGAACAAACTCCCTCACTCCCTTCAATCCCACTCCTCCCTCCAGGTCTTTAAAACAGTTGTTCACCACCATCTCTTATCTTCCCCCATCCAAAACCTTGATCTTTTCTACCCCCGCTAATTCACCCCAGATCCACCTTGTTTGAAATTCCAACCTCTTTCCTGGAAGTCCTGGCAGTGTCCATATGTTTTATACCTCTCCCACCGCCCCCTTCCCATGCCCCCCCCCCCCCCAAAGCCCTCGCCCTCTCTCAGATCTCTCGATGTCTCCATGTCTCTCGGTCCCTGCTCTCAAATGTTGTGTTTGTGTCCTTCCCCCTCTCTCCCCATCTTGTCTACCGCTCCCGATGTTATATGTTTCATGTGTCGGTTTGTCTTTCTGTGTGATTAATGTTCGCTCTTTCACGAGCCTCGATCTTGTATACAAAAAGAAAAAAAAAAAAAAAAAAAAAAAAAATCGAAGATTTTTCAACTGTTTTGGTCGGTTGCGTTTGTTATTCTGTCTGTCTGTCTGTTAATCACCTACAGGTCACAATTTTAAACCGATCATCGTGAAAATTGACCAAGTTGTAGAGGTCATCACAATTGAGAAGCCAATTTTTTTTTTTTTTTTTTTTTTTTTTTTGCATACAAGATCGAGGCTCGTGAAAGAGCGAACATTAATCACACAGAAAGACAAACAGACACATACAACAAATAACATCGGGAGCGGTAGACAAGATGGGGAGAGAGGGGGAAGGACACAAACAAAACATTTGAGAGCAGGGACCGAGAGACATGGAGACATCGAGAGATCTGTGGGAGGGAGAGGGCTTTGGGGGGAGGCATGTGAACGGGGGGGGGGGGGGGGTGGTGGAGAGGTATAAACATATGGACACTGCCAGGACTTCCAGGGAAGGAAGTTGGAATTTCAAACAAGGTGGATCTGGGGTGAATTAGTGGGGGTAGAAAAGATCAAGGTTTTGGATGGGGGAAGATAAGAGATGGTGGTGATTTTGAGGTCAAAGGTCATCTGGAGGTCGAATTTCTAAAATCGCCATTTCTCATCCAATTGACTTGTAAATTGAACAGCATTTGTATATTGAGTCACTGAATTGGGAAACGTACTATTTTTTAAGTCAAAGGGTAATAGGTCAACTCAAGGTCAAACTTTCAAAATCATCAATGTTCATCCTATTACGGTAACTTGTAAATTAAACAGCAATTACATAGTGTATCGCTGATTTGGGAAACTTGCTATTCAAGGTCAAAGGTCAACTCAAGGTCAAACTTAAAATATCAATTTTCATCTGAAAAATCATCAATTTTAATCCGATTGATCTGAGCTTTGATTTAGATCTTCAATTTTAATCTTGATGAAATGGACAATTTGATGTATCCATGACAACCTTTTTGGGGGGGAGGAGTCGATTTTGCGAGTCTCATGCTCTGCATGATGTCTTCTTGGTGTCTGTATGTCTGTCTATCTGTGTGTTTGTGTTTGTGTGTGTGTGTGTCTGTGTGTATGTGTAGGTATGTATGTGTGTGTGTCTGTGTCTGTGTGTGTTTGTGTCTGTCCAGGCCGTAACTTTTTTTTACCATTTCAGCTTTGTCATCAAATTTTCACCAAAGCTTTATTATAATAATATGGAGAAGGGAAATTAATAATTTTATCAAAAGGTCAAAGGTCAGCATCACATAAAATTATCCATTTTCATCACATTGACCTGAAATTTTAAGAATTTGCATATTCGGTCACTGAATTTTTATTTTTATTTTTATTTTTTGTATACTGAATCGAGGCTCGTGAAAGAGCTAACAAAATTGATTATTGATTATTGTGTGTCTTAATTGGTTCACCAATGAAAAGCTACAAGCCGAATACATTTTTAGATCAAAAGGTCAAAGTTCAAGGTTGTGTAAAATAATCAATTTTCCTTTTGTGTTTTTTTTTTAACTGTTTTTGTTATTTTGAGCATACAGAAGAAGAGGAAGACGACCGAGGACAAACGGACGTGGACGGGCTTTGCATTTTCACATGCTTTCTAGCTTTTCTTTTACGACCAGGTCAGATTTTTATGAAGAGGTTAATTTTAAGCCAGCGTATCATTTTTGATCAATTTGAGATTCCATTCTTGAGACTTCCAGACTCAGCAAAGTATAAGTATTCCATACTTTTCTTACAATTGGCCTTCCGAAGGACAGTGACTTTAAAAGCATGAATATCAGTGCCATTAGCAGTGGCTGAAGGGGTTAATAAGCAGATGGACCTTTTCACAAGAAAGATTTTCCATCAATCAACCTATCCACCCAACTGTCATCCATTTCTGCCACAATGGTGCTTCTCATAAAGCTGTCCTTCTATAAACATCATCAGCATTTTTATGTTTAGAAACTAAACTTTGGAGGAAATGTGATCAGCACAGCCTTCAGCCAGTTAGACATTGAAGTAGCTGTCGACACGTCCCGTTTGTACTGAAAGGTGGCCCTACCATTCTCTTTTGTCTTGTGCAGGGCCTGCGCGGCATGCCTGTGCACGATAACAGAATCTTTGATATCCTATTTTAATTATGATGCCTGAGTTGCATAGCAGCTCTCGCACACGTCTGTGCCGTGACCTTTTTGGAATTGGCAGTCCTCAACCTCCCTCGACTGTCTTTCTTCTATCTTTGGCACTGTCTTTCCATAAATGAAGCCATTTTCGGTGATGGAAATTTGGGTCGAGATGTGTAATGGTGGCCGAAGGGAGGTTAAGCTCCATCGTGGCAAGGTTTCCTTAACGTGCCATGAATGTCATGGTCTGAATAAAGGCGTTTCACATGTTGCTGCGCTGTCTGAACATTTCCATTGGCACTGGGAGTAAAGGCTCAAAATCGCGATGAGGGACGGTTCCCAGCTGACAATTTGGATGGCCAATGAAACAGGCAAACAGTAGTAGTAAAGTAAATCTTCAGATTCATCCATCTATCTCCATCTCCCTCCATCTCTCTCGATCTCTCTCAATCTCTCTCCATCTCCCTCCAATCTCTCTCCATATGTCTCCAATCTCTCTCCAATCTCTCTCCATATGTCTCCAATCTCTCTCTCAATCTCTCTCCATCTCCCTCCATCTCTCTCCATCTCCCTCCATCTCTCTCCATCTCTCTCCATCTCTCTCCATCTCCCTGCATCTCCCTCCATCTCTCTCCATCTGTCTCCAATCTGTCTCCATCTCTCCAATCTCTCTCCATCTCTCTCCATATGTCTCCAATCTCTCTCCAATCTCTCTCTCCATCTCTCTTCATATGTCTCCAATCTCTCTCCAATCTCTCTCTCAATCTCTCCCCATCTATCTCCATCTCCCTCCATCTCTCTCCAATCTCTCTCCCATCTCTCTCCATCTCCCTCCATCTCTCTCCATCTCCCTCCATCTCTCTCCAATCTCTCTCCAATCTCTCTCCATCTCTCCCCATCTCTCTCCATCTCTCTCCAATCTCTCTCCCATCTCTCTCCATCTCCCTCCATCTCTCTCCATCTCCCTCCATCTCTCTCCAATCTCTCTCCAATCTCTCTCCATCTCTCCCCATCTCTCTCCATCTCTCTCCATCTCTCTCCATCTCTCTCCATCTGTCTCCACCTGTCTCCAATCTCTCTCCATCTGTCTCCAATCTCTCTCCATCTGTCTCCAATCTCTCTCCAATCTCTCTCCATCTCTCTCCAATCTCTCTCCAATCTCTCTCCAATCTCTCTCCAATCTCTCTCCATCTCTCCCCATCTCTCTCCAATCTCTCTCCATCTCTCTCCATCTCTCTCCATCTGTCTCCACCTGTCTCCAATCTCTCTCCATCTGTCTCCAATCTCTCTCCAATCTCTCCATCTCTCTCGATCTCTCTCAATCTCTCTCCATCTCCCTCCAATCTCTCTCCATATGTCTCCAATCTCTCTCCATATGTCTCCAATCTCTCTCTCAATCTCTCTCCATCTCCCTCCATCTCTCTCCATCTCCCTCCATCTCTCTCCATCTCTCTCCATCTCCCTGCATCTCCCTCCATCTCTCTCCATCTGTCTCCAATCTGTCTCCATCTCTCCAATCTCTCTCCATCTCTCTCCATATGTCTCCAATCTCTCTCCAATCTCTCTCTCCATCTCTCTCCATATGTCTCCAATCTCTCTCCAATCTCTCTCTCAATCTCTCCCCATCTATCTCCATCTCCCTCCATCTCTCTCCAATCTCTCTCCCATCTCTCTCCATCTCCCTCCATCTCTCTCCATCTCCCTCCATCTCTCTCCAATCTCTCTCCAATCTCTCTCCATCTCTCCCCATCTCTCTCCATCTCTCTCCAATCTCTCTCCCATCTCTCTCCATCTCCCTCCATCTCCCTCCATCTCTCTCCAATCTCTCTCCAATCTCTCTCCAATCTCTCTCCATCTCTCCCAATCTCTCTCCATCTCTCTCCATCTCTCTCCATCTGTCTCCACCTGTCTCCAATCTCTCTCCATCTGTCTCCAATCTCTCTCCAATCTCTCCATCTCTCTCCATCTCTCTCCATCTGTCTCCAATCTCTCTCCATCTGTCTCCAATCTCTCTCCAATCTCTCTCCAATCTCTCTCCATCTGTCTCCAATCTCTCTCCATCTCTCTCCATCTGTCTCCAATCTCTCTCCATCTGTCTCCAATCTCTCTCCAATCTCTCTCCATCTCTCTCCATCTCTCTCTCCCTTTTCTGCACAGCGGCTGTTGCACACTTGCAATTGTGGGGCGCTGCTTACCCCTTGCTCCTGTTTCCATCTATAACCCTTTATTACCTCCACCACCGAAGGTGGATGGAGTTTATGTTTCCACCCCTGTCTGTCCATTTCCCTGTTTGTCTGTGAGCAGGATATCTGAAAAACTAATCAACGGATTCGGATGAAATTTGGTTTGGTTTGGTTTGGTCCAGTGTGTGGCATCATAACAAAACTGGGTGGATGAGTTAGGTATGTCATAAGAACAAGCCAATTCGATTCTGGTTCAGGTCCGGATGCAGATCTGGCCGATCGGTGGGATACAAAACGTACACAGTTCACTTTTTCAGTTTATTTTTTATTTTTTTGGGGATACAAGATCAAGGTTCGTGTAAGAGCTAACCTTTTCTATTACAGTAACTTGAAAATTTGAAAAGGATTTACATATTGGCTAACTGAATTCAACCACCAACTATTTTTGACATCAGCATAGGCCAAAAGGTCAACAGAGGGCAAAGGTCAACAACAATATCAAATTTCTAAAATCCTCAATTTTCATCCGATTGACTTGAAAATTGAAGGGGATTTACATATCAGTTAGCTGAATTCAATCAACAACTATTTTTGAGGTCAACATAGGTCACAAGGTCAACATAGGACATAGGTCAACCACTTTTTTCAAATTTCTAGAATCCTCAATTTTCATCCGATTGACTTGAAATCTGAATAGGATTTTCATGTCAGATTACTGAAACAAACTACCAACTATTTTTGAGGTCAACATAGGTCAAAAGGTTAACATAGGTCAAATTTCTAAAATTGTCAATTTTCATCTGATTAACTTAAACTTTGATTTGCATATCAGCTCACATAATTCAACCACCAATTATTTATGAGGTCAAAAGGATGCTCTACCGAGTGCCATTCTACTTTGTTCTCTTTTGCCAAATGTCGCTCTATGAGTGATTTTTCATTACTTGCGAAAATCGAAGGTTTTTCAAGTATATTGGTTGGTCTTGTGCGTTATTCTGTGTCTGTCTGTCTGTCTGTCTGTCTTTATTCGTCAGTCGCCTATAGGTCACAATTTTCAACCAATCTTCACAAAACTTCACCAAATGGTAGAGTTAGTCATAAGCAAGAAGCCTTTTGTTTTTGGGGTTAAAAGGTCAATAGGTCAACATAGGCCAAAGGTCACCAGCTTTGTCAAATTTCTAAAATCCTCAATTTTCATCCGATTGACCTGAATTTTGAAGAGGATTTGCATATCTGGTCACTGAATTCAACCACCAACTATTTTTGAGGTCAACATAGGCCAAAAGGTAAACATAGGCTGAATTTCTAAAATCCTCAATTTTCATCCGCTTGACTTGAAATTTTAAGAGGATTTGCATATCTGGACACTGAATTCAACCACCAAGTATTTTTGAGGTCAAGATAGGCCAAAAGGTAAACATAGGCCGAATTTCTAAAATCCTAAATTTTCATCCGATTGACCTGAAATTTGAAGACGATTTGCATATCTAGTCACTGAATTCAACAACCAACTATTTTTGAGATCAACATAGGCCAAAAGGTAAACATAGGCCAAATTTCTAAAATTCTCAATTTTCATCCGCTTGACTCGAAATTTGAAGAGGATTTGCATATCTGGACACTGAATTCAACCACCAAGTATTTTTGAGGTCAACATAGGCCAAAAGGTCAACATAGACCAAAAGGTCAACAAAGGTCAAATTCTAAAATCCTCAATTTTCATCGAATTAACTTGAAATTAAAAAAGTTTTTGCGAAACTGGTCACTGAATTCAACCCCCCAACTATTTTTGAAGTCAATAAATGCCAAAAGGTCAATGTAGGCCAAATTTCTAAAATCCTCAGTTTTCATCTGATTGACTTGAAATTTTAAGAGGATTTCGATATCTGGATACTGAATTCAACCACCAAGTATTTTTGAGGTCAACATCAGCTAAAAGGACAACATAGGCCAAAAGATCAACATAGGCAAAATTTCTAAAATCCTCAATTTTCATCTGATTGACTTAAGATTTTAAGAGAATTTGCATACCAGGTCACTGAATTCAACCACCAATTATTTTTGAGGTCATTATAGGCCAACAACTTGTTTTAGGAATTTCGCAAGTATCGTGCTATGCACAACATATTTCTTGTTTGTTTGTCCAGGCGATATCTCAGCCATCCTTTGAGCTAGGAAGCTGACATTTGGGCACAATAGTGAGCAAGTACTTTGGCAAAAATGTATTTTTTGTTTTATGATTCATCAATTAATAGATTCCTAATTTAATTATTATTGATTTATTTTTATTTATTTTTATTTTTTGTATACAAGATCGACGCTCATGTAAGAGCTAACATTGATCACAAAAAGACAAACTGACACATAAAACATATGATAAAGGGAGCGGGAGACAAGATGGAGAGCAAGGAATTCGGGAGATCTGTGGGAGGGGGAGGAGGCATGCGAGGGGGGTGGGGGGGGGATTAATTTATTAAGTACTTATTTACTGTATTTTCTTTCTCATCTGGGAAATCTCTCAGGCACCTTTTGAGCTGGGAAGCTGATATTTGGACATGACAATGACCAAGTGATTTGGTTGTAAAGGGTATTTTTGATTTATTGATTAATCGATTATTCAATTAATAGATTAATTATTTAATTATTTGACTAATTCATTCATTTTCAAAAAGTTAAAGATTCAGATGAAACAGTGGTGGTTTAGGTGTTCTAGTCGCCAATTGATTAAGAAATTAATTTTTTTATGATTATTATTTATTTCTTTTAATTATGCAATGAATCAATCAATTTATTGTACACTTCTCCTTCCCAATACCGTCTCTATGTGCCGCACGCTGGAGGATATGTTATTTATTTATTTAGCCAGTGGGCGGTGTACTTTGAATGCATCTGTAATTGTCTTCTTTTTCTTTTGTCTTCCCTTCCTTTGCTTTCTCCATGTTTTCCCCTATACTAGCTTTGGTATATCCTGTGGAAAGCTTTAACATTAGAATATCGACGCATTCCCAATATGCGGCCCTTAAAGCCCTTAAAGCCCTTACACAGAAGCAGGGCATTATTTGTGTTCCTCAGGATGAGGTTGGTGTAGAATATATTGTCATTGCCATGGGCAGCATTATCGGGATAGACAAGATCTGCACAGCTTACTTACTTGGATGAACAAGTGCGGACTAATTTTCATAGCTGAAGAGCAATTGATGCATAAAATTATCGCGCCTTGTTTTTCTACTGATAAAGGCCACTTTGTCTTGGCTTCGCGACTCCATACACCAACCGTGAAAGTAACACTTTCTAATGTCCCACCGTTTATTAAGAATGAGACAAATAACTGAATTATCTTGGTTTGGCTCTGTGGTATCTCAGGTTACAGTGTTGCTTCGGGCTGTCATAACGGGCCAGCTAAGCATGTGGTGTCTTGTCGGTGATGGGCGTACAACCGTACATGGTACTTCCCACCTCTCATGTGGATAATGTTCAGAGTATTCGGTTTTTATTTCCGTGTTGACAATCATAACTCTCAATCATAACTTAATGTGACAAAGCCGAATGCGTCATCTCTGTGTTTGCCTCAAAATCTTGTGTCCCAAACCCATCTCTCTCTGTTCCCACCTTAACCAGTCGAACCCAACTGCTCCTGGACTCTGTGTCCTTCTCTCCTGACAAGGTGGAGAAGTTTTTGTCAAACCTCGGCTCTGATTCTGCAACTGGACCAGACGGCATCAGCCCACGGGTCCTAAAATCCTGCTCTGCCACTCTTTCTCACCCTCTCTCTGTTCTTTTCACCCTCTTTTGCTCAAGGTCATCTGCCAGCATCTTGGAAATCAGCAAACATTACCGCTTTACACAAAAAAAAGGTGCAAAAACAGATCCTTGCAACTACAGACCAATCAGCCTGCTTCCAATTTTATCAGCAAAGTCATGGAATCCATCATTGCTTCGGATATCAAATCCTTCCTCTTCTCCAATGGCTTGATCTCTGGTCATCAATTTGGTTTCAGACCAGGTCACTCTACTCTGGACATGCTGCTTCTGCTGTCTCAACAATGGATGGAGGTCCTCAATGCCAAACAGGAAATCAGAGCTGTCTCCCTTGACATATCACGTGCCTTCGATACAGTCTGGCACCCAGCTCTGCTCAACAAACTCTCCTCCTATGGTATCCATGGAAATCTCCACGCATGGCATGCAGACTTCCTCTCTGGTCATAGTCAAAGTGTGGCCCTGAATGGATTTCTCTCATCTCCCCTTCCTGTTCTGGCTGGAGTTCCCCAAGGTAGTGTTCTGGGCCCTGTGCTATTTCTGGTCTTCATCAATGATCTCTACGACTCTCTGGAAAATCCTCTCTGTCTCTTTGCTGATGACTGCACTCTCTGCCGCTCCATTCCTCATCCCTCAGGTCGGCAGTCTGCAGCCTCCTCACTCTCTGCAGACCTGGACAAAATCACAGACTGGTCCAACAAGTGGAACATGTCTTTCAATCCTGACAAATCTCATACTCTTACTATGTCTCTCCGAAAAGACCGACTGGAAAACCCTCCCATCTAATTTCTCAACAATCCTCTCCAAGAAGTTCTGTCGCTCAATCTTTTGGGTCTCACTATCTGCCATGATCTTTCTTGGGAAAACCACATTTCCAAGCTGGCCGCCAAAGCCAGTCGCCGACTGGGCATCCTGCGTCGTGCGAAGTCCTTCCTTGGCACACCTGAGCTCCTCACCACATACAAGGCTTTCATCCGCAGCTCAATGGAATACTGTTCCCCTCTCTAGGCCGGTGCTCCTGCCTCACACCTAGCTCGGCTCCATGCTGTTGAAACCAAAGCTTTCGGAATCATTGGAATCTCCTGCGATGAAGCTCCTGCGATTGGAATCGTCAGCGTCTCCTGCAATGAATCTCCTGCGATTGGAATCTCCGAGGGCCTTTCACTCACTCACCGCAGGCAGGCAGGTTGGTGGTCTTTCTGTCTTCTACCGACTCTTCTCCAGCCTTGCTCCTCCAGCTCTCTCTGTGCTCTGTCCCCCAAATATTCCTACAGGTCGCACAAGATCTGCCAGCAACCCTCTTATGGTTAAACTGCCAAAATCTAGGCTCTCTGCTCACCTTCACTCCTTCATTCCTCTTTTCTCCCGCCTATGGAACAAACTCCCCACTCCCTTCAATCCCACTCCCCCGTCCAGGTCTTTAAAACAGCTGTTCACCAGCATCTCTTATCTTCCCCCATACAAAACCTTGATCTTTTCTACCCCAGCTAATTCACCCCAGATACACTTTTTTGAAATTCCAACTTCTTTCCTGGAAGTCCTTGCAGTGTCCATATGTTTTATACCTCTCCCACCTCCCCCCAAGCCCTCTCCCTCCCACAGTTCCCTCGATGTCCCTGCTCTCAAATGTTGTGTTTGTGTCCTTCCTCCTCTCTCCCCATCTTGTCTACCGCTCCCGATGTTATATGTTTTATGTGTCGGTTTGTCTTTCTGTGTGATTCATGTTTGCTCTTTCACGAGCCTCGATATTGTATCCAAAAATAAAATAAAATAGTGTATGCCTCAATCAGCACGTTAAAATGTTTTGCCTGTGGCGAGTTTGATCATTTGAAACGTTTTTGCCCTCAATCCGGGTCTTCTTCGGCCGAGCAGATGGCCTCATTGGGCATTGCTGCTCGATCTGCCCCATTTGCTACAGTCGTGGAACCGACCTCAGTTGCTGTCTCAGACAACCCAGCATTCATTTCTATGGTTGGCTGTCAAGCTTCAGGAAAAAAAAAAACTTAATCGGTAGTTCACTGCCATTGCTGCAGTGTCTTTTACACCACCTTATCTAACACCAGTGCCATTGGTTTTCCGTACCTGTTGCTTGTGTCCTTTACAACATCCTTAAAAACAGTAAGTTTCCTGTTTGGAAGGATTTGCTATTTTGTTTCAAAGCCAGACAGGCAAAAGAACTGAAGCAATCGCTTTACTCCTCTGTGCACATGCGGGATGAGAAGCCGTACAATATTTCCAAATTAAGAGCCAACGTACCGCTAAACTGCAGATCTTTGGAAATGCAAATAAGTTGACTCGTGTTCAAAATGTGAAATAAAATTAAAAGAATTAACTAGTTCCTCGAGCATAGAATGACAGACACACAGACGGAGTGAACCAATTGCTTTCCCGCACTTTGCGCTGCGCACGCCAAGCTAGCAGATTTACATAAAACACTTTTTTTTCTCCCCAACTTCTCCGGTTTCCGAGCGGGAAATATTGATGTCAGAAGGTCGGATGTTGTTTTCATCTCTTTAATCATATTTTATGGAAAGAAAATGGCGCTGGTTAAATCTTTGTGTGAAGCGACATCTAAATTTGGCAAACTGGTATCTGCGTGCGCTAAATGTGAAGGGACGTGCTTTGAAGATAACAAAAAGCCAGAACTTTTAAATAATTAATAAATCTGAATGTGAAAGCACTTTCACTCCCGGTGCTGCGGTCGATTGATGCTGTTCTTCGGGCCTAGTTTTGAAGGAATTTTCCAAAGTTAACATTTCAATATAAGCCTTAAAATATTGTCATTACCTTCCTCCATAACCGCTCATTCATTTGTGCCCAAATTCTCTTCGCCAGTACTATGTCGCTTCTCAAATTTTAAAACATAATTCAAACTTGGTACAGATATGTACAATGATGTAAAGATCAACTGATTCGATTTTGGGGTACCGAGGTAAAAGGCCAAAGGTCAGAGGTCATGTCAGGTAAAAATGTGATAACTTGTGAACAGCTGAAGGGATTTAAATTAAAACTTGGTACAGGTATGTATAATGATGTAAACATTAACTGAATAAATTTTGGGGTCAAGAGGTCAAAGGTCAGAGGTCATGACAGGTAAAAAATGTGATAACTTGTGAACAGCTGAAGGGATTTAAATTAATACTTGGTTCAGGTATGTATAATGATGTAACCATGAATTGACTAAATTTTGGGGGTCAAGAGGTCAAAGGTCATAGGTCATGTCAGGTAATGTGATAACTTGAGAACAGCTGAATGGATTTAAATCAAACTTGGTACAAGTATTATCATGATGTAATAATGTGGGCGGATAAATATCTGTCGACGTCGTGACGTCAAAGAGTGTTGTTCTGGTTTCTTTATTACCTGGCACATGCGAAGCGAAAAGTAGGGTTAAGTAATTGGTTTACTTTGTCGGTGTGTCTGTCTGTCCACATATGTCAGTTTATGATCGAGGAACTACTTGATTTCGATTGAATGTTATATTTTGAACACAAATCGGACCATCAATCGGAAAACGAACCTGTAGTTTCATAGTACTTTGGCTTTGAATTTGTCCCGATGGCACATGCGTAGTAGCACAGAGAAAAGTGAGATAAAAACAAAATTCTGTCTGCTTGTCTGGAACAGAAATGAGAATCATTCCAAACAGGAAACTCACTGTTTTTAAGGACGTCATAAAGGACACAATCAACAGACATGAATACCTAATGTACGTGTTAAATAAGGTTGTGTATAAGGCGCTGCATCAATGGCGGTGAACTTCCAGATATTTTTTTTACAACATTTAAAGTCTTTATTTTATTTGAATTAAATTATTTACTATAGCACTGCAGAATACAAATCGCTTTTTCCCACTTTCAAAACCCTTCAGTTTCATAGTACTGGGACATGTTAAATTAGGTGGTGTATTAGACTGCATTAACGGTGCTAAACGTATTGAATTTTTATTTTTTATTTGACCTTTTAAATAAACTTTTTTTTTTAACTCTACATGGGTTGAGGTGGTCTATTAATTCTTCAGTATATAAAGGGTGTAAGCTCGTGGAGGAGGTGAACAACAAAGTGCAGCAAGTTTACAAACTACCGCACTGCATGGTGGGGTGGACATACATAGGGAGGAAAGGAGTAATAACACAGGGAGTACAGCCTTTGATGTGATCTGATTGGCAGATAATAGGCCAAAGAGATGTAGCCACTACACCTCTTGGAATAGCTGTCCAGAGAAGTGGATTGGATGGTTTGCTGGATGGAGAGACATCTGCCTTGCCTCTTTGGTGTACGTGCATCCCCTCACCCATATACCCCTTGGTAGTTTGTAAACCCGCTACCCTTTGTCATTTTGACATTCACCTTCCCAATGAGCCAAGGCCTTTGTATAAAAGTAAAACCTGTAGCAAACCTTCATTTTTCATCGACGTAATTTTGCATGACGTCATGACAGAACAATCATTGTATGCTGTTGTTATTGTGACGTACCACAATACGATGCATTTTTACTTATCTTGTGTCATTTCTGTACTCGTAATCTCTCATTGAGGGCGTCGGTCCTCAACTAGAGACATCCACTTTCTCCTGTCATCCCGGCAGTATTTGGGAAATCGTTGGCCAATCAGGAGGCGGACTATCCGTACTTCGCACCTTTCGTCTACTGCGTGTACTCAAACTCGTGCGCTTTCTGCCGGCCCTGCGTCGTCAACTAGTGGTCCTCATGCGGACGATGGATAACGTTGCCACCTTCTGCATGTTGCTCATGCTCTTCATCTTCATCTTCAGGTAGATCACTGGAGGGAGCAATTGTTTGCGAATAAGTCTTACGGTATACATGTACAGGTATGCAATAATTTTTTTAACACTAATGGATGCCATTGTGCTGCCCACCCACTCTCTCAGCATTCTGGGCATGCACCTGTTTGGGTGTAAGTTCAGCACACAAACTAAGAGAGGAGACACCCTTCCTGACCGCAAGAACTTTGACTCGTTGCTTTGGGCCATTGTCACCGTTTTCCAGGTACCTGACGTTCACTTATATGATGTGTACAAACTTTATACATTTGTTTTGGGTGCAATTGGACTGTTGGACAAGGTGTTTAACAACCTCATGGGCATGTGTGTGCAATGTTGTGTCAGAAAGAGTGTTTTGTTTACCAAAGATAAAATATCCATTTCTAATTGTGTTTGAAGGTAATTTTCGAATGTAATAACATGGATTTATTTGCCCCGTCATGCTTTAAAACAAACCAGCGAACTATTTAATAACTGGAATGGCAGGTAATCGTGCCCCAAAATCACCTAATACAATATATAACAACAACAACAACATGCATTTTAAGGCCATTTTCCCTGCTAGAGCGGGGGTTAGCGTTGCGGTCCCCATGACAATCTTCTCCATTTGCCCTATTTTCTGCATCTCTCCTTGTTAACCCCCTTGCCCGCATTTCTTCTTCCACCATCTTTAGCCAAGTCTTTCTCGGTCTTCCCCGTCCTCTACTTCTTTCCACATACATTTCCATCACTCTTCTCAACCAGTCACTTTCATCCTTCCTCAACACATGACCAAACCATCTCAACCTGTTCCTCTTCACAGCATCAATCACAGGCTCTATTCCCATCATCTTTCGCAATTCATCATTTGTCTTCCTCTCTCTCAACGACACTCCGCACATCCACCGAACCATTCACATTTCCACCCTTTCCAGCCTTCGTTGCTGCTCTACGTTCAATACCCATGTCTCGCTCCCATAAATCATAACACTTTTCACACATGCAGCATACACCTTTCCCTTCAGCTTCAACGACGCTCCCCTCCTCATCAGCACGCCACTCAGTTCCCGAAACTTCTTCCATGCACATCTCACTCCAGCAACTGTTGCCGAGTATGATCCACCTTCTCCATTCAGCATGTCTCCGAGGTAGCAAAATGTTTTCACACCTTCCAGCTTCACGCCGTCTCCAAGATCCAACTCAACATTTCCTCCATCTGTAGCTCCCTCTGTGCACACCTTACATTTGAATGTAGCTGCCACACTGGTTAATGACCCTCTCAGACCACGACATTTTTGATGAATCCACTCAGCGCACATTGTACATTGAATGGAGTTCACTCCGCCACCCTTCCTGCACACAGCACACGGCCACTTCCCAGTTCTTTCCACCTCACCACATGCTTTACCACTTGCCATCACCTTCGTCTTTCTGATATTCACCTTCAGACCTTTTGTCTCCATACATTCCTTCCACTTGTTCATCTTTTCCTTCAGTCCATCCATACTTTCCGCAATCAACACCAGATCATCTGCATACAACAACTCCCACGGTAAACCCTCCTTTACGGTCTGAGCCAGCACCTCCATCACAGCTACAAATAGTAGTGGACTTAGTACCGACCCCTGATGCACTCCCACCTTCACCTCAAACTCACCACTGTTCCCGTCCTTCGTCCTTACAGCTGTGCGCGATCTTTTGTACATTGCCATCACGACTCTGATCAACCATTCCTCCACTCCTAACTTCCTCAATGCCCATGTCACTGCTTCGCATGGACCCCTATCAAATGCTTTCTCCAGATCAACAAACCCAAGAAACAACTTCTTCCTTTTTTCCATGTACTTCTCCTGCAACTGCCTTACAATAAAAAACGCGTCTGTCGTTCCTCTTCTTGGCATAAATCCAAACTGCATTTCGTCGATCTTCACTTTCTTCCTTATCCTCCTCTCCAACACCCTTTCCAATACCTTCATTCCATGCTCGAATAACTTTATCGCTCGATACGAGCCACAGTCCATAGGGTCACCTTTCCCCTTGTATAGAGGGACGAGGGTACTCAGTTCCCAATCCACTGGAATGCGGCCTTCTTTCACCACCAGATTACAGATCTCTGTCATTCTCTTCACACCCCAACTTCCTGCTGCCTTCAACACATCTCCCACAACTCCCGTCGGCCCTCCCGCTTTTCTACTCTTCATTGCTTTTATCGCTTCCTCAACTTCCTTCTCAGTTACCTTCTCTGCCGGTCCTAAAACTGGGTTACTCTCCATGTTGCCATCCCATTCATTCTCTGCATTCAACAGCATTTCCATATATCTCTTCCATCTTCCTTTAATTCCATCTCGGTCCACAATGATTTGTCCCACTTCATCCTTCAAGCAACTCACCCCCATCACATCACACCTCTCTTTCGCTATCTGCTTTGCAATCCTGAATACCGCTCTCTGACCCTCTTCCAAATTCAAGCGTTCTCCGAACATTTTCCTACATGCCTCCTGCGCCTTTGCTACCTCTTTCTTTGCAGCCTTCTTGGCTGCCTTATAACTTTCATGCTCTGCTTTTTCTGCCCCCGTACCCTTCGCCTTCTGCCACTCCTTGAACTTCCTCCTCTTCTCGTCAATCCTCTTTCCAACTTCATCATCCCACCACCATGTTTCCGAGTGCCTCGGTGGTCCATTTGTCCATACACATACCTCACCAACGGCTCCCAACAGACTATCTTTCATTGACATCCAACCACTTTCAAGCTCAACCACATCATCCTCTGCCCTACTCAGCCTCTCTTTTAATGCCTCCTTACTGTCACCTGTTTCAACCTCCACACCTTCATTCTCGGTTGGTACTTCACCCGCCGAGCTCTCCTCGCACCTTTCACCCTTATGTCGCAGACAACCAAGTGGTGCTGTGAAACAGCCTTCTCCCCCGAGATCACCTTTGTGTCCCGGAGGTGCCCCGTATCTCGCCTACGCACCATCAGGTAGTCAACGGTTGTCGTCTACCCACCTGACGTGTATGTAACAAGCATAGTATCCTCTTTCTGGAACTGAGTATTACAAATCAACAAATCAGCTCCATCAGCAAACTCCAAAATCCTTTCACCTTCTCCATTTCTCACACCATATCCGCAACCCCCATGAACTCCTTTAAAACCGTCCATACTCCTTCCCACATGTCCATTTAGGTCTCCTCCTACCACAACAGCTTCCTCATCTTTCACATTTTCCAGCAGCTTCTCTATTGCACACCAGAACTTGTCCTCTTCATCGCTCTGACCAACCTGTGGAGCATATCCCGAGATGACGTTCACCAAGAGCTTTCCAATCATCATTTTCACCATCATCAACCTTTCACTCACTCGAGTCACACTCACCACACTGTCTACAAACTCCTCAGAAAACAGGACACCAACGCCATGCACGCCCTCCGGGCACCCTTGCCACACAAACTTGTATTTCTGTCCCTGCCTACCCTTCACCATTCTCACACCACTTCCCTTCCATCTCGTCTCTTGCACACAACATATGTCCACTCTTCTTCTGACCAATACTTCCACCACTTCTCCTGATCTCCCTGTCATTGTCCCTACATTCCATGTCCCAAACCTCAGAAACCGATCTCCACTTCGGGCATCAGAAGTTTCGTCGTCATAAATAGAGTGATTTCCACCCTTGCTTCGATCGGGTTCCCCACCTTGAGTTTTGACGAGAGGGAGTGAGGTCCCCCACAGGGTACTTCGGACTGTACCCTGCCCATATGTAGTTGTAATTGTCATGGTTCTCTTTTTGAGGCAATGTTTTTCTGGCCGGATGCCCTTCCTGACGCCAACCCTTTTAGTCGCCTCTTACGACACGCAGGGATACGGTGTACCTATTCTAAACTGGGGTACACACCGGGATAATACAAAATATAAGGACTGCAGTAATTGAAGTCCCTTTTTATGTTCCGTTCATTGACCTTTATTCCGAGATAGAGATGGCAGGGTGAGTTGACCCTGGTGAGAAAGGTGGGGCAGGAATCACCCACCCCACCCCAATTCCCCCAAGATAAGGTCGAAACAGACAGTATGAGTCACTTCCTATCGGGATGTAAAAAAAAACTCATGTCAGAGCAGCTGTGCACTCAAAGGCATAACAAGGTATGTCAAGTTTTCCACTGGCACATCTGCAGAAATTTGAATATCCCAGTTCCACAAAACTCATGGAAACATGAACCAAAAGCAATCATTGAAAACGAGGACAAAATGCTCACGTATGACCTGATGATTCCATCGAGCGTGAACATAGAAAACAAAGTGTTGTGAGCGGATATAGGACTCGGAACAAAAATGAAAATACAGCATTGCTGATTGAGATATCAGTACTCAGCGATTTTGGCCTAAATAACGCAGAAATCAAGAAAATGACCAAATACCAGGCCCTTAAGAATGAAGTGAGAAGATCCTGGAAGCTGAAGAGCACCGGAATTATACCAGTGATAATTGGGGCAACGGGAATGATAAAGAAGAACGTTACAGAGATCTTAAAAACCATCCCTGGGAACATTACCACAAACGATCTACCGTTGGAGGCAATCCGGGGTTCGGTGATGATCCTGAAAAGATCCTTGGAACAAAACTCTGAGAACAACAAAACTTCACAACTTAGCCCATGAATCGCAATCCTTCACCAGGGGGGAGCGGGGATGGGGGTGGATATTTCGAGTCCTTGGAGGACTCCGTTCCACCTTCTAGAACCCAAATTATGGAGATAACAACCAACGACACACATGGGGGAAGGAGAAGGGGGTTGGGGGAGATATCTTGCCTACCTTTCTCAACAAGAACCACCTTTAGAGGCCATTTTCCTCACAGAGCAGGGGTTGGCCTTTTTCGGGCACCGATGGAATGAAGTGTTGACCCCTTTTTGAAGCAATGTTTTATGGCCGGATGCCTTTCCTGCCGCCAACCCTGTTGGTCGCCTCTTGCGACACACAGGGAATTACCAGTGAACTGGTGCTCAATTTGCCAATCTCGGAAGGATGACAGGCTGAGTCAACCTTCCTGGTGTTAATTCAGCCATTGACCGGGATTCCAACCCAGGATCCTCGGATCCCAAGCCGGCACCCTAACCGCTAAGCCAACACCAGGCTTACCTTTCTCAACAAGATTATCCAGAAACACCTTCCTCCAAATATCACTAGTTATCCATTTTGTGTGTTTATCTCCTCTAAAAGATGAGTCTATTCCAAACCTATCAGGGGCTAAAAACAAGTGTAGTTGCTTGAAGTTGGGGTTAAGAATGGACATGAATAATGAATGACAGGAGGAATAATGCCTCGGGTTTTGAATTTCAACAACAATGTTGTTTTGTGTGATGCTGTATCATGACGTCATTTGAAAATTCATTCACACCGAGCAATGACCCTTCAAAATGTATTACGGATTCTTATTGTTACACCGCACGCCGTGCCACTGATTTTTGTGTTCATTTTAAAATGCCAGCCATTTTGGATTTTTGTCTTCAGTGGGAAATTCACGAGACGATTGAGGATGTTGAGCTCAAATACTGTGCATTAATTGGATTACTTTCTCAGGTTTTGGCACAGGTGTAGCATACAAGAATTCGGTAAATGTCTGTTTTTCTTCGTCTCGCTTTTCGACTCTTAAAGTCGTCTGTGTGTCTGTCTCTGATGATCTGTGATTGTGTGTCTCACTGTATCTCACTGTCAGAGAGGGCAAGGAGAAGTGATGGAGAGAGGAAATGTGGGAGTTAGGGGGAGCAAAGGATTATGGGACGATGAGAATGTCAGGAAGTGAAGGAAAAAGGGAGAAATTAAAGAGATGAGGAAGGAGGGGAGGAGTGATGTCAAGATATTGTGTGAGGGATAGATGAGGTGGATGAGGGACAGGATTGAAACATCGGTTCTGATGTGAAAGTGGCCTTTCCTTGAATCCCTCAGATATTGACTCAAGAGGACTGGAATGTGGTGCTGTACCACGGGATGGCTTCGACGTCTCCATGGGCTGCCCTCTACTTTATTGCCCTCATGACGTTTGGCAACTACGTCTTGTTCAACTTACTCGTTGCCATCTTGGTCGAGGGCTTCCAAGCAGAGGTGGGTGAAAATTTTAAGGACGAACATTGATGGGTTAGGTGAGCATTCTACAAATTAATTCATTGATTGTTTACATTTCCTTGTTTACACATTGTAACTACGGTGTATAGTTATTTACTTTAAACGTGACTACCATGTCTGTGATGGCATAACGTTTTGAGAGGAAGTTGGAGGAGGGGAGAAAAGGGTCATTGGTTGATTGCGCCACCTACTGCATACTACACCTACTGTATCATATTGCCAAATTGTCTTGGGGCTATCAGCAGATACCTTGTGCAAGGGGGAGAGAGGTATGGTGGGGAGGAAGGGGGTGGGGGCATAGTAATTTGAGATAAAAATGTATTTGAGAACATTAAGGGACAAGAGGATAAAAGAGGGGATTGGGTGGCGACGGAAGGTGGTTTATGAGGCATAAAGCGAAAGTCAACACAATAAAACAGGTTGGAGAACTCCGGAGTTTCCTGAGTTTATCCCAAATAGACAAAACCTACTCGTATATATATATATATATATATATATATATATATATATATATATATAATTATATATATATATATATATATATATATATATATATATATATATATATATATATATATATATATATGTATATACATACAGTCACATGAAAAAGTAAGTACACCCCATGTAGAGTTTTGACTTTTTCAACATATTTCAACATACAGCTATTTGATCTTCACAATATTGATAGATAAAGGTGATATAATATAACAAATATCATGAAACATTTACATTTTGTAGTCCATTGTATAATTTAAATAAACATAAATGCAAATTTCGCATGTGGAAAAAATAAGTACACCCTTGGCTCTAATAGGTGGTATTGCCCCCTTTGGCAGAAACAACCTCAAGTCGGTGTTTCTTATAACTGTCTACCAGTCTCTGACATCGACTGGGAGAAATTTTTGCTCACTCCTGCATGCAGAATTCTTTCAGCTGTGCGATGTTTGAGGGGTTTCTTGCATGCACAGCTCGTTTCAAATCCCCCCACAACATCTTGATGGGATTTATATCCGGGCTTTGACTTGGCCATTCCAGAACCCTCCATTTCTTTCTTTTCAGCCATTCCTTGGTGGATTTACTGGTAAACATACCAATACTGATAAACAAGGTCCACCTTCAGTTGAGCTTCAACTTTCCGACAGATGGCCTCACATTGTCCTCAAGCACCCTCTGGTACAATGAAGAATTCATAGTGGATTATATGATGGTGAGCTGCCCAGGCCCTGATGCAGCAAAGCTGCCCCAAACCATAATATTTCCACCACCATGCTTTACAGTTGGTATCAGGTTCTTGTGGTCAAATGCTGTCTTTGGTTTTCACCAAACATGTCTTCTGGTACTGTGGCCAAATAGCTCGACCTTTGACTCATCTGTCCAGAGCACATTGTTCCAGAAGTGCTTGTGTTTGCCCTGGTGTTCATTCGCAAACTTTAGGCTTGCCCTGATGTTCTTTCTGGACAGCAAAGGTTTCCTCCTGGCACACCTCCCATGTAGATCAAATTTGTGCAGCCTCTTTCTAATGGTAGACTCGTGCACTTTGACATCAACAGTGGCAAGAGCTACCTGTAGGTCCCGTGATGACATTCTGGGGTTCTTAGAGACTTCTTTCAGCATCTTGCGGTCTGCTCTCGGGCTGAACTTGCTGAGGCGGCCTGGCCTGAACAAGTTGGCAGTTGTTTGGAATCTTCTCCACTTGTAGATGATCTTCCGGAGAGTCGAATGATTGATTTCAAATTGACTGGAGATCTTTTTAAATCCCGTCCCAGACTCGTAGGCATCTATAACCTTCTTTCTGAAGGCCTCAGAGAGCTCTTTTGATCTAGGCATGGTGACGCCGCACACTTCAACAACAAAGAGCAAACCAAACTAAATGTCTGAGGTTTAAATAAGACAGGATCCTCCAAGATCCTCTCTAATGATGTTCTCATCATTTGCACCTTAGCTGATGTACCTGATTCTAATTTTAGGTATTTGAAGTAGTGATAAATGTAGGGTTGTACTTACTTTTTCCACATGCAAAATTTCCATTTATGTTTATTTAAATTATACAATGGACTGAATGAATGAATGAATGATCGTTTTTAAGGCCATTTTTCCCCACTAGAGTGGGGGTTAGCCTTGCGGGCCCCATGACAATCATGGTTCCCTGTTTGAGGCAATGTTTTTATGGCCGGATGCCCTTCCTGACGCCAACCCTTGGTTCACGCTCTTACGATGCGCAGGGATACGGTGTACCTATTCTAAATCGGGGTACACACCAGGATCATTCATCCCAGCAAGCTGGTACTCAATTTGCCGACCTCGGAAGGATGACAGGCTGAGTCCACCCCCCTGGCGTTAATTCAGCGATCGACCGGGATTCGAACCCAGGATCCTAGGATCCCAAGCCGGCACCCTAACCGCTAAGCCAACACCAGGCTACAGGAGGGGACGATTCCTGCAACAACGCATGTCTGGGTGCATCAACCAAGTCTCGACACCTGCCGCCAGGACTACAAAATGTAAATGTTTCATGATATTTGTTATATTATATCACCTTTATCTATCAATATTGTTGAAATGAAGATCAAATAGCTGTATGTTGAAATATGTTGAAAAAGTCAAAACGTTACATGTGGTGTACTTACTTTTCACGTGACTGTATGTGTATATATATATATATATATATATATATATATATATATATCCTGGGAGGACATATATATATTTTTATAAATAGGAATCAAATTCCTGCGAGGGGCTAAGTGTGGAAAAACTCTGGCTCAACACGGGACTCGAACCAAGGACCTCCATTGCTTACGTGGCAACAGCCCACTGCGCTATTGAGCCAGCCGTAATCTCCTAAGAATTTATCACACTTAACACTGCTAGCTTTATAATGGCCGATGTCTTACGTGCCGGCTAGGCAGACCCCGGATGTGAGCGTAAGTATATGTATGCGTATGTATGTGTATGCAAGTATATGCAGAAGGGCAATGGAGATTAATTCATCTACAATTTTTTATAAACGGGAATCAAATTCCTGTGAGGGGCTAAGTGTGAAAAACTCTGGCTCAACACGGGACTCAGTATATATATATATATACAGACTTGGCATTTAATATGGAATTTTTTTTTCTTTCTTGACTTGGGTTTACTTTCTTAACTCAGTATATCAATCTGGTGAGTTTCTTTTACACTTTGGTGATTTATTTGTTAAAAGAACCATGTCACTGATTATCTGTCGCAGCAAGAAGTCAACAACAGGATTATATCACAGGTGGCGTGGCAAAATGTACAGACAGGTGCATTTGATGATTGGCTTCACAGTCGGGTATACAAGGGTTGTTGCGTTCCGTATTAGTGGAAAACAACTGCTGCACGTCTCTAAAAGTTATTGCCGCTTCCTCTGGAGATGGTCCGTCAACTCGACAATGCTGTTTGTCATGGAGTGGTGGCTTTACGAAATTGCGGCATGAAACAGCGTGCTGTTGCTCGGCAGTATGGCATCACTCAAGGTCAGGTGTCAAAGATCCTGAAACGAAATGCTCAGAGGGGTGTCCCTACTCCAATACCGAGGCCAGGACGTCCCCGCAAAACCACAAGGAGGGATTATCGCCAGCTGCACCGGTTAGTCCGCAATGGCCGTACCAATCAGCTAATCGGCTTAGCGCTGAGTGGCAGCAACTGACAAATGTGCCTGTATCCAGAAGGCTAGTCAACCAACGACTGGTTCAAGGAGGCTATCGTGCCAGGCGTCCCCTGAGAAAGCCACGCCTGACCAGACTACACCGCCAGCGCCGATTGCAGTGGGCCAGAGAGCACCGTCAATGGCAGCCAGGACACTGGAATCACGTGATCTTCAGTGACGAGTCTAGATTTCTGGTCTATTGTCAAGATGGCCGTGTCCGAGTGCGCAGACAGGTGCATGAAGCCTACAACTAAGATTGTATAGTGCCAAGAGTCCAAGCTGGAGGTGGTGGGGTGACCGTTTGGGCTGCTTTTCATGCAGGGGGCAAAACTGACCTGGTTGTTCTGAATGGAAACCTGAACCAGTTCAAGTGCAGGGCCATTCTGGAAGAAACATTGCTTCCATTTGCTTGGGCAGCCTTTCGAGGAAACTTTGTCTTCCAAGATGACAATGCACGGCCTCATCGTGCTCGCATGATCCAACACTTTCTTGCTGACCGTGGTGTAGAGCATATGGAGTGGCCTGCCATGTCCCCGGATATGAATCCGATAGAGAACTTGTGGGCAGAATTAACGCGTCAAATCGACCACTTGGACCAGCAGCCGACCTCTGTGCGCGAATTGCAGCAGGCTATTGTCACTGCATGGCAAGCGATTCCTGTCCAAACCTTGGCAAATCTCGTGAACAGCATGCCTCAACGTGTACGTGCTCTCCTGAATGCTCGTGGGGGTTACACGAAGTACTAAACTGTAATTTTACTGTCTGTAATCCTAGTCGTAATTTAACTTTTGTTTTTGTTAAAAAAAAATTGGGCTAATGTGCAAAATAAAGAGATACTTCTGGAAAACGTACAGAAGTTTAACACAGTACTGTCCATTAATTGAGTTCGATATCAGTTTACATCACTTTCAAGGATCAATTTCTTTGTTTCGAAATGTCAAATGTGGTTTTTGTTTCTTTTAAAGGTCACATTAACAAAATCTAGAATAATTTCAACATAATTCCAATGAACTTTTGGTTCTAAGACATCTTGAAAAGTAAGTTCACCCCCACAAAAAAAATATTCCATATTAAATGCCAAGTCTGTATATATATATATATATATATATTGTTGCGAATATGGAATTTGGCCTCCATATCCGCTTGTAAATATTCCCCTATTTCCCCAATACTCCCCAACTATCCCCAATCCCCCATTCCCTAGTCCCATTGTCTGTAAACAACACTCTGTAGAACCGACCTCCCCCTTTTTCCCCCATTAAATGTCGTGCCCAGGTCCACCGCATCTCACGTAGACAACTATAGGACATCTTGCTAGTTATTCTTAGTCGATGTCAGTTAAGGACTCGTTTCCATTAATTATGACTCTTCGTTGCACCAGAATGTGATTATATGGCACCAGTAGTGAGTTTAGGACCTTTCCCATACCTCCTTCCATCTTCTTCCCCAAACAACAACAACAACAACTACAACTACAACTACAACAACAATTACAACAACAACGACGCTGCGCGGGGGGAGTGTGCGTCCTCCCACCAGCTCGGTTAGCCGCCATGACCATGCGCTCCACGGGGTTACCACGAAGGGGCTGGCTGTCAGCTCCTCGTCAAGGGCGGAGCCTGGTAAACCCCCCGCACGCACCCAATGAGAAGCAACGTGCCGATTCCACGAGGCGGAGCTAACGAGCCGAGGGCGTGTCACTCCCCGCCGGATATACGAAGCGACTCACCGGATGTGACGTCAGATGCGCCCCCAGCTTGAGACGACAAGACGCCACCTCGAGCGCTGTGGAACCTCCTGCATCTACTGGACCGTACACTGTACAGTACCCTGTCCCTGAGCCCAGGTGCACCTGGAGCCATCGATCCTGCCTTTCCTAGCCATCAATCCCCGTGTGAGTCAGCCTTTTGTCCCGTTTATCTGTCGTCTGTTGGGGTTAATATAAGATTGTGTCTAAGTGCTTGTCTTTCTATGCTGTACCTCTCGTCCCTGTAATCTGACCTTCCGAACGAATATAATCTCCTCCGGAGGTCTTGAGAACCGTATCCATGGTGTCGTGTCATTTTAATCCCAGCCGTGTGTCTTTTCCTTCATTGATCTAGCGTAGCGCGATTAGTCAACGTTCGGGTATAATCGGGTAACTTGTGCAGACATGGTCATACCAAACCGCTCGGTAAATAACATCTAAGCCACGTCTGTAACAATATATATATATATATATATATATATATATATATATATATATATATATATATACACACATATATCACGGCTATAGACCGTGGCCAGACAAGTACTCGGGGAGCAAAATTGAACGACCAGAGCACATCTACGTTTTCATGAGCATGCCTGCGGGTGTGAGGGAGTACTCCCCAAATCAGTCCGCTTCATTCCATCGACGCCGGGTGAGAGGGCCTGGAGAGTTGTGGTGAGCACAAGGGGACGATTCCTGCAACAACGCATGTCTGGGTGCATCAACCGACTCTCGACACCTGCCGCCTGAATCCGACGTTGTTGGAGTAATCTTTCTACCTAATCGATAGACCCGGATTATGAGAGATCCACTGAGTGTGGAAGAGAAATGGAGATGTGTGTGTGTGTGTGTGTGTGTGTGTGTGTGTGTGTGTGTGTGTGTGTGTGTGTGTGTGTGTGTGTGTTGCAGGAGTGGGTGTGGTTTTGCATGAATGTGTTTGTTGCTTGAGTGGTGCATTTTTTTTTTTGAGTGTGTGAGTGAGTGGATGGGGGGCTGTTGATTATGGGAGTGCAGGCAGTTTTGTTCTTAATGATGCTGTGGACCTTGACTGAGGATATATATATATATATATATATATATATATATATATATATATATATATATATATATATATGTATATATATATATATATATACTGTATATATATATATATATATATATATATATATATATATATATATATATATACATATATACAAATATAATTTCAGTTCTCCAGCTTTTAATTTAATATATATGTATCATAGTCCTGCTGTTTTTTTAAATATACATATCATACCAAAGACTTTTACAAAGGTTATAAAAAAAAAAGAAGTTAACACCATGCTCTGTAACGAGTATGGTACATTAAGAAAAAAAAGAAAAAGTAAATATATATATATCCAGGCTCATGTGGGAGCTGAATGACAGAAAGCAGAAAGGTCATAAACTGAGAGAGGGAGTAAATCAAGTTGAAAAGGAGAACGGAAACTTACAAACAAATACCATCAATAGGAGTGGATAAGCTGCAGATTGGCAAAGGGAACTTGGTTACCAAGGATAGAAAAGATTGCGAGCAGCTACAAAAGGAGGGAACAATAGAAAGGGGGCACCTGGCACCATGGAAATACAGATAAGGGTTCTGTGATCATCTCTACCAGGTGCATAATATTGAACCAACTCTAAGCTGATGTTAATACCGTACTCTCATCTGGAGAAGAGTGTTACAGCAATGAAATAATTAAATACAGGCATATAAACAAGTACTTCTTCTTCTCTCCCCAAAGAAATTCAAATCTCTCATTTTGTCGGTTATGAAAGTTTGAATGACATGTGCGTGATGAGTTTCAGGCACTGTCCGTTTTCTAATGAAGTTGGATTGGATGTGCAGCTGGAGGGAAAGTGTCAGATACATCTCGCCATGAAGCCTCGTAGCTTCGATTGACAATTTATTCATCGTGCTGCTCTATTTCAATCTGCCGCCAACAGCAGATCATCAAGAATTGATTTAAAAACCAAGAGCAGCACATTGTTTTGTCAACATCGATTTTCAGGAAGGTAACAGGCTTCCAGAATGTGATGTCTACAGTCGAGGTTTTTTAAATGTTTTTTATCTTATTTTGTCCTGCGGAGCTTGTACACACGTCAAACGCTCCGAGAGGACGACAGTGGGAGACCATGGTGGCCTTTTAGATGGAATGAACACGGTACCTGTGTGTGGCCTTTGTACCTGTGACCTCAGCATCATCTCATCAGTATGTATAAAAAAAAATTTAAAAAAGCTAATTGCTCAGATTGGAACGAGGCTTTCGGTTAAAAGTCATATTTATAGCTGTAACACGTTTAGATGTAAACTATAACGACACTCGGAAGAACGCATACCTCCTCCAGGCTGAACTGTTTATGTTTTCTATCCCACTGATCCCATATCAGGATTCGGATCTTCACCAAAATCGAATCAGTTCGTACTTGTCACGCACCCAACCTGTCCACCGAGTTTCGTCTGAATCAGTCCATAAAATTTTGAGATATCCTGCTCACAGACAGAGAGACAAACAAGAAGATGTCATGCATAGCAAGATACTTGCAAAATCCACCCCTCCCCCCCCCCCCCCCCCCCCCAAAAAAGTTGCCATGGATACATCAAATAGTAGTGTAGCAGCATAGCAAACCTGTTGTGCATTTTGTGATACAAGCACCAAATTTGGCACAAATGTACATTAATATGTTGCGAACATTTTCAGATATTGGGCCACTTGAAATTCCGTAATTTTTTTTTTCAAATTTTTTCAAATTTCGTAATTTCAAATTTTTCGGGTGACACCGTCACAATTTCGGTCTTCGAGGCCGGCCGATATAGTGGGGCGGCTTAGCCCAAATATTCAAAAGAATTGTGCATTTTGTGATACAAGCACCAAATTTGGCACAAATGTACATTAATATGTTGCGAACATTGTGTGGTCAGCAATGAAGACGAGAGTCTGAATTACATGTATGCAAAAGACCTTGTGAACCAGTGAAGCAAATACACGGGTAAGCATGAATTAAATCTAGGGCATGATATAATTTCCATGATGTTTACCTCTACACTCAATGGTGGAAGGAGGTAATGTTTTGATCCCAGCTTGTCTGTATGTCTGTTTGTCTGTTAGTCCACAAAATTCCAGACAAAGCTTGTAGTAGTGGTAGTTGTAGTGGTAGTGGTGATAACAGAAATTGTTATATAGAACTGAACTTATATTATAATTATATGCAGAAAATAACTTCATTTCTATATGCCCTGCAGTGGACAGGTTAATTGGTTTATGCACTGAAGGGGTCACCCTGGTGTGCACTGCTGTGTTCTGCCTCACTGAGTTGTTCAGGTATGATGTACTCAGCACAAGCTTCCGGTCGGCCCGGAGGTGGGGGTGCGGGGCCTGTCACGGAACGTCAAAACAAACGGCCTGCCGGGGCCGCCCAAAAGTCGGGCGTGAGGGGCGCGTCCACTAATGGAACGCCTCTCGCTTCCCAGATCGCGGGCCACGTGGTCAGGAGAACCTCGTCCCTTCCGGTCACACTTTGCCTATCGGCCGGCCTCGAAGACCGAAATTGTGACGGTGTCACCCGAAAAATTTGAAATTACGAAATTTGAAAAAATTTGAAAACAAAAATTACGGAATTTCAAGTGGCCCAATATCTGAAAATGTTCGCAACATATTAATGTACATTTGTGCCAAATTTGGTGCTTGTATCACAAAATGCACAATTCTTTTGAATATTTGGGCTAAGCCGCCCCACTATAGTCCATTTCATTAGGATTAAAATTGACGATCTTAATCAAAGCTCGGGTCAATCGGATTAAAATTGATGATTTTTCAGATGAACATTGATATTAGAAGATTGACTTTGAGTTGACCTTTTGACCCCAAAAATGATTGGTTTCCCAATTCCGTGATGCGCTATGTAATTGCTGTTTAATCATCAAGTTACTCGGATGAAAATTGGCAATTTTTCAGATGAAAATTGATGATTTTGGAAGCTTGACCTTGAGTTGACCTTTGACCTTTTGACCCCAAAAATCGTTGGTTTCCCAATTCTGTGATGCACTATGTAATTGCTGTTTAATTTTCGAGTTAATTAGATGAAAATTGACAATTTTTCAGATGAAAATTGATGATTTTGGAAGCTTGACCTTGAGCTGACCTTTGACCTTTTGACCTCAAAAACAGATGTTTTCCAATTTATTGACTCAATATGCAAACGCTGTTCAATTTTCACATCAATCGGATGAAAAATGACAATTTTAGAAATTCGATTTCAAGATGACCTTTGACCTCAAAATCAATGGGCTTATTCCTTATGACCAATTCGACCATTTGGTGCGGTTTCGTGAAGATCGGTTTAAAATTATGACCTGTAGGTGATTGACAGACAAACAGACAGCATAACGCACAAGCCCAAGCAATATACTTGAAAAATCTTCGATTTTGCAAGTGACAAACGGTGAAAACACAACATCCATCCACCTTCGGTGGCGGAGGAAACAAGACTGAGCGTTAAATAATGAAACGCCTTAATGGAGTAGATTATAGATTACAGTAGATCTGAGCAGGAAACGATCTACATCAGAGTAGATCTACGTGCGGACTCACTGATACACAGGATGATTCCGATAGCCCCTCCCATCCCTTCTGGCACCTTCTGGCTAACAACTGGCCTACGGTGCCTCGAGGCTTCATCAACCAGGACAGACTGTAACTGTGAGGATGATTCATGGGAAGATCGCAAACAGGTAGGTCGGCTTACCCAGCAGCTTGGTATCGACTTTCAGTGATATTTGAGTGTATACTGAGATTATAAAAGTGTAAACAAGTGTATTCAAACGCAGCTGCTATCCAGCCGGACTAAGGGAAAGGTCACTGTCGGTGATTTATACCTGGGAGCTTACCATCAGGTAGACCTTTAAAAGAAAAACATTATTAAAGATTCCAGGAATAAATGTTCATTTTGATATAATGTGAGCCGAGAAGCAGTGACGTGCTTGATGGAAAGCGGAAATATCAGTAGTCTTGATTCCAGGTTGTTTTTGATATCCACGGAACGCATTGAGACACTACTGCTACTACTACTGCTACTACTATGACTACTACTATTACTACTACAACTACTATGACTACTACGACTACTATGTCTACTACGACTACTGCTACTACTACTGTGACTACTACTGCTTTATCAGCCCCAATTATTCCTGCCTTAATTATTTTGAACAACACATTACGTACCGTTGCTAGTAACTAGTAAGCCTGTAAAAAATGACGGGTTGGAACAGTTTTTGACGGTACAGCCGTGTGAGCATGCCAAAGTCTGAAGCCTGGGCCTACAGTCGGGTGCGCTTATTGTACACCGCTCCTTTCCTATGCCATCTCCAGGTGCTGCAATGGCCAAAAGGGGGCTCGGCAATGACGCGCGCTGAAAGGGAGTACTCAGTTTTCACTCCGGTTGTTTGTTTGTTTTCTTGTTTTATCTGGGCGATATCTCAGCCATCCTATGAGCTAGGAAAGCTGAAATTTGGGCACAATAGTGAGTAAGTATTTTGTCAAAAACAGTATTTTTTGTTTTTTGATTAACCAATTAATTGATTAGTTACTTAATTATTATCGATTAATTAAGTACTTATACATTTCCTTTCTCTTCTGGGCATTATCTCAGGCACCTTTTGAGTTAGGAAGCTAATATTTGGACACGATAGTGACCAAGTGATTTGGCTCTAAAGGATATTTTTGATTTATTGATTCATTAATTAATCAATTAATTATTTATTGATTAATCATTTCATTGTTTATTTTTTTCGATTTATGACTTATTTAATTAATTTTCAAAAAGTTACAGCTTCGGATGAGGCACTCGGATGTTGTGGTTTAGGTATGCTCTTAGTTTTATCCATTGGATTAAGAAAATATTTTATGATTACTGTTTATTGATTTTAATTATGCAATTAATCAATCAATTTATTGTACACCTCTCCCACCCAATTCAGTCTCTATGAGCTGCACAGCGGTATTTCCGGCGCCAAAGGGGCCCCGGCAATGCCGTGCTGGAGGATATTTATTTATTTAGTATGGGGGCGGTGTACTTTGAATGTATCTGTACTTGTATCATCTTTATTTATAAGACATCCCACAGACGTAAATGAACACTCTGTTTACTCTGTGCGCATTGCACATCACTTGCAGCGAATTTAACCTCCCTGTGCCTTGTATTTATTGTGATTTTAAAAAATACCACTTCTGTACACCGATCTTGAGGCTCAGTTTGCAAGCACCATCTATAATTCCAATGTAAGATGCATAATTACTCTTCTTTTGGGTCTTTTTCGTCCTTGGGGTCTTTTGTGTCCTTGGAGTCTTTTGGGTCCTTGGGGTATTTTGCGTCTTCAGGGTATTTTGGGTCTTCAGGGTATTTAATGGTCTTTGGGGTATTTTAGGTCTTTGAGGAATTTGTGGTATTTTGGGTGTTTTCGGTCTTTTAAGGGTCTTTGGGGTCTTCAGGGTATTTTGAGTGTTTAATGGTCTTTAACGATCTTTGGGGTATTTTTGGGTCTTCGGGATCTTTTGGGTCTTTGGGATCTTTAAGGGTTTTTGGGATATTTTGGGTCTTTGTGGTATTTTGGGTCTTTGGGGTATTTTGGGTCTTCAACAGTATTCAGGGTTTTTTGGGGGTCTTCAGAGTCTTTTGGGTCTTTGGGTTCCATTGGGTGTATGGGGCCCATTTGGGTCTTCAGAGTCTTTTCGGTCTTTTGGGTATTTTGGTCTTTGGGGTATTTTGGGTCTTCCGGGTATTTTGGATCTTCAAAATCCTTGGGGGTGTTTTGGGTCATTGGGGTTTTTTGTATCCTCAGGGGGCTTTTGGGCCTTCGGGGTCTTTTGGGTCTTTGGGATATTTGGGTCTTCGGGGTCCATTAAATCTTCAGGGTCTTTTAAGTCTTTTGGGTCTTCAGGGTATTTTGGGTCTTCAGAGTCCTTGGGTGTCTTCTGCGTCCTTGGGGTATTTTGGGTCCTCTGGGTCGTTTGGGTCCTCGAGGTGTTTTGGATCCTCGGGTTCTTTTGGGTCTTCAGGGTTTTTTGGGTCTTTGGGGTCCATTGGGTCTTTGGAGTCCATTGGGTCTTTGGGGTCCATTGGGTCTTCAGGGTCTTTTCAGTCTTTTGGGTCCTTAGGGTCTTCTGGGTCCTTGGGGGTCTTCATTGTCTTTTGTACAGTCTACAGGATATTTGGGGTCCATTGGGTCATTGGGGTCTTGTGGGTCCTCAGTCTTTTAGGTTTTTTAACCGGTGGACACACAGTCGTGTTCAAAGATTGCCCATTAAGCCCCCACCCAAATTCCTCCGAAAGCACTAATCAAAGCCTTTAAAACCAACCCTTATGAAGGCGGACAGACACACACACACAAACACGCATTGTGTTTTGTATGGTAGATTGTGGTAGTGTAGTTCATTTTGTAACGTGCTCTTTATTGAGCTGTCTCATAAAGGTTTGTCCCACCACAGGTTTCAGAATTGGTTAAAACCTGCCATTCAGTGTGTGTGCTGCATCATGGAGCATGCAATCATCCAAACAGGAATAAAAAAAAGAAAAGCTGGCTGTCCACTCTGCTTTCAGGATATTAAAGATCCTCCGATGTCCTTCAAACATAGTAGACCATTCTTTTCCGATACCTTGGTCAAGTTCCCTACTTCTGGTTAGCCGTATGATTAGCAAGAATACATTAATCTCTGCTTTTTGTTGTCCTCGCGTGCCATCTATTTATTACGTATGGATGAATTTGCAACAAAAACATTCTAATTTGATATTTTTGTAATTGGACCACGAAGATGTCGAATTGTTATTATTATTTAATTATTTGTTGAATTATTTATTTATTTATTTATTGTATACTTCGTCGAGATTCGTATAAGAGCTAAAATTTTCACTGAATTGCATATCAATGGAGCAAAGTGTTATATTGTGGGTACCTGAGTCAGGTTGAAACTCCATTTACCTGTTAGTGTTTCAGGGCAGCGTTACTCTGCATGCTTCTGGCATCAGACTAGAACGGCATTCGGTGGAGCGCAAACCTCCGCCAGGCTGAACAGTTTACATTTTGTATCCCACCGATGGGTCGGATCTGGATTCGGACCTGAACCGAAATCTAATTGGCGAGTTCTTGTCACCTACCCAACTCATCCACCAAATTTTGTCATCATCATCTAGCGTTTGATACATTTTTCAGGTTGCTTTACAAAATGCCAGATATTTTATGAAAATACCAAATACCACGTGACAAAATGTAAGTTGCGGTGTTTCAAATGGATTTCATGAAAGTTTGCTTTCCTCTCTCCCACTCATCCATACATCCTAGGGTGATGCCAATCAGTCAGACTCGGAGGGAGACCTTGCCTCCATGACCATGGATGATGAAGTCTGCAAGCTCAAGGAGTTCTCGTGCTTGACTGGTGGGCACAGCGGACCCTCTGTTTTTGCTTTGGCAGCAAGTTTCACTATTATGGGATGAGAAAGCCTTAGGAATTGTTACTCCTAACAAGGAAAACCCAGGCTTTTTGTTCACTAAGACCGTACTTAAAACGAGCTCATCATAATTCAGCCACCGCCCTTCACCTCTTAGTCAGGTTCACGATGTTTTTTCGTTCAAAATTTTGGGAGATTAGCAAAACTATACATTTTTGGAATATTCAGAGCATGAGGAATCCAAAAATTAATGTTTACATTTGCGTAGACACCTTTGCGAAAATGACACTCAGGACAGTGATGAAGATAGTCAGGTTCACTATGTTAACAAATATAATTTCTTTCAAAAATTTGGGAGATTAGCAAACCTGTACATTTTTGGAATATTCAGAGCATGGAGAATCCGAAAATCAATGTTGGCATTTGCACAGACACCTGCATGGCCGCCATTTTGGATTTTCAAAATGGCCGCCATAAAATACATATTTTGCGCGATCTCGGCTTCTAGTCAACCTAGAGACTTAATTAACTAGAACGCCACTCAGTAGAGCGCATACTCCCGCCGTGGGTCAAGTTGGAATAATACGTTTTGTTTAACATCCCCTCTCCCCAAAACAATAAATGAAAAAGAAAGTAGGCCCTAACTGTCAGATAATTTATTTTGATATATCTCGGAATTAGAGGAGAAAAACATCATTTAAGAATAAAAAATAAAAGCTTTAATGCAGTAAAACAGAAAAATAAATTCCCCAAAAAAATTCCTGGATCCGGAATAATATCCTGAGCTTCACCAAAAACTAATCAATTCTTCCTTATCCCAAGGGCAATCATCCCACCAACTTTCGTCCAAATCCGTTCAGAACTTTTCCAGATATCTTGTTCACGAACACACGAACATACGAACACACGGACGCACAAACACACGGACGGACACGATCGAATGCATTACTCCCTGGCGGGAGTAAATATGCTAATCCTATGTTTTCTGGGTCAAGGAATCCAATAAAGGCCTCCAAATAATGCTCAGGGTTATAGAAAAGCAACAAACAAAGGTAATTGAAAACCATTGTCTTTATTTTTGTGATATAACTGTATTACATAATACATGATATTGCAAGTCCTTTGAAGTTATAGGTTTGGGTTTATAAAGCAGGAAAGTAGCCTGGTTAGTATCAGATTGAACTATAAGTCCTATACACAGGATCTACGAGGTCGACACCGTTCAGGAATATGCTTTTACGGATCTTCATCACTGGCCTGAGTGTCATTTTCGCAAAGGTGTCTACGCAAATGCCAACATTAATTTTTGGATTCCTCATGCTCTGAGTATTCCAAAAATGTATCGTTTTGCTAATCTCCAAAAAATTTGAACGAAATTATATTTGTTAACATAGTGAACCTGACTATCTTCTCGTAACCATCCTCGCGGAATTGCCAATGATGTTTTCCTTCTACCTTTTCCTCCTCAAGCAATGACCCCCAATGGGCACATGGAGAACAAGTCGATGCCCGTGCTGCTGTCGACGTCGGGCCTGGCACTGGGATCTCCCACTCGTACGGCACTCATCCCGTACATTGAAGCACGCCGCGCGAGCACCGCATCAGGTGAAGATCAGAAGTCGCCGGTAAGGGAAAAAAATCTCACCTGCTACACAGGTGATGTCGATTCTTCACTCTCCTCATTACCTTCATTTGTATCCTTTATTATTTTAAACATCTCCATCATATCTGCTCGTAATCACCTCCTTTCTAATGGAGGAGGTCCTGTCTTCTTCAGCCGCTCCTCACAGCTGAGTCGAGCGAGGCCCGGAATCGATCTGGTATCTCTACACTGAACCCTCTCCATGGAAGATATGTCCTTCCTGAGATTTGATGATCAAAACTGAAAACAATATTCTGGACTAGTAAAGGTACTCGGCGTTGTGTGGCAACACCGGGTCCCTCATCCCACACCTTCTCCTCCCTCAACCCCCTACCTCTCTCCCCCCCATCTCCCCTGCTTCCTCCCATGCCACCCCACCTGTTCTCCTCCTCCTCCCATCCCCCTTCCTCCAGACTTCCAGGCACCCTCTCAGAGAGTGGGACAGAGAGAAATAAGTGGGAGAGAGGGGGGGGAGGGGAAACACAGGATGGCAGGGAAGAGAGATAGGGGAGAGGGAGGGAGAGAGAGAGAGCGAGGAGTGGGAGAGTGGGGAAGGGTGGGAAAGCGAAGCCTCACCACATGTCGCTATACTGTACACTCTGGGAGGGAGGGATGTGAGGAGGCTGGTGGGAGTGAAAGAGGGAAGAGAGAGGAACACAGAGTGAGAGAGGGTGAGAAGGGATTGAGGAGGGAGAGGGGAGAAAGAAGAGAGGGGGAGCGAGGAGGGGTGGGGAACAAGGGGGAGAGGATGTGGTGGGTGAGAGATAGGAGATGGAGAGAGGAGGATTAGTGAGGAGCGGAGGGGGGGAGGGGAAGAGGCTTGTGACGATGTGACGCCCTGTTCAACGTCCATCCGAGGGATGACACACACATTGAGGAATCATTCTGCCTGTGAAACACCTGTATGACGGTTTATAGCTGGATCCGATTCCAACCCAGGCCAGACCGCTTCGAGCGAGTGTCCATACACTTCAGCCATCCTGCTGTGGTGTGGGGATTCATTGCTCTAAATGGTATATGCACTTGATCCGTTACTTTACTAATTCTAAGCGTATAATTTATTTTACCTTCCTAACCCCGGGGATGTCCCCACCGTGAACCGAGCTGCGGTATCGCCATGGAAGCTTGTAGAGATCGAAGCTTGTAGAGCGCTCGCCAAGTGGCTTGAGCACTCAAGCAAGCACTCCAACGAAACGGTCCACCGGGATCTTCTTCTTCCTTTAAATTTGTATGGCATTTTCAGACCCGCAAGGCTCTATATACGCCACGCACCCAGACTTAACCATGGTCAACGAAGGAGCCTTTAGGTTATCCATAATACCACATGGATTTCCCGCTCTCTTTTAATAAACTCAGAACCGCCTTGCAGAGTCGTGAATGCTTCTGGTTCAAATGGCCCATGTTCGACAAATGCGACACGTCAATCCCAACCAACTTAATACTTTGATATACATGCCCTCATATACAGGGTATTAAAAAAATTAGTTCGAATTTTAAAAGTAGTTTTGATTTTCATGACATTTTCAAATTTTCGAAACGCTCTCCGCCGTGCTCTGGTACGTCCGTTCGCTTCGTTGAAGTGATTGGTTTCCATTTTTATCAGTTGACCTAAGGCAAATGTAATCGCTGGATTCCTCATGATATTCGGTTCTTCAGCATCGTTTCAATTTAAAACTGCCCTCTGCTGTCAGGCAAACTGTGAAAAGGAAAGCCAATCATCGGTGGTGTGTCTTTTCCAATTGACATTTTAGGCCTTTGCTTTATCAATTTAGCTGGCGAAACACTCATTCTAGGCAGACGGCGGATACTTTTAATGAGATTGGGTTTCCCTGTACTGCACCTCTTTGGTGCCTCCCTGTACTGCACCTCCCTCCCGCTCCCCCTCCCTTTCCCCCCTCCCCTCCCCCTACCCTTCCCCCTCCCTTCCCCCTCCACCCTACCCTCTCCCCTTCCCCTTTCCCTGTACTGCACCTTTCCCTGCACCTCTTTCCTTTCCGTCTTCATCTTTCTATCCTGAGTTATTGTTTGAAAGTGATCTCTTGTTGAGTCCGTGCATTTGTCCCATAGCCGGAAGGCAAAAAAAGGTATTTACTATTTGTTGACTAATCAATTAATTGATGAAATGTTTCGTTATTATCGATTTATTAAGTACTTATTTATTTCCTTTCTCATCTGGGCAATATCTCAAACACCTTTTGGGCTACAAAGCTGATATTTGGATACGACAATGACCAAGTGATTTGGCTGTAAATGGTATATGCTATTTATTGATTTATTGATTCATCAATTCATCTATTAAATTAATTCGTTGATTAATTTTTTTTAAGTTACAGATTCAGAAGAAACGGTGGTGGTTTAGGTATTCTATTAGCCAATTGATTAATAATTTCATAATTTTACCATTATTATTTATTTATTTTCATTATTAATCACTTATTTATTTTCGTTCACATGTGGGCAATATCTCAGGCTCCTTTTGAGCTATGAAGTTGATATTCAGACATGACAGTGACCAAGTGATTTAGCTAGAAAGGATATTTTTGATTTCTTGCTCAGTCAATTCATTGATTATTTATTATTTTTATTTATTAATCAATTAATCAATTCATTATTTTCTTTTTTCGATTAATTAATTATTTATATAATTTTCAAAACGTTACAGCTTCGGATGAAACACTGGTGGTTTAGGTATGATATTAGCCAATTGAATGAAATGAATGAATGCTCGTTTTAAGGCCATTTTCCCCGCTAGAGCAGGGGCTAGCCTTGCGGGCCCCATGACAATCATGGTTCCCTGTTTGAGGCAATGTTTTTAGGGCCAGATGCCCTTCCTGACGCCAACCCTTGGTCGCCTCTTACGATGCACAGGGATACGGTGTACCTATTCTAAACCAGGGTACACACCGGGATCATTCATCCCAGCAAGCTGGTCCTCAATTTGCCGACCTCGGAAGGATGACAGGCTGAGTCAACCCCCCTGGCGTTAATTCAGCGATCGATCCGGATTCGAACCCAGGATCCTAGGATCCCAAGCCCGCACCCTAACCGCTAAGCCAACACCAGGTGATTGATTGATTAAAAGCCAATTGATTGGCTTTAAAATTGGCCAATTGATTAAATTGATTGGCCAAATTGGCCAAATTGGAATTGGCCAATTGATTAAAAGCCAAAGCCAATTGACCAGCCAATTGATTAAAATATATATATTTTACGATTATTATTTATTTATTTTAATTACGCATTTGATCAATCAATTATTGTACACCTCTCCCTCCCTATACCATCTCTATGTGCTGCGCGGCGGGATCACCAGGCACCAAAGGCGCCCCGGCAATGCCGCACACTGGAGGATATTTATTTATTTATTTGTCATGGGGGTGGTGTACTTTGAATGTATCTGTACTTGTTTATTCTTCAATTGGAATGAAGTAGTTCCTTGATCATAGACAAACAGACAGACAGATTGAAGCAATTGCTTTATCCCTCTTTGCACATGCACATTCTCGACTTTTGACTGTCGGTGCTATATATTTTGATTTATTATACTTTATAAAATTATGAGAAGCAATGACAAAAGTAACACCATAATCTAAGTATTGAGAAGGGCTTCATGAGTTGGTGAAGATAATGGACTCACAGGAATAATTTGTGGATCTTCCATGACCATATAATTGCACACGCGGTCCTCAATAAGCCGTAACGGTGGCTGTTACAATCCCCAGAAAAGAAAATGAGGGCATTTGGTTCATTAAGGATATAAAGGTCAGAGATGGAAATTGAACCATTAATATCCATTATGATTTAGAAGGTAACAGATAACCCAGGTAAAACAAAAGACTGAATGTGGGAAACATTTCGAGTAATATTCATCACGGGATAGACTTGAGGAATGACTCATTGGCCTGAAGATGACATCTCTGGCATTTACAGCAGCACCACCCAAAGTATCAGAGTTGCAGCAGTCCCATCAGTTTACGGAGTAGCCGAACAAGGTTACGGATCTGTTAGGCGTACGCATATGCTTGCAAAGAGGTTACTGTTTAATCTGAACTGGAGGTTAACACTGAATAATATATGTGATGCATCGACATTGCGGAATTAAACAAAATGTATTTCATATCAGTTTTATCCACACTAGATGAAAATTAAATAATCATAGTGCCATATATATGGCCATACATTCAACATCATTGGTGCCGTTAACATCATTAAGAAAGAAATTTGATAAGTGTATAATCAGCCTGAATGGTCTTTGGATTCCCAGATATATTATGCAACAATTAAATATATTGTTACGGCCCCGGGTTTCGCATCTACGATGAGGGTGTTATCCTCGTTTACCCTCTGACTTACCGGGCCTGAGGCTACCACACATGAATAACTTCGTGCTGCGGCGGGTTGCTTGTCAACCAGGAGCGCCAGTCAGTTAACCATGTGTTAATCTTGCAGGTAATCCTGCAGTTCCCTCCGCTCGTCTCTTTCGCCTCTTTTCCTGCAGTTTCTTCATTTCCTGGCTTGTGATGTCCAGCAATGGCCCACACTGCCCCAGTGGCAGCACATTGCCTTTTTGTCCCCGGCACCTCACGGTTTGGTGAGCCTTGAGTTTTCATATTTAAACAAATAGTACCATATATATGGAATATGAAGCTAACTAACCCGCGATGAAGCTAACTCTGAAGGCCTTTCACTCACTCACCGCAGGCAGGTTGGTGGTCTTTCTGTCTTCTACCGACTCCTCTCTGGCCTTGCTCCCCCAGCTCTCTCTGTACTCTGTCCCCCCAATATTCCTACGGGCCGCACAAGATCTGCCAGCAACCCTCTTATGGCTAAACTGCCAAAATCAAGACTCTCTGCTCACCTTCACTCTTTCATTATTCTTTTCTCCCGCCTCTGGGACAAACTCCCTCACTCTCTTCAATCCCACTTCTCCCTCCAGGTCTTTAAAACAGCTGTTCACCACCATCTCTTATCTTCCCCCATCCAAAAACCTTGATCTCTTCTACCCCCGTTAAAACACCCCAAATCCACTTTTTTTTTTGAAATACCGACTTTTTTCCTTCCTGGAAGTTCCAGCAGTGTCCATGTGTTTTAAACCTCTCCCCCCCTCCCCCGCCTTCCCATGCCTCCTCCCCCCAAGCCCTCTCCCTCCCACAGATCTTCCGTTGTCCCTGTTATCTGCTGTTGTACTTTTGTGCTTCCCTCTGTTTTTTTTTTGTTTGTTTGTTTGTTTTTTTTGTATACAAGATCGAGGCTCGTGAAAGAGCTAACATTAATCACACAAAATGTCAAACGGACGCATAAAACATATAATAAGGGAAGCGGTAGACAAGATGGGGAGAGAGGGGGAAGGACACAAACACAACATTTGAGAGCAGGAACATCGGGAGATCTGTGGGAGGGGGAGGGCTTGGGGGGAGGAGGCGTGGGAAGGGGGGTGAGGGGGTGGGAGAGGTATAAAACACATGGACACTGCAATGACTTCCAGGAAAGAAGTTGGAATTTCAAAAAAGTGGATCTGCGGTGAATTGGCGGGGGTAGAAAAGATCAAGGTTTTGGATGGGGGAAGATAAGAGATGGTGGTGAACAGCTGTTTTAAAGACCTGGAGGGAGGAGTGGGATTGAAGAGAGTGAGGGAGTCCATCCCATCTCTCTCTCCCCATCTTGTCTCCCGTTGCCTTTTTTGTATGTTTTGTGTGTCCATTTGTTGTTTTTTTTTGTGATTGATGTTAGCTCTTGCACGAGCCTCGATCTTGTATACAAAAATAATAATTTTTAAAATGCTGTTTTTCTGTGCTACACTCACAGAGTCGCTCCATCATCGGGCAAACCTTCATCAAGAAGGGGAAATGAAGTCAGCTGTCCTGTCTGAAAACATGTACTTTCTAAATATCCCATGTTATATTTTGCTGGAGTGTCGTTAAAGTAATATACAGGAGACTTGTTTTATTTTTGTCTTCCCACATCTTCCAGGACAGTGCACGAAGCTCCGCAGTCCGATCCGTGTCCGCCTCTCATTGCCCCTTGAGTTCACGTGGGAGTCGCAGGGCGAGCTGGGTAGGTCTGAGCCGCGTTTCCAGCCTGAAGTGCCACCATCGCCCTTCGGTTGACCGTCGGTCATTGCTGTCGTTCAACGACAACGTCGGAGGGACAGACAGTGGTGACCCAGGCTCTCCGCCAGCAGTTGTCACGCCAGCCCCGGGAGAGCCGCTGCGCGGTTGCAATGGCAAAGCGTCTGTTTATCCAAATATCACAACTGAGGATGCTGAGGAGATCGAAGACGTAAGTCCTTCCCTTGAGAGCTTTCCTAACTGGAACCATATGTGACCTGCTTCTTAAAAGGGGACTTTGTACTGCACAATATAATGCTTCGTTGGACTACTAAATATATCAACATTCTTTTCAGTCAAATATGGGATTTCACCGGAATATGATGGGAAAACAAACCCTTTTTTTTGATAATAACTTACATTCACTATCAATCGTAACATCTATATGGGAAGAAAATGATAATTATTTAGTTTAATTTGCAAATGTAACTTGATATGTGACTTTTAGTCTTTACTCTTCCACTTGCTCCACTTTTTATTCCCTCTCCCCCCCCCCCCCCTCTCTCTCTCTCCCCCCTCCTCTCTCTCTCCCCTCTTCTCTCCCCTCCCCTCCTCGCTCTCTCCCTCTACTCATCCTATCTGTCTTTCTATTCCCCTCTCTCTCATCCTCTCCCTTGTCTCTCTCCCCTCTGTCTTTCTCTCCCCACTCTCACCCTCTCCGAACGCCTACTCTCTCTCCCCCCCCCCCCCCCTCTCCCCATCCTATCTGTCTTTCTATTCCCCCCTCTCTCTCCAACCTGTCTCTCTCACCCTTTCCCTTGTCTCTCTCCCCTCTGTCTTTCTCTCCTCACTCTCACCCTCTCCTAACACTGACTCTCTCTCCATCCCTCTTCCCCCTCCTCTATGTCTTTCTACCCCCCTCCCCCCCCCCCTGTCTCTCCCCCTCACCCTCTCTATACTGCTTTTCCCTCTTCCTCCCTCCTTGTCTCTCCTTACCCTCTCCCCTCTCTTTCTATATGCCATTCCTTTCATTGACTGAAACAAACCATGTGATACAAGTCTCCCTTCTTCAATGAAAGCTGTATTGATGATCTAAAGCACATTCTCCCACTCGGATGGCTTTTAGCCTTGACTCTTTTGCTGGAAATCCTCCCAGTCAGCACAATCCTCCCAGTAATATAAACAATCCCTGGTGAAAGAAAAACAAAATGGATTTGTTGATTAGCGCACGGTGATGCCGCTGTGCAGCACGTAGAGACTGTATTGGGAGGGGGAGGAGTACATTGATTGATTAATTGCGAAATTAAAATAAATAAATAATAATCGTAAAATAATTAATTTCTTAATCAATTGGCTAATAGCATACCTAAACCACCAGTGTTTCATCTGAAGCTGTAACTTTTTGAAAATTAAATAAATAATTCATTCATTGAAAAAAAAGAAGAAATTCATTGATTGGTTAATCAATAATTAATTAAATAATTAATTCATCAATCAAAAATACCCTCTACAGCCAAATCACTTGGTCATTGTCAAGTCATATCAGCTTCTTAGCTCAAAAGGTGCCAGAGATATTGATTGGCCAGATGAGAAAGGAAATAAATCGGTACTTAATTAATCGATATAATAATTAAATAATTATCAATTGATTAATTGATCAATCAATAAATCAAAAATACTGTGCATGCCAAAGCATGTGGTCACTATTGTGCCGAAGTTTCAGCTTCCTAGTTCGAAGGATGGCTGAGATATCGCCCGGAAAACCAAGAAAGAAAGAAAGAAAGAACACAAACAACCGGAGTGAAAACCGAGTACTCCCTTTCAGCACGCGTCATCGCCGGGCCCCCTTTCGGTGCCCGGCGATGACGTCATGCAGCGCCTGGGAATGGAATAGGAAAGGATTGGTGTACAAAAACTTACAAACTAGAACAGCACTAGATAGAATTGTTACATATTTATGTGAATGTATGGGAATTACCATTCAGGTTGCTTATCCGTGTGTATTATATTAAGGGTTGTTGTGATGGGAGGGTCAGGAGCCCTTCGGAACCAGTGGCCGGAAACGGAAGTGGCCGGAAACGGAAGAAGAAAAGACACGAGGAGAAAAAGGACGGGGATTCTTCTTCCTCGCCCCGCGACGACGAGAAGGTGGAATCGACCTTGCGCTGCGCGGAAAACCGGGGCGTTCCGAAACCCGTTTGGCGAGAGGAGTTACCTGGCCGCGTAATTACCTTTGGACACGTGAAGTCCCCGTGAGTTCGTGCACGGAACCAAGCGATCGCCCGTTGGGCCGCGCGCGCGTTACAAATCGCGCTCGGTTTTGCCCCGTCTACAAGGACGCGTACGGGTCGCACTTTGGAGCCTCGCACGCGTTACAAACCGCGCTCGGTTTTGCCCCGTCTACAAGGACGCGTACGGGTCGCACTCTGGAGCCTCGCGCGCGTTGGAAGCCGCGCTGGGTTGCCCCGTTGCTTGGCAAGGAGGTGCGCTGCAACCGCTGTCCCCAGTACGAGACGGCAAGTTTGGAGCACGTCCGCCCGGGGTTCGTTCAACCGCCCGTGTGCGGAGACAAGAGACATTGTGGGAGACATTGACCACGGAGGGAGTCAGGAGTGGGGCTCACGTGAGGAATATATAAGATGGCCATCTTAGAGTTTGTGTAGATGAGTTTACATCCTTGGAATATTGATTGTGCATTGTTGATGGTTGGTGATTGCTCAGAGAATATATTATTGATTATTCCGGATCCTTGGTGTGGGGGTTTCTTCTTGACCGGAATTCATCTTGATTGCGTTACGAAAGCGTATAAACCATATATCTTTCTGGCGGGGTCCCTCCCACGGTCCGGGGGTCACCAAGACCAGGTAGTTACCGGGAGGACCACGTAACAGAATTGGGGGCTCGTCCAAATTACGATTTGCGGTTTCGCAATTGGGTCTACGTCCGGGATTTAAAATTGTATAAAATAATAAAATAATAATATTTTTTATTAATTAAAATTTATTAATTAATTATTAATTGGTAAATATATTTTTTTTTTGAGAAATTGGGGTAAAGTCTTGGGTGAAGGTTAACAGGTGTTAACGATAGGCACCATGGCGTTTGTGGCACAGAACTTTGGGGTAACACCGAGTGAGGCACAGTTCCGAGCGTTGCTAAAGTCGGACCTCTTGAAATTGGCCAAACATTTTAACTTGGAGGTCCGAACTAATTTGAGGAAGGCAGAGTTGCAGGCCACGGTGATACAATCTATGGTGGGATTAGGAAAATGGGACGAGTTAGCCTGGGAGTGGCTACCCGAAGAACCAGAAGACGTTGAGCTCCGGAAACTGGAGTTGCAGTTACGGAGCCAGGAACGGATTAAAGAAGAAGAAAGGAAAGCAGAAAAGGAAAGAGCAGAAGAAGAAAGGAAAGCAGAAAAGGAAAGAAAAGAAGAAGAAAGGAAAGCAGAAAAGGAAAGAAAAGAAGAAGAAGAAAGGAAAGCAGAAAAGGAAAGAGCAGAAGAAGAAAGGAAAGCAGAAGCGAGGAGAGAAGAGAAACAAGCAGAGGAAAGGAGAGTGGAACGAGAACTCCAGGAAAGGTTAGCAGAAGAAGAAAGGAAAGCAGAAGCGAGGAGAGAACAGAAACAAGCAGAGGAAAGGAGAGTGGAACGAGAACTCCAGGAAAGGTTAGAAGGGAGAAAAGCAGAGGAGAGAAAAGCGGAAAGGGAATTAAATGAACGTGACATGGAGCTTCAGCAAGAAATCAAATTCAAGGAGCTGGAGTTAATGAGAGAACGGGGAGAGGCACCACCCTTGCTGACGGGGTCGACACCTAACCAGAAAACCTGGGATGTGGGCAGACATGTGAGGCTGGTTCCACCGTTCAGTGAAAAAGAAGTCGCGAAATTTTTTCCACACTTTGAGAAAGTGGCTCGACAATTAAACTGGCCGGAGGAGGCCTGGACCATACTCGTGCAAAGTGTGCTGGTGGGGAAAGCTCAGGAAATTTATTCGGCACTACCAATGGACCAATGTGCAGATTATGAGGTACTGAAGAAGCACATCCTCAAGGCCTATGAGTTGGTTCCGGAAGCTTACAGGCAAAAATTCAGGAATGCCAGGAAGAGGGAGAGTGAGACCCATGTGGAGTTTGCCAGAGTGAAAGAAAACATGTTTGATCGGTGGTGTGAGTCAAAAGGAGTCGGGAAAGACTTCGAAACATTGCGGGACTTGATCCTGGTGGAGGAATTCCAGCAGTGTGTCCACGAGGACATCAAAGTGTACCTGCAGGAAAAGAAAGTACCGAAGTTGTGGGACGCAGCCACCATGGCAGATGATTATGCCTTAACCCACCGAATAGGGGTCCACGAACCTAACTCCTCGCCTAGATCTCCGCAGGGGAGGTGGGGAACAGCAGGTGCGGAGAACGACCATACATGGCGGCGGCCTCGAGAGGATTATGGGGACAACTATGATACCCCACCGGTTCTAAATCAGAGGGATGCGGGCCCAAGACAAACTTATAGTTCGGGGGGCCCGAGGCAGACCCCGAGTTTTTCCTCCGGGCCTACTTGCGCGTTTTGCAAGAAACCGGGACACTTGATGTCCAGTTGTTACCTCAGGAAAAGGGACAACCCAGAGCGGAGTCCGACTATTACAACTCCGAATGCGATGGCTAGCGTAAGAAATCGCCATCAAAAGGGTTACCAACCATTTATTTCAGAGGGGTTTGTGTCACTGGATGGAGCCTCGACTAACCGGAGACCGGTTAGGATATTGAGGGACACAGGGGCCCATCAATCTTTAATGCTTGAAGGCATTTTGCCATGGTCCGAGGAGACGGCAACGGGGGATAGTGTGCGTTTACAGGGGATCGGGGGCGGTGTTAGTGCTCCCCTTCAGGTCATCCAGTTGGAGTCCGATTTGGTGTCAGGACCGGTCACCGTCGGTTTACAAGCCACGCTTCCTGTAGAGGGTGTATCTGTGGTTATCGGGAATGATTTGGCCGGGGGTCAAGTTTATGGTAACCAGAGGGTTGGTAAAGAGCCCAGCAGGGAAAATAATGCCACACCAGCTCGAGATGGCGACAAAAGTGCCAAGTTATTTGTAGGGGGACTGAACTTCAAAACAGGGGAAGAAGTTCTGAACTCTGTCTTCAACAGATATGGGCCGCTGGGGGAAGTGCGGTTGGTAAGAGACTGGGAAACGCAACAGTCAAGAGGGTTCGGCTTTGTCACGTTTGCCAGCCCAAAAGACGCCAGAGAGGCAGAGAAGAATTGGAATGGCAAGGATTTGGAGGGTCGGACCATAACAGTAGGGAAGGCATTTCGTAGGCGTCGAGAGGTCTACAGGAGAGGACAACTGGGCGGTAGTTTTGGTGGTGGCCGCAGTCAATATTATTATGGAGGCTCCCTGAGTTATGGCCGCTCCCGAAGGAAGGATTGGCAAAATGGTGGCCGAGAAGGAGACCGCTATTCATGGGACTACAGGGACCAGTGGTCCCACCCTAATTATTAGGGAAGTTCTGAGAAGTTGAAGCACTGAAGGCGGTGGAGCCGCCGAGCCAAGATTCCTACACGAATTAACCGTGAACGCCGTTCCTAAAGGCGTCCATGTAGTGAACTTTCATGCACGGACTAACCGTGAACTCCACGTTCCTCAAGGCGCCCATGTAGAGAACTTTCCTGCACGGACTAACCGTGAACTCCGCGTTCCTAAAGGCATCCATGTAGTGAATACTCGGCTTGGCCTCCCGGAAAAAGTGCTATCGAGTTGCCTAACTTTGGATCTTGGATCAACCCCTTAACCTTCATTCCCAAGAAACTGACGGTCAAAGTCAGAGGGTCATGAGAGGGAGTTTGATTTGGCAGGGACAATGTCGTTGTTGGTACTTAGTCCAGAGGGAGTAATCTGGAGGGTTGAGGGATCTGGTTTGTTTCTCCAAATTGGCCGGCAAAGAAAGTTTTCGCTGGGTTCAAACTTTCTTTCTTGAAGGGGGGGAGTGTTACATATTTATGTGAATGTATGGGAATTACCATTCAGGTTGCTTATCCGTGTGTATTATATTAAGGGTTGTTGTGATGGGAGGGTCAGGAGCCCTTCGGAACCAGTGGCCGGAAACGGAAGTGGCCGGAAACGGAAGAAGAAAAGACACGAGGAGAAAAAGGACGGGGATTCTTCTTCCTCGCCCCGCGACGACGAGAAGGTGGAATCGACCTTGCGCTGCGCGGAAAACCGGGGCGTTCCGAAACCCGTTTGGCGAGAGGAGTTACCTGGCCGCGTAATTACCTTTGGACACGTGAAGTCCCCGTGAGTTCGTGCACGGAACCAAGCGATCGCCCGTTGGGCCGCGCGCGCGTTACAAATCGCGCTCGGTTTTGCCCCGTCTACAAGGACGCGTACGGGTCGCACTTTGGAGCCTCGCACGCGTTACAAACCGCGCTCGGTTTTGCCCCGTCTACAAGGACGCGTACGGGTCGCACTCTGGAGCCTCGCGCGCGTTGGAAGCCGCGCTGGGTTGCCCCGTTGCTTGGCAAGGAGGTGCGCTGCAACCGCTGTCCCCAGTACGAGACGGCAAGTTTGGAGCACGTCCGCCCGGGGTTCGTTCAACCGCCCGTGTGCGGAGACAAGAGACATTGTGGGAGACATTGACCACGGAGGGAGTCAGGAGTGGGGCTCACGTGAGGAATATATAAGATGGCCATCTTAGAGTTTGTGTAGATGAGTTTACATCCTTGGAATATTGATTGTGCATTGTTGATGGTTGGTGATTGCTCAGAGAATATATTATTGATTATTCCGGATCCTTGGTGTGGGGGTTTCTTCTTGACCGGAATTCATCTTGATTGCGTTACGAAAGCGTATAAACCATATATCTTTCTGGCGGGGTCCCTCCCACGGTCCGGGGGTCACCAAGACCAGGTAGTTACCGAGAGGACCACGTAACAGAATGCATACCTGTGCCAGGCTGAACAGTTTATGTTTTGTATCCATTGATATTCCTGATCTGAATCCGGACCTGAACCAAATTTGAATCGGCTTGTTCTTGCCACCTACCCAACCTGTGCACCAGGTTTTGTCCTAATCCATCCATAACGTTTTGAGATATTCCGCTCACATATGTGAAAACTTAACCTCGGTCCACATTCGGTAATTGCCTGAAATACATTTTGTAATTATTCTCATTAGTAAGGAAGACACCGCAGGGTCATAGACTTATTATGTTAAGGCACAGACTTACTGATGTCCCCTCGGCATGTCTACGAAGGCTTGAAGGTAACCGAACAATAACTAAGTGAACCTTTGTACCTCCGATGCATAACCAACCCCAAAATTATAGATCCTTGGAAGTTTAACAAGCGTCCCTCAAAATTGCTGTAATTTTTCAGCATTTTCCATATTTCCAATTATAAAGCTTAAAATTAATCTAACCTCGTCTCTTGTGAATGGGGTTTTTATTCAAATTTAATCATCCGACGTCTTTCGTTATCCTCTTCTTCTTTTTTCTTTTTTTTTTGTATACAAGATCGAGGCTCGTGTAAAAGCTAACATTAATCACACAAAAAAAACTGACACATAAAGCATATGATAAAGGGAGCGGGAGACAAGATGGGGAGAGAGAGAAGGAAGCACACAAGTACAACAGTAGAGAACAGGGACATCGGGAGATCTGTGGGAGGCAGAGGGCTTGGGGGGAGGAGGCATGGGAAGGGAGAGTGGGAGAACCTTTGAACCTTTGAACCATTACCTGATTGGCTGCGAAACCCATATGCACGTCAGGAAGGACACCCAAGGGCCAGACCTAACTAGATACGTTTAGAAGATATTTTATGGAAAGTTTGGGAGCCCTGGAGGCCTGTGTCCATTATTGAGGGCCCGGGGGCAATGTAAGAGTGGAATTCCTGCTTGTGTTGTCGTTACCGATGATGTTTAGACCTTGCGCTTTCTCCTTTGTGGTTACCATCTAGTGCTGCTGTCTTGTGTAATGTCGTTCATGCTTTCAGGCTTTCATTAGGGCTATTGATAGTGCAGAAATAAATAAATGAAACAATTATATGGAAATGTCCGAGTAAAAGAAAAAAACAGTCTTGTGGGCTGCCAGGATGGCCTAGACGTACGCACACTCGCCTCCAAGCTGTCCAGCCTGGGTTCCAATCCAGATCCGGGTTCACAGGTTGGGTGATTACCCTCGCCTGAGGAGAGGGTATTGCATTTGAGTCCGTTTGTTTGTTTGTCTGTTTTTCTTGTTTGTTTGTCTGTTTTTCTTGTTTGTTTGTTTGTTTGTCTGTTTTTCTTGTTTGTTTGTTTGTTTGTCTGTTTTTCTTGTTTGTTTGTTTGTTTGTCTGTTTTTCTTGTTTGTTTGTTTGTTTGTCTGTTTTTCTTGTTTGTTTGTTTGTTTGTCTGTTTTTCTTGTTTGTTTGTTTGTTTGTCTGTTTTTCTTGTTTGTTTGTTTGTTTGTCTGTTTTTCTTGTTTGTTTGTTTGTTTGTCCGCACAGGATAAATATGATTTTCTCTGCAACCGTTGGTCCGACTGACAGGAAATTTTCACCATAGGCGCATCTCCACCTGTAGAATTTTATAATGATAACTATGACGTCATCGGTCACGTGGTTCGGCCGCCATCTTGGAAAAACCGAAAAACTTTGCACCTCCATATCTCAGAAAGCGCCGAATAGAGAAAATTGAGACATGGCTCATTGTAAAGAACTCTCCATGGGGAATAAGATATGTTAATGATGATGTCATAGGTGCCTCCATTATGACGTCATAATTCGACAAGTACAAAACTTCATCCGATCAAGGTGAAATTTATTGAGCATAATCTAGGAATAAATTAGTTTAGAAAAAAATAATAATGATGACGTCATCGGTCACGTGGTTCGGCCGCCATATTTGTTTTAACACAAAAGCCTTAAAAACCAAAAGAAAATACATCCTGGCGAGGGTTTGCAATCTCTGATTGCTCTTTCTTGTTTATCAATGTGTATGTGTGTGCTGTCCCTCGGAGGGGCGTTAAATGGGCGTCCCGTTTGCTGGAATTCAGTCAGTGGACGTTAACGATCCCATGGTGTCCTTCGCTAAGAGTAGGCGAGCCATCGCCGGCACTGTGAACAAATTACAAATTCCTGCACTAACCAGCAGGGGGAACTATGTCAGCGGCATAACTGCGCTCCCCGTAATGATGCAAACCAGTAGCCACCACCTGCACACAAAATAATGACGATGACATCACAGTCTTGTGACTGACTATTGCGTTTTCTTTTTCTCTTTCTGCATTTCTCCTGCAGGGTGTTTGGGCTCAGTTACGTCATCGTTTGGAACTGTACAAACCCACGTGGTGCGACAAACGCTATGACTGGTCACTTTTTTTCCTTCCACCGCAAAACAGGTATTTTGACTGAGTTTTTCGGACATTTGCAACAAAGATATTCGGACTTGGGACTCAATTCCTCAGGATTTGAGAGCTCAGACTTTGGACTTACGAAGTTGAATTTGGGACTTTAACACTTCAATACCCGTAAAAAGTTTCCTAGAATTGAACAAGGAGAAAAAGACGTAAAATGTCATAGCCCCTGTGGTTTTAGTAATTTTGCTGGACTGAGTTAAAGGCCTCGAGTCGGCCATCATCATCTGCTTATGTATACTCTCATGTATTGTCTTTGTGCCAAGTATGAACAAAATTGATCCGTACATCTCCGAGATATGGTTGTCGATGGCCGGACGCACTGACGCACGGAAGAGACCCAATCCATAGGCCCTCGTTTCGGACTAAGTCCAATTGGGGTAATAATGAGGACTCAAGTCCTGAGAGGGTTCTAGAGTTTCAGACATCACTATCTAAGGAGTAGAGGACTGGAGACTTCAGGGATACAAGACTAGAAGCTTAAAGAACAACTAAGTAAGGGTATTGAGACTGCAGGTATGAAGACTTGGGATTTCAAAATCACAATAGCTCTTGGGACTAACAAAAAAAGGCTGCGACTTTGGACTTAGGGAATCAAACTTCAGAATTAAAGGACAGGAGACTGCAAGACGAATGGACTTGATCTCTGGAGTAAGGAAGTTGAGAGCTCGGGCAGTCACGTGCTTCTGAGGAGTCAACCGAATGAAGCATTCATTTGTATAATTTATTTATTTGCTTTATTTATTTTTTGTAGAACTCTGTACAAAAGTTTATGGAATATTAACCTTCGATAGAATATTCTGAAGAAATCCCCCAAGGAAATGCGTTGTGAATCGTTGATTATACGAGGAATTCCGTTGGCCTTTTGCAAAGGGGTTCGGTGTCCTTGGAAACCGCTACTCGTCCAAATAAAAAGAGGTTGCGCTTGTGGTTTCACATGAAGAGCAACGACAGGTGGTGTTGGTGCGTGCGTGCGCGTGTGTGTTCCATTGTGCAGGGTGCGCAGACTGTGCAGAAGGATAATAGCTCACAAGGTGTTTGATTACGTGGTCCTGCTCTTCATCTTCCTGAACTGCATCACCATTGCCCTGGAGCGCCCGGAAATTGGAGTGCAAAGCCCAGTATGAGCTTACCAACCTCCGGCAATTATCTTTTTTTTATGTTTTCATTGCCCTTTACAAGTCCTTTGACCTCACACCACACCCGCTTAACACTTGGACCCCATGCAAACCCACCCGTCTTCACCCCCAGGAAAGGATTTTCCTCAACGTATCAAACTACATCTTCACGTCTGTTTTTGTTGCGGAGATGGTTATAAAGGTACCTTCCTCTCGTGATGTTCCTGTTTCATCTTCTCCTTGCCAAGTGTTTTTAAAGGGGGCCGAGAGGTTTCGTCTCCAAATATTCATGAATATTCCGATGGCTAAATGAGACAAAAGGGTTTGACACCAGATATGGAAATCTATGATGTCATTACCATCCCAACGCACGAAGCGTAAAACAGGGTGAAGCAATTGGTTCATTGTCCTTCTGTCTACAGACATCAGTTTATGATCGAGGGACAACTTGACTTCAATTGTATTTTAGATTTTGAACATGAACTGGAAAACTAACCTGTAGATTAGCGGTACTTTGGCTCTGAATTTGGCAAATTGTACGGAATCTCGTCCCGATGTCGCATGCCCACAGAGTAGTAAGGTAATTCATTTTTACTCTCTCTATCTGTCTGTCAGTTTTGTTACTGTTCTTAGTAACATCATAAAGGACACAAACAACAGGCACCAACAACGAATGTAACGTGCTAAATAAGGTGGGGTAAAAGACGCTGCATCAATGGCGGTAAACTTCCGGGAATTCTTTTTTCCCCGACGACCTTTAAAATCTTTATTTTATTTCAATTTCATTATATACTTGAGCACTGTAGAACAAAAATCTCCTTGTTGGCACATTTCAAAAACCTCCAGTTTAGCAGTACTTGGATAAAAATATTACAACATTTTATGCCATCTCGACCAATCAAATTTGCCGCTCGTGCTCTCCGGTGTGAGAATATCCAGATTCAGACAAAATGGCGGCTCGTAGGAAATACAGGTCGTGCTCGGAAACGCAACGCAAGAGTTGAAAAGACCATTCCCACTTCCTTTTTCTGAAGACTGTGGGGTCGGGGGGATAAGGTGTCATATGAACTGCACCAGTTCCACATCCCAGGATTCCCACATAATGCAGGCAATGCCAACTACAGGCAAGGAACTTAGCCAGATTACCAACATTCCATGACTTGCTTTTTCTCATAATACTATGGGTTCTTTAATGTTGACCTCGTTGGTATGAATGGTACAGGTGCCTTTTACCTCCCTATCTGAAGGAAGACATGCTCTGAAATGCAGAGCTCTTGCTGGAACTACACCTGGATGGCAGTTTTTAGTTAAGTCCACCCCATGCCAGGATTAAAATGTAGGCGCAGCTAGCTCGACGGCAAGCATGCTAATAACAACTGATCACTATCCTGCCACCTTTTCCACAGGGAAACTAAAAACTTGTGCTTGCTTGTCTTCCTGATTCCCACCCAGGAGTGACTAAAACGGATGTTCCCTCTCTCGTGCAGATAACGGCGCTGGGCCTCGTTTTAGGCCCTTCCACGTACTTACGCAGCACGTGGAACCTTCTCGATGGCCTCCTTGTCTCTGTGTCCTGCATTGATCTCCTGGTTTCTCTAGCCAATGCCAGAGGTGGGCGCATCTTGGGGATCCTGCGTGTTCTTCGACTCCTCCGCACTCTTCGTCCTCTTAGGTGATGGACCTTGCGTTACCTTTGCACGATTTTTATAGTGTAGATGAAGTTGATCAGAGTACGACTGTTACACAGCCAAAGATGTCTTACTGCAAGAGAAAGAATGTGTCGTAACAACTGGTTTTGCCAACATCCCACAGGGTGATCAGCCGAGCGCCGGGTCTCAAGTTGGTGGTGGAGACCCTTATCTCATCTCTGAAGCCCATTGGGAACATCGTCCTCATATGCTGCGCATTCTTCATAATCTTCGGCATCCTCGGTGTTCAGGTCCTTCACCCTTGACAATGACCTTTGTGGCTGTTCCCTTGGATATTGACAGATTACATTGTGAATGCTGGGAATTAGTACAGCCTACAGAGGCCTTGCACGGTCTTCGGTTTCATTTTCCATTAGTTAAATTATTAAACAATTTGAGTGCTGTGGGAGATGTGTTGCCTCTTGGAGCACACGTTCCTTAAAAGGAGACGTTACTATGATTAATCTTTGAGCAGCCAAAGAATAAACAAGTACAGATACATACAAAGTATACCGACTCCATGACAAATAAATATATAACATATTCTCCACCTCGCGACATATGCCTGTAGGAGACGATCGAAGCACCATGGCCAATGACCCTCTCCCCATGGGACGACGCACCAGCATCCCAGACAGCACGGACGTGTAGGGAAAGAATATCGCACATCCAGTAAGAGAAACGTGGTTAACGAAGTAGAATTATGCAGTCGCAGTCTTGGGGTGGTACCGCCCAGGCAACCGAGCAAGGCACAAGCCAGGATAGCTGGGTACCATAAAATGGGGGTGAATAGGGACAGCAAGGTGAGTAGGGACACAAACTGAAAAATAGTTCGGAAACTTTTTTCGCTGAAAATTGATAACCATACTGATTTGTTGATATTTGGGTTGAAAGTGTTCTCTTGTTTTTTTAAAAAGCAACTTATAGTCCCTATTAACCCCATATATGGGTTAAATAGGAATAAATAGGATTTTTATGGCTGTCCCTATTCATCCCATTTTACGGGTGAATAGGGACAGTCACTAATACAAAAAAATAATAATCAAGAAACAATCCTGAGTTTCCAACTTATTGCTAAATTGATAGCTCAGATGGATGCACATAATATGCGCCCATAATATAAACCACGATTCCAATGAAAAAAAATATGGGATAAAAAGTTTCTCCAAACTATCCCTATTTCTTGATTAGTATTGTTACAGACGCGGCTTTAGATGTTATATTGACCGAGCGGTGGTGTATTTAACCGCGTCCGAACAGTTACTCCCCGATTAGAACCCGATTCCACCCGACGTTGACCAGATCGCCCCACAGATATTCAATCGGGAAACCTCTAAAGCGACCGAAAGAGAATGAAAAAGAAGAAGAAGAAGAATACGGAGGAAGAACAGATTTATTATACACACACAAGCAATGGATGGAAGAAGCAGTAACACAGCGAATCGTTAACTTACACTATTCATTTTTACTTAGCCCCAAGACAACGAGCAGGACAGGACGTTCACACTTACACAGGGGATATTGCAGGCAGGTAGGGCCTGAGGTGGATTGCTTGAGAGGGAGGCAAAGTCGGGAGGCAGCAGCTCGCAATTCCTCGCGGTTTTGGTGGGAAAGCCCTCCGTCGTGTATCCGCTGCGGTAGACGTCACGCGCTGGTTCGGCACACCTGCTCCTCTTCTTGTGGTGGAGCCGTCTCCCTCCTTTCAGCGCGTCTCTCCAAAGCTGGTTTCCTTGCCGAGTACCTCTCCTCCTTGGCTTGGAGCATTTCGCATCTCACCGCTCCTCTTGGTGCAGCCTCTTTGCTCATCTCCCAGGTCATCTCCCAAGGCCTCTGGTAAAGCAGTCCCTTACAGTCGCTTTTATCACCTCGGGCGAAATCAAGCCGCCGGCTCCGAGGGCACGCCTACCGGGTCGCTCACCGCGGTGCTGATTGGCTGTTAGGGCTGGCTCACTCCTCCCCCCTTATGACGAGGTGGAGACACGCCTTTCTTCCCCAACCCTACCTCGTGGCCAATGGTGGTTGAAGAAAACCGCCCAAAATGCGGAAGGCAATTGGAAGGGAGGTTTTGGGGAAATTGGAAGGGCCTACGCTTATTTTGTTTGATACAATGCAAAGTCAATCTAGTGGGAAACACATATTTAGCCTACATGGAATAAGGAAATACACTATTTAAAAGATATATCGTGACCTGCGTGTAAGTTTCATGGAATTAACTAGGAGGCCGGCTACGACCATTATTTACATTAACAGGGTGTTACCATACTTTTGTAACGTTCACATTGTAACGTTTTCACATTCGTTACACTTCCTCCAAAATTGTTACACTTCTCAAAAACCGTTACACTTCTCAAATTCGTTACACACTTCTCAAAATCGTTACACTGCACCCTCCTTTCTTCAGGCCCGTGCTCGGGCCTACTAAACTTTAACTTAGTGTGACACGTAGGTGTAATTCCCTCTACAATTAACCTGACCCTGAGTGTGACAATTTTAAAACACAAATAAGTATGTCCCCCTATTGCATTGCACCCTGTCTAACAGACTCAAGCCCACAGCTAACCGAATTACGGAATTATTCTCAAATTATACATTTACGGTGGGGAGCATTATTTACAATGACGTGATTTCTTATTTACAACGCAACCCAGGACCTGTGTTTTTTTTTTTTGTTTTTTTTTTTCTTTTTAGGGAACAAGAGAAAGCAATTCCTGTTGGGAGGGAGGAGACAGCACGCATTGCATCGATGCACCAGTACCAATACCACCAAAGCACCCAAAAGCACCAAAAGCACCACAAAGCACCAAAAGCACCACTCGGTGCGCAGTCACCATGGTTCATAATAAACACAACAAAACAACTGGTGGTGGTCTTCTCTTTCTCTGCTGGGCCGATGTTCTTCCCGATGTCTTCTGGCTTCATGCGGCCTAGTTGGAAATAATAAAAAGCACAACTTGTGTCCATTTTTATTTAGGGCCTCAGGGGCCAACTAAGGGTGGTCCACCTGTTTGGCATAGGTGCCACCTTACCGAGGTCCGCAAGCAAGATTCCCTGGCCACTATGGCCGGTCTCCAACAGAGGTGCCCTGCCCCAGAACCTGGGGTCCATCAAGTGGTACTTGGCCGCAGAACAGCGGTCCATACAGTGGTACATCAACGCAATGCATGCTGGTTCTGAGAATCTCGGGCGCACAATGGCCACCTCACGCACGCTCCCATCAGCACCCAATGGCGCACAGGTCATGTGGGAGACAAAAGAAAGACAATTGAGCGAGGGGTAAGGTCACAAGGGTACACGTCAATAAGGCAATGCAAGGTGAAATGCGTACGGAGGGCGAAGTGAGAAAGCTCGTCCCTACCGTACGTCACCCCCCTGTCACCTACCCTACCCTTGCCCTTGCCCTTACCCCATATGTACAAAATCTACACATTACCAATTCGTCACTACTGTCACGTCTTCCCCATATTTCCCCTATACCAAATTCGTCACCACAATCCCTCTACCTCAAAATTTGCCATTACCAATTCATCATCAATCCTCATAAGGAGGGAGAGATGGAATTATGCACAATGTCACACCCACGTCATGATGCGTCTCACAATCCAAACATTTGCATCATAAAAAATAATCAAAACATGGCATGGTGTGGAGTACCTGTCACCTCAGGTGAGTGGATGCAGATGGTGCGAGGAGATCCTTCATCCTAACTATTTTCTAAATGACTTTAACACACTTTACACTACCCGGGGTCTCTCCCTGCCAATCCATTGGCCAACTTACACTATGGGTTCTAATAACCAATTCCCATTGACCAAACTGTGGTGCTTCTCAATTTGGGGTCTCACTCCCCCGATTCATCTCCCGGTGCCCTCGCACAATTTCTGGGCTGCGACGTCTAGCTCTCCCAACAGGTCTACCCACCTGCACACCTCCACCACTGTAGTTGCCACCCGAGCTTACCTAGCTCCTCACCCTAACCTAACTAACTGGGGACAGCCCCTCTCCTGGCTCTGTCACCCCATGGTGCCCTCTGGCACTGGGCTACCCGGGTCCATCCTCCGGATCCTCGGGCCCCATCCACAACAACTACTACCGGCTCCCAGAGCCCACCTGCGGCCTCACCTGGCCGACATCCTTACAGTGGTGGAGTGCCCAAACCAACTACACACACTAACAGGCTACACGCCCAGCCATTTCCACAACACTAATGCACCCATCCACATACCATTCTGCATCCTCACCACAGATGCCAATATCCAACCACAATTTACCTGTACCCTCTACCTAACACTTACACTACCCGCCCCGGGTATCCGTGATGGGGGTCCACTCTTCCCCCATTCACACCTTCGCACCATCCACTCCACTCCACAATTTCCACCATTCTCACTCCACGACCATCCATTCCAATACTCCAGATATTCCACACTACCATTTATTCCACACAGCCACATACACCTGTTGTTGCACACCTGTGCCGTCACACCTGGTGCCACCTGCACCCTCCTTTCTTCCTGGACCATTTGGTCAACACAACACACAATCACTATCACTCACTCATACACTGCTCCATCCACCTGTTCAGTTGCACACCTGTGCAATCACACCTGTTCAATTCTCACCTGTTCAACCTTCACACACACGGCATCATCTCAGCTAACTACTCCCCTCTGAAACTTGCGCTTCCCAGTCGTCCCTTTAAACTATTGCGCTCCCACGTCATTATAATCCACACTAATCTACCTGCGTCCCCACTACAGGTATCAGTCACTAACTAATCTTAACGTTACCTAATGTCATCTTCGCTAGATCCCTACAATTATCAAAGCCCTCCCTGGCTCGGTTGTCATAGCCACCCCATAAACTATTGCGCATTTGCCCCCACCTGTGAGGGATGGTGGATTTGCCATCCCACCACATCGGGGGTCTCTCACTATTAATTTTGCTCGTCCAAATTCCAACCAATTCAAAAATTTTCCATTTACTGCCAATTCTACTCACTTTTCTAAATTTCGTATTAAATCACTATCATTATCCCTATCACCCGTCTACTTATTACATCCTCTCGGTGCGCCAATTCACGTCTACAGCCCGGCTTCGTACGGCCGAGCAATGAACGCGGGTCGTTTTGTGCCAGCGGCTGGATACGTCCCGCATTCGTGGCAGGGACGGGGGCTTACCCGGGCCGAGATCCCACGCACCACCTCGGCGTGGAGCCATCCAATGTCCCGATCTCGACCTGCCGGCACGTCTCAACAAAACGTGGTCGCCATGACGACCCTTCCTATCCAGCTGCCCGCTCCGCCTAGTGGAGCCCGGACGCGGCCGTTCCAAGCGAGGCACAGCGTGGATCGCGTACGGCGGTTCTTTCGAAACCGCCGTGGTTCGGATCCCCGCTGGTCCTCGCGGCACGCGAAGCTGCCCGACGCGCACCGAGGGCCCGATTCGGCTATAAGTCGCCCTAACCGCTAAACCGGTTACCGTCGATGCTTCACCTGGATTCTTATAAGCATACGCTACCCCTTTCGTGCTCATCCCTTTCCTCCCGTCCATGGTACACAGAATCTTGTGGTGAGGCTGTTGCCCAGAAACAACTTGCCTTCGTCTCCTGGAAAGCAAATCCAACGGAAGGAAATCTCATTTCCTTTCACAAAGCCCGAAACAAGTGTGTGTCCACCCTCAGGAGAGCCAGGAAACAATATCTCTCCGTTCTCAAGACCGAACTCTCTTATCTGTCTCCCTCTTCCAAATCCTGGTGGCGTCTGGTCAAATCCGTTTCTGGTGTTTGTTCCCCCTCCATCCCCTCCCTTACCTCAAACGGCTACACAGCTGACTCCGCACGTGAAAAAGCTGAATGCCTCAACTCTGTGTTTGCCTCTAAATCTTGTGTCCCAAACCCATCCCTCTCTGTACCCACCATACCCAGTCGTACCCTGCTGCTCCTGGACTCCGTGTCCTTTCCTCCTGACAAGGCGGAAAAGCTTCTGTCAACCCTCGACTCTGATTCTGCAACTGGACCCGACGGCATCAGCCCACGGGTCCTAAAATCCTGCTCTGCTGCTCTATCTCACCCTCTCTCTGTTCTCTTCACCCTCTCTTTTGCTCAAGGTCAACTGCCATCTGCTTGGAAATCAGCCAACATCACCGCTTTGCACAAAAAAGGTGCAAAAACAGATCCTAGCAACTACAGACCAATCAGCCTTCTCCCAATTATCAGCAAAGTCATGGAATCCATCATTGCTTCGGATATGAAATCTTTCCTCTTCTCCAATGGCTTGATCTCTGATCATCAATTTGGTTTCAGACCAGGTCACTCTACTCTGGACATGCTGCTTCTGCTGTCTCAACAATGGATGGAGGTCCTCAATGCCAAACAGGAAATTAGAGCTGTCTCCCTCGACATATCATGTGCCTTCGACACGGTCTGGCACCCCGCTCTGCTCACCAAACTCTCCTCCTTTGGTATCCATGGAAATCTCCACGCATGGCTGGCGGACTTCCTCTCTAGTCGTCGTCAACGTGTGGCCCTGAATGGGTTTCTCTCATCTCCTCTTCCTGTTCAGGCTGGAGTTCCCCAAGGCAGTGTTCTGGGCCCCGTGCTTTTTCTGGTCTTCATCAATGATCTCTCTGACTCTCTCGAAAATCCTCTCTATCTCTTTGCTGATGACTCCACTCTCTGCCGCTCCATTCCTCTTCCCTCAGATCGGCAGTCTGCTGCCTCCTCACTCTCTGCCGCTCCATTCCTCTTCCCTCAGATCGGCAGTCTGCTGCCTCCTCACTCTCTGAAGACCTGGACAAAATCACAGACTGGTCAAACAAGTGGAACATGTCTTTCAATCCTGACAAATCTCACACTCTTACTATGTCTCTCCGAAAAGATCGACTGGACAACCCTCCCATCTACTTTCTCAACAATCCTCTCCAAGAAGTTCTGTCGCTCAAGATTTTGGGTCTCACTATCTGCCATGATCTTTCTTGGGAAAACCACATTTCCAAGCTGGCCTCCAAAGCCAGTCGCCGACTGGGCATCCTCCGTCGTGCGAAGTCCTTCCTCGGCACACCTGAGCTCCTCACCACATACAAGGCTTTCATCCGCAGCTCAATGGAATACTGTTCTCCCCTATGGGCCGGTGCTCCTGCCTCACACCTAGCTCGGCTTCACGCTGTTGAAACCAAAGCTTTCAGAATTATTGGAATCTCCCGCGATGAAGCTATCTCTGAGGGCCTTTCACTCACTCACCGCAGGCAGGTAGGTGGTCTTTCTGTCTTCTACCGACTCCTCTCCGGCCTTGCACCCCCAGCTCTCTCTGTGCTCTGTCCCCCAAATATTCCTACAGGTCGCACAAGATCTGCCAGCAACCCTCTGATGGTTAAACTGCCGAAATCTCGGCTCTCTGCTCACCTTCACTCTTTCATTCCTCTTTTCTCCCGCCTCTGGAACAAACTCCCTCACTCCCTTCAATCCCACTCCTCCCTCCAGGTCTTTAAAACAGCTGTTCACCACCATCTCTTATCTTCCCCCATCCAAAACCTTGATCTTTTCTACCCCCGCTAATTCACCCCAGATCCACCTTGTTTGGAATTCCAACTTCTTTCCTGGAAGTCCTGGCAGTGTCCATATGTTTTATACCTCTCCCACCGCCCCCTTCCCACGCCCCCCCCCCCCCAAAGCCCTCGCCCTCTCTCAGATCTCTCGATGTCTCCATGTCTCTCGGTCCCTGCTCTCAAATGTTGTGTTTGTGTCCTTCCCCCTCTCTCCCCATCTTGTCTACCGCTCCCTATGTTATATGTTTTATGTGTCGGTTTGTCTTTCTGTGTGATTAATGTTCGCTCTTTCACGAGCCTCGACCTTGTATACAAAAAAAAAAAAATAATAATAAAAAAAAATACATGCAGCCGTTTCCATGCTCCTCGTACCTTTCCTTACACACCCAGGTACACTCATCCCGCTCACCGACTTGGTCACACACCTGACCACCGAACACCTTGGCACACATTCGTCGCTCGCACACCTCACCAACACACCTCTTCGCGCCCCCTCCTCTGTCACCTCCTTTGTGACAATCACAGGTGTGCTCTCACCCGCACACCCAACCACGTGCCTCACTACCAATTCCAGCGTGCATTCCCACTCACGCTCTACCATTCCAGGTGTGCATCCTTCCATTCCAGGTGTACATCCTCGCTCACCTGCCACAACCAACTCATGCTCCGTGTCACTCTCACTACTCTCACCTCCACTCTCGGTCGCGCACTCACCCTTACTCTCGACAGCGCACTCTTTCCTCATGCACCCATCCGTTACACACCTTTCTCGTGCACACTTTTTCGTTACTTCCTCCGTAACACTCACCACAGGCATGCATTCTCCCTTACTCTTGACAGCATGCACTTTCCCCATGCACCCGTCCGTTACACACCTTTCTCGCGCATCCTCTCGCGCACACTTTTTCGTTACTTCCTCCGTAACACTCACCACACCGCGCTTCCCTGTGCTCCCTCGCACACGCGCTTCGACCAACTCACTCTTGACGGCACACTCACTCCTCGGCGTGCACTTTTTCCTCACACACCCCATGGTCGGACATTCTCGCACACCTCTTTTTTCGCACACCTGACCTGTCGCACACTTCACCAACGGCCTCTCACGAACACCCGGATCCAAACCAATCCCCAAGCCGACTGAAGCTTTCCTCACATCATATACATTGCCACTCACCTCCGTACATCGTATCCGCACCTCCTTTGCCACCTGCAAACTCTTTATTTGGTTAGTGAGCATCACATTATGAGTTGAGCACCGACCTTGCACATATTCCATCACCTCCTCCTGGATTTCTCTTTTAGTTTCTGTCCGTCTCTTCTTAATTTCACTCACCTCTTCTTCCACTTCCTCTAATTTTTGTTTAACCTCTTTCATCTCTCGGTGCATCTCCTCAAGTTCGTCCTCTAAGGCTACCGTGACCGTCTCTATGTGCATCCTCACCTGCCGGTCCTTTGTCTCCATTATCTCTGTCACCTCGTCCACCCTCATTGTCAGTCCCTCACGTACCATCTGACATTGCCTCTGCGTCGCTATTAATTCGTTTTTAATTTCTTTTTGTGTCGCCTTTAACCCTCCGAGTACTGCAGTGTTCCTTTGAACCTGCTCCACTAACTTCGTTTGTCCCCCCGTCAGCTGTTCCACCTCCTCCGTCAGACCCTCTATGCCCCCTTGTAACTTAGCCGTATTATTTCTCACCTCTTTCTCCATACGCTTCTCCCCTCGCTTTACCTCCTCGCGTAGCCCCGAAACCTCCTCACTTACCCCTCGTCGTATTTCCTCCATCTCTTTTGTAGATGCCACCCTCATCTGTCCCAATTCATCCCTCTGAGCATCCAGTTTGGTTTCTACCCCGATTTTCACCTCCTCTATCTGCTCTCCCATTTGTTTGATTTCCCTGGCAGATTGTTCCCCTATTTCCCGCAATTTGTCCTCCATCCTATTTTCTAACCCCATTAACCCATTTTTCACCCCCTCTAACTGATTCTCCTGGGCAGCCATTCTGTTTTCCACCCCCGTTAACCCATTCTTTACCTCTTTTATCCCGTTGTCTAACCCCTCAAAATTATTGTCTAACTTCCCAAATTTCTTGTCTAACTCCTCAAAATTATTGTCGAACTTCCCAAATTTCTTGTCTAACTCCTCAAAATTATTGTCGAACTTCCCAAATTTCTTGTCTAACTCCTCACCGGTACCCCTCGCTTCGTCCCTCATTACCCCCATTTGGTTTCCCATTACCCCCATTTGCCCCATAATTCTGCTTTCCATTTTTTCACTATCAGCCCTCCTTCTGTTTTCCATTTGTTCCATAATGTCGGTTTTTTTCTGCATTTCCACCATGAATTGGGCCATGAAGGCTTGTATTTGGGCCGTGCTCATTGGTTCCGCGACCGTGGCCCCCTCAACCACGTGCGCGAGAGCGCCATTTTGTGCGTCTGAAACCTCCGCAACCACATTGCTATTTTTCTCCTCCTCCCTTTCCTCCACATACATTTCCCCGAGGTCCTGGGTCGATTCCACCCTGTCTATCTCTCCCACCGACATCCGATCGCCTTGATTGTCCATGGCGCGATCTCAAAATTCGGGTTTTGCTTTAAAACAACACAAATTTCGTCAGCTCGTAATTTTGACCAAAAAATTTTTTCTACACGTTTTAAAAATTTGATTCGGGCCTCGAATCTCACTCCCCGACACCAATTGTTACTCTAATAGTACAATTGGTGTTCCAAAATTTGGGCCTAACAAATTTAGTCCCAGGTCCGAATCCAACTCCTGACAACCAATGTTACCAACGCGGCTTTAGATGTTATATTGACCGAGCGGTGGTGTATTTAACCGCGTCCGAACAGTTACTCCCCGATTAGAACCCGATTCCACCCGACGTTGACCAGATCGCCCCACAGATATTCAATCGGGAAACCTCTAAAGCGACCGAAAGAGAATGAAAAAGAAGAAGAAGAAGAATACGGAGGAAGAACAGATTTATTATACACACACAAGCAATGGATGGAAGAAGCAGTAACACAGCGAATCGTTAACTTACACTATTCATTTTTACTTAGCCCCAAGACAACGAGCAGGACAGGACGTTCACACTTACACAGGGGATATTGCAGGCAGGTAGGGCCTGAGGTGGATTGCTTGAGAGGGAGGCAAAGTCGGGAGGCAGCAGCTCGCAATTCCTCGCGGTTTTGGCGGGAAAGCCCTCCGTCGTGTATCCGCTGCGGTAGACGTCACGCGCTGGTTCGGCACACCTGCTCCTCTTCTTGTGGTGGAGCCGTCTCCCTCCTTTCAGCGCGTCTCTCCAAAGCTGGTTTCCTTGCCGAGTACCTCTCCTCCTTGGCTTGGAGCGTTTCGCATCTCACCGCTCCTCTTGGTGCAGCCTCTTTGCTCATCTCCGAGGTCATCTCCCAAGGCCTCTGGTAAAGCAGTCCCTTACAGTCGCTTTTATCACCTCGGGCGAAATCAAGCCGCCGGCTCCGAGGGCACGCCCACCGGGTCGCTCACCGCGGTGCTGATTGGCTGTTAGGGCTGGCTCACTCCTCCCCCCTTATGACGAGGTGGAGACACGCCTTTCTTCCCCAACCCTACCTCGTGGCCAATGGTGGTTGAAGCAAACCGCCCAAAATGCGGAAGGCAATTGGAAGGGAGGTTTTGGGGAAATTGGAAGGGCCTACGCTTATTTTGTTTGATACAATGCAAAGTCAATCTAGTGGGAAACACATATTTAGCCTACATGGAATAAGGAAATACACTATTTAAAAGATATATCGTGACCTGCGTGTAAGTTTCATGGAATTAACTAGGAGGCCGGCTACGACCATTATTTACATTAACAGGGTGTTACCATACTTTTGTAACGTTCACATTGTAACGTTTTCACATTCGTTACACTTCCTCCAAAATTGTTACACTTCTCAAAAACCGTTACACTTCTCAAATTCGTTACACACTTCTCAAAATCGTTACAGTATTTTTTTGTATTGGTGACTGTCCCTAATCACCCCTAAAACGGGGTGAATAGGGACAGCCATAAAAATCCTATTTATTCCTATTTAACCCATATATGGGGTTAATAGGGACTATAAGTTGCTTTTTAAAAAAAGAAGAGAACACTTTCAACCCAAATATCAACAAATCAGTATGGTTATCAATTTTCAGCGAAAAAAGTTTCAGAACTTTTTTTCAGTTTGTGTCCTTATTCACCTTGCTGTCCCTATTCACCCAATTTTACGGTACCAGCGAAGCTGCCGATACTTGTAGGAGATGGTACAAAGCAGCATGGCCGTTGTCCCTCTCTTCCTTGTGCTGATGAACCAGTCACCAAATTGACAGTTAATACAGGTGTGTGGGAGCCCAACAATGTTCCACAACAACAACAACAACAACAACATACATTTTAAGGCCATTTTCCCTGCTAGAGCGGGGTTAGCCTTGCGGTCCCCATGACAATTTTCTCCATTTTGCCCTATTTTTTGCATCTCTCCTTGTTAACCCCCTTGTCCGCATTTCTTCTTCCACCATCTTTAGCCAAGTCTTTCTCGGTCTTCCCCGTCCTCTACTTCCTTCTACATTCATTTCCATCACCCTTCTCAACCAGTGACTTTCATCCTACCTCAACACATGACCAAACCATCTCAACCTGTTCCTCTTCACAGCATCCATCACAGGCTCTATTCCCATCATCTTTCGCAATTCATCATTTGTCTTCCTCTCTCTCAACGATACTCCACACATCCACCGAACCATTCGCATTTCCACCCTTTCCAGCCTTCGTTGCTGCTCTTCGTTCATTACCCATGTCTCGCTCCCATAAATCATAACACTTCTCACACATGCAGCATACACCTTTCCCTTCAGCTTCAATGACACTCCCCTCCTCGGAACAATGTTCCACAGGTAGGAAGAAATCTATTGATCGACAAGGGGTATCCAAAAATGAAGTCTCTGAGGCTCACAGGGGAGGTGAAAACAGTCAGGACAAAATAGAAATGGCTGCCTGTAAGGCGCACGTGAAAAGCAGGAAGTGATGTCATCCAACAGAAAGTAGCTGCGAAAGTCTTTTTGTAATAAACCGATTATAGATTGATTAATTGACATCGCCGGGGTAATAAACCGATTAATTGATTGATTGATTGACATCGCCGGGGCGCCTTCTGTGTCCAGCGATCCCGCCGTGCAGCACATAGAGACTGTATTGGGAGGGGGAGGTGTACAATAATTGATTGATTAATTAAGTAATTATAATAAATAAGTTTTTTGTTGTTACTCTTCAACGACAACTATTATCCCACCTTGTGCGGTCGGCCGGCGGAAGCTTATCCCAAGTCTTTCATGAACCGGCCTGGGCAGGAAGTTGGAATTTGGCCATGGTGCCGGTGATACTCGCCTACTCTTTGCAAAGGACATCATGGGATCTTTAACGTTCACCAACCCATGCTGGCAGATGGGGACCCACAGTTTAGCGTCCATCTGGGACGGCACACACATTGATGAATCACCCTGCCTGTGAAACACCGAACTGACAGTTTATAGCCTGGTTGGGGTTCGAACCCAGGCTAGACAACTGAGAGGTGGGTGTGCATACCTCTAGGGCCTAGGCCATCCTGTCAGCCCAATTATAATAAATAAATAATAAGCGTAAAATAATTAATTTCTTAATCAATTGGCTAATTGCATACCTCAACCACCAGTGTTTCATCTGAAGCTGTAACGTTTTGAAAATAAATTAAATAATTAATTAATCAAAAAATTAATTAACTTATTGATCGAAAAAAAAAATTAATAAATTACTTGATTAATCAATAAATAATTAATCAACTTTCAATGAATCAAAGATACATTTTCAAAAAATCACATCAATAAATCAAAAATAAGCTTTGCAGCCAAACCACCTGGTCATTGTCATGTCCAAATATCAGCTTCTTAACTCAAAAGGTGCCTGAGATATTGCCCAGATGAGAAAGGAAATAAATAAGTAGTTAATTAATCGATAATAATTAAATAACTAATCAATTAATTTATTAATCCAAAAACAAAAAATACCGTTTTTGACAAAGCACTTTCTCACTATTGTGCCGAAATTTCAGCTTCCTAGTTCAAAGGATGGCTGAGATATTGCCCGGACAAATAAACAAATGAAAAATCGGTCAGAGACCGAGGACTTGCCGGAATTTACTTTTTTATCGGCCATTTAGAACAAATATGGCGGCCGAACCACGTGACCGATGACGTCATCATTAACATTTTATTCCCCATGGAGAGTTCTTTACAATGAGCCATGTCTCAATTTTTTCGATTCAGCACTTTCGGAGATATAGAGGTGCTAGGTTTTTCGGTTTTTCCAAGATGGCGGCCGAACCACGTGACCGATGATGTCATCATTAACATTTTTTTCCCCCCCCCCCCATGGAGAGTTCTTTACAATGAGCCATGTCATTTTTTTCTATTCAGCACTTTCGGAGATATAGAGGTGCTAGGTTTTTCGGTTTTTCCAAGATGGCGGCCGAACCACGTGACCGATGACGTCATCAATGGGGCACAGTCTATTCCAGGGCAAGACAAATATGTGTGTAAAGTTTGGCGATTCTACGTGCAACAGTGTAGACGTAGTGCTGCGCACAGACAGACAGACAAACAGACAGACAGACAGACAGACAAACCAACTGATCAACATACTTGCCGGAATCTTTTCCGGCAAGTAACAAATGAAAAATCACTCATAGAGCGACACTTGGCAAAACAGAACAAAGGGGAATGGCACTCAGTAGAGCATCCTTTTGACCTCAAAAATAGTTGGTGGTTGAATTCAGTTGGCTGATATGAAAATCCTATTCAAATTTCAAGTCAATCGGATGAAAATTGAGGCTTTTAGAAATCTGAAAAAAGTGGTTGACCTTGGGCCTATGTTGACCTTTTGGCCTATGCTGATCTCAAAAAGTTGTTGGTTGAATTCAGTTCACTGATGTGTATAACCCATTCAAATTTCAAGTGAATCGTATGAAAATTGAGGATTTTAGAAATTTGAAATTGTTGTTGACTTTTGGCCTATGGTGATCTCAAAAATAGTTGGTGGTTGAATTCAGTTTGCTGATATGTAAATCCCATTCAAATTTCAAGTGAATCAGATGAAAATTGAGGATTTTAGAAATTAAAAAAAAAAGGTTGACCTTTGGCCTATGTTGACCTTTTGGCCGAAGCTAATCTCAAAAATAGTTGGTGGTTGAATTCAGTAAGCCGATATGTAAATCCTATTCAAATTTCAAGTCAATCGGATGAAAATTGAGGATTTTAGAAATTTGAAAAAAAAAGTGGTTGACCTTTGGCCTATGTTGACCTTTTGGCCGAAGCTAATCTCAAAAATAGTTGGTGGTTGAATTCAGTTAGCCGATATGTAAATCCTATTCAAATTTCAAGTCAATCGGATGAAAATTGAGGATTTTAGAAATTTGAAAAAAAGTGGTTGACCTTTGGCCTATGTTGACCTTTTGGCCTATGCTGATCTCAAAAATAGTTGGTGGTTGAATTCAGTTCGCCGATATGTATATCGGATTCAAATCTCAAGTCAATCGGATGAAAATTGAGGATTTTAGAAATTCGAAAAAAGTGGTTGACCTTTGGCCTATGTTGACCTTTTGACCCCAAAAATATATAGGATTTTGTCGGACCACGAACTCTATCTTTTGGTAAAGTTTTGTGAAGATCGGTTTAAAATTGTGACCTGTAGGCAAGTATAAGTGAGCAGACAGACAAACACACACACAAACAAACAAACACAAACCAGAGTGATCGACATACTTGCAAAAAAAAAAAAAAAAAATTTGGCCAAGTAACAAGTACAAATACATTCAAAGTACACCGCCCCCATACCAAATAAATAAATATCCTCCAGCGCGACATTGCCGAGGTTCCCCTGCCGCCCGACAATACCGCCATGCAGCTCATCGAGACTGTATTGGGTGGGAGCGGTGTACAACAAGAAAGAAACCGGAGTGAAAACTGAGTACTCCCTTTCAGCGCGCGTGTCATTGCCGGGCCCCCTTTGGTGCCCGGAAATGACGTCATGCAGAGCCCGGAGGTGGAATAGGAAAGGAGCGGTGTGCAATAAATTGTAGTTGTGCAGAAACCGATGGGTCATGTGATGCTTGATGTTACTCTAAAGAGGTAGAAAATTATTCGCTGAACGACATCGTGAGCGGTACCTATTGTGACGAGTAGGTCATTGTGTATCTGCACCCTGGCCAAATTTCAAATTCCTGCCTCGTCACCTGGCCAAAGTGAGCTCACCTTAATGGCAACAGAGGAGGACACCAACCAACATCTATTGAAAAGGTACACACCAACATCCAGATTACAAATCCCAGCACGATGGAAAAGTAATATCATTCTTCACAAAATTGAGGTGTAATCCCAAGTCAAAGGGATGCGTTTCATTTAAATCTGTTTCTCACAACAATTATAATCATTTATTGAAGAGTAGCGGCTATTGCATTATATTTACTTTTTGGATGCATAATCGAGGCTCATGGAAGAGCTTGAGCAGAATGGAAAGGGGAAACCACCAACAGCAAAGTAGAGGTGAGAGTGAGATCAAGGGGAGGGGGAGAAGGATGCATTGGGGTGAACAAACTGAATTAAACACAACAATAAGAGGAAGAGGAAAGTGGGGATGAAACACAAAAGGAACAAACCAACTGACTTCTAACAAAAATGTTGGAGGTGATGGAGAGAGGGAGAAAAATCACAATAACCTGGAAAAGGGAGTTCTTAGGAATGGGGTCAGTTGGGGTACAAGAGATCATGAGTATGGATGGGGGATGACATGAGATGGTGGTGAAGCCTTGTCGGGAAGAATGAAACCGAACACACTGGGGAAGTTGGTTCTACAGTTGGAGAAAAAGAGAAAGAAATGAGGGGAGGTGAGCAGTGATCATGGATTTTGGGAATCGAACAAAAAGAGAGTTACTGTGTGTGCTCTACAGAAACTTGGGAGGGACAAAGCCAAGAGAGGGCAGAGGATGCGAGACCAAAAAGAAGTCGGTAGAATACAGAGGCCACAAACTTGCCTGCGGTGTGAGAGTAACAGGCCGAGACACTCAGCTTCACCGCAGGAGATCCAAATGATTTTAAGGGCCTTGCTTTCTAAGGCACAGATTGGCACCTATGGTTTGAACACCTTCACAATGGCATGTTTACCAGGATGGCATGATTTCAAACCTAGGATAAGATGATTTATTTAAAAAAAACTAGCAAATACGACTCGTCGCCTTGCTGATGGGAATATTAAGAGGGGAGAGCGAGAGAGGAGGGAGGGGAGAGAGAGAGAGGAGGGAGGGGAGAGAGACAGATGAGCGAGGGGAGAGAGACAGATGAGGGAGGGGAGAGAGACAGACGAGGGAGGGGAGAGAGGCAGACGAGGGAGGGGAGAGAGACAGACAAGGGAGGGGAGAGAGAGAGACGAGGGAGGGGAGAGAGAGAGAGACGAGGGAGGGGAAAGACGAGGGAGGGGAGAGGGAGACGAGGGAGGGGAGAGAGAGAAGAGGGAGAGGAGAGAGAAGAGGGAGAGGAGAGAGAAGAGGGAGAGGAGAGAGAGACGAGAGGGAGAGAAGGGAGAGAGTGGGAGACGAAAGAGGGGAGAGAGAAAGAAGGGAGGGGATAGAGTGATGAAGGGGGAGAGAGCGAGGAGAAGAGGGGGGAGTGGGGAGGGGAAGGGGGTGTTCTCGACTTGCATTTGATAGTGGTACTTAAGGGGAGGTGGAGGGTGAGAGGGGGGGGGGGGAGGAGGTAGGGGTGGTCCTGTCTCCCAGCATTAGTCCAGGATTGAACGAAATGGGGTACATTCAAACGGGTCATACTAAGCACCACCCGTATACACCCAGGACTTTGGGAGGAGGTAAGCACGAGGGAAGGGGAATGAAAGCAAGGGAATTCCTTAATTGTCGGAAAAGCCACGCCAGTTTTCGTGCCTTTATTTAATTTCCACACACGTTTTACAACTAAAATGTGATAAGCTCTAGAAACTCTTAATCTGAGCCGAATTTTAAAATTCATACTATGGAATTGATCTTAGCAGCAGTCCCGACTTCTAAAGAAAGTTTTGTTCAATTCACACATTCTTTGACGACCGTTCCTCACCTCGACCTTTGGAGAGTTGTATGGTACTTGAGGGGGTTTTGGAGGAGGTTAGCATGCGGGAAGGGGAAAGGACGGTAGCGTGATGAGAAGGGGCAGGGAAGGCAGCATGAGGGGAAGGGAAGGCAGCATGAGGGGAAGGGAAGGCAGCATGAGGGGAAGGGAAGGCAGTGCCATATAATGAGGGTTTGAACATATAATCTCCGGACGTCCCGTTCAAACAGGGTAGCAATACCACCTGTCACTTTCAAATAGAGATTACTCTTCAATCCAACAGAAGATAAAAGATTATAACAGAAGATATTATAACATGGGCCTCCATTGAGGGATGTGACTAGAACTGCGCAGCTGCCACCATGACATGTACCTGCTGTGAAACTGGCCCTCTCGAGGCGAAGGTTACATTTTAAACTTTTGTTAGATTTAACTCGGACAACAGAAAACACGTTTACAGACTTTATACCTCGCCTTCAGAAAGTATTCACACCCCTTGACTTTTTTCACATTTTGTTGTTACAGCCTGAATTCAAAATGGATTAAATTGAGATTTTTTTTGTCACTGGTCTACACGTAATATCCTAAAATGTCAAAGTGGATTTTCTTTGAGAAATTTTTACAAATAAATCTAAAGTGAAAAGCTGAAATGTCTTGAGTCAAGAAGTATTAAACGCTTTGCTATGACACTCCAAATTGAGCTCAGGTGCATCAAATTTCCTTTGATCATCCTTGACATGTCTCTAAAACTTGATTGGAGTCTACCTGTGGCCAATTCAATTGATTGCACATGATTTAGAAAGAAATATACCTTCTACATGAGGTACCACAGTTGACAGTGCATCTCAGAGCAGAAATTCTACCATGTAGTCCAATAAACTGTCCGTAGAACACTGAGATAGAAATGTGAGGAGGCATAGATCTGGGGAAAGGTATAAAACAATTTCTCGTGTCGAAAGTTCCCAAGGGCACAGTGAGCTCCATCATTAGGAAATGGAAAGAATATGGAACTACCCAGACTTCCTGGAGATGTCCGTCCGACCAAACTGAGCAACCGGGCAAGAAGGACCTTGGTCAGGGAGGAGACCAAGAACCCAATGACCATTGTGACAGAAATACTGAGTTCCTTGGCTGAGATGGGAGAACCTGCCGGAAAGACAACATTCTCTGCAGCACTTCAAAAATGTAGGCTTTATGGGTGAGTGGCCAGACGGAAGCCACTCCTGAGAAGAAAGCACATTGGCAACACACCTGCAGATTGCAAGAAGGCACGTAGTGTGGGTGGATCGAGTACAGCCGCCCGGCTGCTGGTTGCATCATTTTTCTGTGGGCGCGTCTGCCGCTGATGCAATGCCTCTCTATAACCAATTATCTGGTATTCATTTTTCCGACCTCGGAAGGATGACAGGCTGAGGTCAATCCCACTTGGCGTTAATTCAACGAGATTCGAACTCAGGACCTAAGGATCCCAAGCCCGCCGCCCTAACCATTGGGCCAACAACAGGTGATAAGAAGGCACGTGAAAGACTCTCAGTACATGAGGCAAAAGACTCTTTGGCCTGAATGCAAAACGCTACATCTAGCAGGAACCGAACACAGCTCATCACCCATCAAACACCATCCCTACCATGAAGCATGGTGATGGCAGCATCATCCTATGGGGATACTTTTCAGCAGCAAGGAATGCGAGACTTATGAGGATAGAGGGAACAATGATTAGAGCAAAAATACAGGCAAATTTCGTGAGTAGAACCTGCTTCAGAGTGCAAAAGACCTTTTCTGCAGCAAAGATTTACATTCCAACAGGACAATGACCCAAATCATGCAGCCAAAGTGGCCTAGCCGAAGCCCATACTTGAATCCCATCGAGAATCTGTGGAAAGGGTTGAAGATTGCTGGTCACTGACGCTCCCCATCCAATTTGACAGAGCTTGAGCAAATCTGCAAGGAATAATGGGAGAAACTCACCAAATCCAGATGAGAAGACTCAAAGCTGTAATCACTGCTAACGGTGCTTATACGAAGTATTAATTCAGGGGGTTGAATACTTATGTAAATTAGATATTTCTGCGTTTAATTTTTAATTATTTTGCAAAGGTATCTGAAAAAAATTGCACTTTGACATTAAGGGTCGATCAGTGACAAAATTTAATTTTAATGCATTTTAAATTCAGGCTGTAACAACAAAATTCAAAAAAAAAGTCTAGGGGTATGAATACTTCCTGAAGGCACTCTATAGGTACTTCATTTACATTATCAGCTTACATTGTCTTGAATGTCAATTTGTAATTTCATTTTCAAAAACGACAAAAAAAGTCAATTACACCACTGTCGACTATATCGTATGGCTTGCAAACATCTGTTGATAAGGAACGGCAGGTGTGCGTGGCAAGCCATTAGCGATGCGATGTACACAGTGATTCTGAGGTTTTGAAGGTATATATCATACAGAAACTGTGTCGACCTATTTCAAGGCAAGGCATTTTTGATTAGGCCGAGTGGATTAAGCCCCTTGTGAGGTGAACGTGGGCTGACTAGCAGTAATGGCAGTTTTTGTTGTAATTTAATAAATCTGCTAATTATCTTCAAAAGCCATGTTTAAATTTATGTAAACACACAGTTTTCATTCATGCATTCCCTCGGAGTTCCCTTGGTACACATACAAAGTTTCAGGCCGCTATGTTTCAGGGTTTTGGAGTTACGGAGGAGACACACACATTCACTGACTGACACACTGACATTAATTTTTTCGATAAAAAAATTAATTAAACTCCTGTTTCATCCATGTGGAACCGATTTTCTTTGATCCTGGATTTTCCTAGCAGCTCTTCAAGGGAAAGTTCTACTATTGTGAGCCTCACGACCTGAAGTACATCGCCAACAAGTCCGAGTGCCTCCAACATGGCAACAAATGGATGCGACACAAGTACAACTTCGACAACGTGGGGCAGGTAATGAAGCCCCAATGTGTTATCCCTGAGTTGAGTCTTCAATGAATACTCACATTTTCTCCAACATCCCTTCTATGCCTAAACTAAAACTCGTCCGCAGGCCTTGATGTCCCTGTTCGTCTTGGCCTCCAAAGACGGCTGGGTAAACATCATGTACAATGGGCTCGATGCCGTCGCGGTTGATCAGCAGGTCAGTGCAAAACCGGTGGAGGTTGGTACAGTGTTGTTATTGGTCAGTATGTGGAGGTACATTATTTGAAGCTGATCGTTACCATCCGTCATGCTTTCTACATCCGTTTCGGTAATTCTACATCCGTTTCGGTAATTTCCACTGGACAAGTTGAACGGATGTCCAGGAAAAATAATTTGCGGAAATAATTGGGCCATCCATGTGCACTCTTGATTGAGGAGAGGTTTTTCAGCACATGCAGTGGAAATGAGCTTTGTGAAGATTGAAAGTTTTTCTTTCTTTTTCGCCGAAGGTGGGCGGAGGTTATGTTTTCACCCTGTTTGTTACTTGTCTGGATAGATTCCGGCGAGTATGTTGCTTGGTTGGTTTGTCTGTCTGTCTGTCTGTCTGTTTGTGCGCAGTACTACGTTTGCATCGTTGCACATAGCATCGCCATACTTTACACACATATTTGCCTTGCCCTGAAATAGACTGTGCCTTGATTTGAATACTTACCTTTTTTTTTTTCTTTTTTTTTTTTTTCTATACTGAATCGAGGCTCGTGAAAGAGCTGACAACCGCGAGGGAAAGACAAAGACAGTACATGGGGACCGCGAGGGAAAGACAGTACATGGGGACCGCGAGGGAAAGACAAAAACAGCACATGGGGACCGCGAGGGAAAGACAAAGACAGTACATGGGGACCGCGAGGGAAAGACAGTACATAGGGACCGCGAGGGAAAGACAGTACATGGGGACCGCGAGGGAAAGACAAAAACAGCACATGGGGACCGCGAGGGAAAGACAAAGACAGTACATGGGGACCACGAGGGAAAGACAAAGACAGCACATGGGGACCGCGAGGGAAAGACAAAGACAGCACATAGGGACCGCGAGGGAAAGACAAAGACAGTACATGGGGACCGCGAGGGAAAGACAAAGACAGTACATGGGGACCGCGAGCGAAAGACAAAAACAGCACATGGGGACCGCGAGGGAAAGACAAAGACAGTACATGGGGACCGCGAGGGAAAGACAGTACATGGGGACCGCGAGGGAAAGACAAAAACAGCACATGGGGACTGCGAGGGAAAGACAAAGACAGCACATAGGGACCGCGAGGGAAAGACAAAGACAGTACATGGGGACCGCGAGGGAAAGACAAAGACAGTACATGGGGACCGCGAGGGAAAGACAGTACATGGGGACCGCGAGGGAAAGACAAAAACAGCACATGGGGACCGCGAGGGAAAGATTGATTACATTGATACCTTGATACCTTGATTGATACCTTGATACCTTGATACCATTATTGATACCTTGATTGATTACAACAGCAATTAATAAAAACGTATTATAATTAGAAACTCGCTGCGGGGTTTGCCTAGTCACCGCGCCCTCTAGCGGCAAAAAATATATCAAAATGTCGCGGGTGACCTGAACTGTCAATAAATTTAATGATTTTTGTCCGATATTGTTGAAATACTGCTTGTGATACCTCACAGGGGAAGAATAAGAATAAGTACATAAGATTAAAAAAAAGTACATTCCGGCAAGTCCTCGGTCTCTGACCGATTTTTCATCTGTCTGTTTGTCTGTGAGCAGGATATCTCAAAAAGTTATGGATGGATTATGACAAAACTTGGTGGATGATTTGGCTAGATGACAAGAACGAGCCCGATTCGATTTTGGTTCAGGTCCGGATCCAAATCCAGATCTGGCCTATCACTGGGATACAGAACGTAAACTGGTTAGCTTGGCGGGGGTGTGCGCTCTACCGCGTGCCGGTCTAGTTTTGGTCCATGCTTCCAATATGTTTTGCTCCATGGTTTTAATATGAATGCTTTGTCTCTCTTAACTTGCCTCACACCAGCCAGTGAAGAATCACAACCCATGGATGCTCCTCTATTTCATCTCCTTTCTGCTCATCGTGAGCTTCTTTGTGCTGAACATGTTCGTGGGTGTCGTCGTGGAAAACTTTCACAAGTGCCGGCAGCAACAAGAAGAGGAGGAGACAAAGAGGAGGGAGGAGCGACGGCAGAAACGCCTCGAGAAGAGGAGGAGGAGTAAGTGGCTCATCCCGATGAAGTCGTGTCCCCTTTGTCCGTCACGTGCTTTTCCAGGTCAACTTTTCACAGCCCCACCTCCACCCAAACACACCGAGTCCCTCTTGCTTCATGTTCATCCGCTTTGCTTGCACTTTCGACCCCTGCCCTCCTACACCACCTCGCTTTCCTTCTTCAACAACATAATGGATTCTAGACAAAATGATGCGACATCTTTATCTGAATACTCGGTTTTAGCACATACTCGGTCGATGATCAGATACACTAGGTTTCCACCAGTTGGTGGATTTCTACTTTATTGCCTTCAGTTTTGGCATTAATTACATTGAGATAAAATTAAGTAATAAATAATATATACGAGGGTTGCCCAAAAAGTTTTGCAACACAATTTTTTATTGCTAGTAATCCACTTCTTCAATAAGCTCATCATCATTCCCAAACCTTTTCCCATCGATGGCATCTTTGAGGGCTCCAAAGAGGTGGAAATCTCAAGGAGCAAGATCTGGGCTGTCGGGTGGGTGGGGAAGAACAGTCCATCCGAGTTTTGTGATTGCTTCTTGTGTTTTCAAACTTGTGTGTGGTCGTGCGTTGTCTTGTTGAAAGAGGATTTCAGCAACATTTTTGTGAGGTCGAACTCTCTTAAAACGCTTCTGCAATTTTTTAAGAGTTTGAATGTACAGATCTGAGTTGATGGTTTGACCACGTTGCATAATGTCTACCAAAATCACCCCTTCTGCATCCCAAAAAACAGTGGCCATGACTTTCCCTGCTGAAGGGGTAACCTTAAACTTCTTCTTCCGAGGAGAAGTTGGATGATGCCATTCCATTGCCTGTCTTTTGGTCTCCGGTTAAAAGTGATGGATCCATGTTTCATCCCCAGTGACGATCCGTGACAAAAAGCTTTCATCATCAGCCTCGTAACAGGAGAGCAAATCTGAACACACCTCTTTCCGCAAAGTTTTGTGATCGTCGGTTAGGCTTCGTGGAACCCAACGTGCACACACTTTTGAATATCCTAAGGCATCCATAATGTTGTTCACACTTCCCTTGGATACTGAGAGCTCAGTTGCAAGCCTTCTGGTTGTAATCCGTTGGTCCTTTCGAATGAGTTCATTACAAATGCCCCACTATTCGCGGGTTTTGCTCTTCACGGATTTTCCAGGAACATATCCCCAGCAAATAGTGGGGTCCGACGGTGTGTATGTATGTATGTGTGTGTGTATGTATATATATATATATATATATATATATATATTGTCGTGTCCCCGGGGTTAAGACCCAAGAGGACCAGAACGAGCTTTAACTCCGAGGCGTACTCCCAACCTGGCGGTAGTGACATGCGCGGGAAGGTTTGAAGTCTTACCTGATCGGATGGCCGACACCAGGTTAATCCGAAGCCACAGAACAAAAAACGAAACAAGACAAGAAATGAAAGTCACAAATAAGGATTTAATGAAAATAATGCAAGCAATTAAAATGAATGTGACGTAAAAACCTATTTCCTAATTTGAGACGTCTCTACTCAGACTCGTATATAAACAAGGGGAAAACGAACGGAAAAAAAATAAATGATATTTCGTCTCAAGCCGGCCGGCACTTAGCTTTGCATCCCCAAATGGCTGGTAGGGCTAGCTGGTCGCCGAACTAGAGTCACCGCACGGGAAGCACACAATATGGCACAGAACCGCGCCGGTCTCCAGGTGTGAGACAAGCAGGCAGGATCCCTCTTTGTTTCACCTGTGACACCCTCCTTCACCGCAGAGCACCACCGTCAACCAACACCTCCTCCTTCCACGTTGCAAAAGTCTCAAAGCCCCGACACGTCTCCTCACCAGCACACCCGAGACAACAGCGTCCACTCGAGACGCGAGCCAGAATGAGAGAGAGCAAGAATGGCGAGACACGTCTTTTTCTCCTTCAGCTCTCGAATGTTCCACGCTGATGTCACACTCTGTCCAATCACCGAGCACTACTCAATCATGCCATTGCACCTCCACCAATCACGAAGGCCGGGGTGTGGCCTCCTCACCACGAGTCGTCGGGGGGCGGGCGGAGTCCATTCGTCGTTTGCGAATGTTCGGATTACGTCGGCGGTCGTATGGTGGGATTTACGTGCCGATTGGCAAATGTGCTGGGTGTTGGTTAGCCCTGGCGGTGTTGTGAGTGAATGAAGTCATTTGTTATAGTTGTTGTTTGGCAGGCTTTTGAATTGCAATAAAGACGGATGGAAGATCACAGGAGCAAATTACACACTGGGGAATTAACGTTTAAGCCCTAGAACTACTTAACACAAAGCCACGCCCCTCATGGCGACATGCAAACGCTCTTACCCGAACAGACGGCCTAATTACGTACATTGAGATGGCTTCACGTGGCATATGGAGCATTCTAAACCTACACGATTCTATCTTGACTAAGGTATTTCTTTGTTTACCCCCACAAATGTAACACACCCCCCCCCCCCCCCCCTCAGAACCGTAGCTCCTGCAAGCTTCAGTGCAGGCATTACCTTTCCAGCCCTAACGCCTGCTGACCCACACTTAATTAGCCTATGAAATAAATTGGGAGGGGCTGTGGGAAGCGAGCCGTAGCTAACTTACCTGTTCTCCTTAACGTTCTAAACCCTTAAGCAACTATCCAAATATTTACACCGTTGATTAATCGCTCCTAACTCCTGGGGAGGGAAGAAAATGTCAAACACAAAAAACCTACCTTAACCAAAAACCATGAACATTTGTGCAACCCCCAGCTAAAGACCACGTTGCCACAATGACGTTGCCACGTTACCTGTGGAGCCTTCCCAATTTACCCAAATTTCCAAGAGCCCTGTCCTTCTGATACAGGTGAGTGACATGGCTCAGTGGATCCCCCCCCATTCACTCATACAAACCCCAATATTCAGTCGACACATTTCAATAATCAAAAACACTCATTCCAACCCCCGCCCCCTGCAATACCATGGCTTCAGTATCATTACACACAAGTGTGAACCTCAATTAGGAAGTGGGGAGGTACCGTACAAGCAAGATGGCGGGGGCACTTCAGGTGGTGGTGCCCCGCAGTCCAAAAATAAGTCACCCGACTTACGACTTCTTAATCCCCCATCCCCCTTCAACTGTCGCCCCCTGATAGACAAACACCTCCTTCACTGTACCAGGGAGGGTCTCCGCAACATCCAGGCTCCTTTGGACTCAGGCTCTCATTGCCTCCAGGTCGCCAGTGGTCTCCATACCCGCTGGTCACCCAACCAGACCCCGCTCTGACAGTTTCCAATTCCAGACACCACCGGCTGCCAGGGACAAATTAGCTCAGTGGGGGGACGCAGTCACCACTCCTCCAGAGCTTGGTCCATTCCTGCGGACACACACACCTTCCCCACCCACAAAATCCAAAATAACATTTCCAAACGCTGCCATTCAATTCTCAAACTGTCATGCAATAAAGAGATGGTATTCGTTGGTGTACTGCCATGGTCTGCTTACATTGTGTAATTCCCACATTCACTCTTCAACCACAGATCAATCCTTTCTTACGACCACACAAAAACACAAAACCTTTGCACATAAACAAACGCCATCCACAAGACACTTTGTGGCACGCAACCTAATCCAGTTAGCGACCATGTAGTCACTCTTGCCCGTCCCCACTCCAAATTACTCATGTCCCAATTTGTGAGCAAGCACCAAACACTTGGGACAGGACACATCAAGGCACCTTACCTTAAGTGCAGGTCATCTCAGGTTGGTCAGGTCCAAGAGTGCCATCCACCATGGCAAATTTCAAATTTATCTCATGGAGCCTATCAATTTTCCCCAAATTTCTCTTTTATCCACTATACTGGTAAGCATGTGGATCCGCCTCCTCCGGTGACCTCTCCTACACTACTACCCTTGGCTATGACAGCTCCACCCCTCTACCATGTGAGGGCTATCGGGATAAGCTGCACAGCCGGACCGCCAACATTGCCCACGGGTGTCCACAAGGGTGCGACCCACCATCCATCCTTCGCCCCCTGTGAGGACCACAGCTGCACTAGCCCAAGCTGGCCAATGTGGTGAGCACCTGCTGCCAACTCTGACATTCCCATGGCCTCGGACCTGGGGGGCACGGTCACAGTGTGTGGCATCCCCATCACATCCCCTGCACCTCCGCATCCCCCAGTCCGCCCAATTGCAGCCTCCAGCGCCCAACCTCATGTGACCTCGCCCAAGGTCTAGTTGACAGTTGTGTTCCACCAGGAGACTCAATCCCAGAAGACACTGATCACACACCTCAGCCACCCATAACACCACATTGACCCCTCAGACTGCACGAAACTCCATCCCTACACCCCGCGGCCCAATATTGGAGCTGACGCCACCGTAGCCAGTTGAAGGCTGTGTCCTGCTTACCTATCAATTTTGTCCCAGCCTCCAACACTTTGGTCTAACACAATTGGATTAATAATGGTGTCACTGACCCCAGTGTCCACCATGGCTTCACAAAATTCCCCTTAAAATTTTCATCTAACCCTCAAATTACCCATGCCAATTTTCCCACAGTTCACTATTTTGACCAAAGAAGGGCGCATCTCCATACACTTGCCAGCCGAGCATGGCCTCGTATGCTCGGCTCGTTCCAATTTAGCTCCGATTGATCCGATGCCTCTTCCCAAACCGAGTCCTTAAATCACAGCGGAACATCTGTGGAAGATCACGCTCACCCCATCATGTTCCACAGATGCTCCAATGGTTGTCCAGTGGGCTATATCCATCCCTGTCCATGTGGATCGACCCATGTCCATAGACCAGCACAGCATTGCAGGTCATCACATGCTGGCTGTCCTAGTCTCAGGGGGAGGCTGCTAGGCCGCATGCCCGGGCGGTCACCACATCAGGCCCTTGTTGGCTGTCCGTGGTGCCACCACCAAAGCGCAGCCTACAACACCTCCCCATAGTGGTCCTCATTATGCACCATGGCAGGTGCCCAGGAGTAACCACCTCGGACCCCCCAGAGGTCTCAACCCTCTCCAGCGTCCGGTGACCCTGCCGGCCTGAGACACGGGCGTAGCCCCGATGGACCAAGGAGGCCACACTCCACTAGACCCCCCCCCCCCCACCCCCATAGGGCCCGGGTCATACCATAACACCTGTAGTTGGATCCCACGTCCAAATCTCGCCAGCGCAGCTCCCCAGCCGCCTGGCATAACTCAATTTCCAGGTGGGGCAATTTCCCATGAGGCCGACCCCAATGACCTCTCCTGGTCCGAATTTTGCAGCCCGGGCACCAACTCCCTCCAAGGCTGTTCCAAATTAAACTCCCATTGAAATTTCAATTTCAATTTAATTTTTAAATGTTGGCCTTGTGTGCCCAACCACAGCTGCATGTCACAACCCTTTTTTCGTGTTTTTCTGCCCCTCCCTGCAGCTGTTCCAAATTCACGATGGGGATCACTTTTTCCAAGGCTCTATTTCCCGCTCCCCCATTTCCGAATCGAGCTTGGGGCCAACCCCCCCCCCCCCCCCCCCCCAGCTGGGTACTTAATTTCGGAACCTCTGGTGCCCAATTGTGGCTTGTGGTGAGGGTCCCCTGGGTCACCTTAATCGCGTCTTGGGGGTGCTTACCGGACCGACTCACCTAATCTCCCAAACTCTCTTGGACTTGAGCAAACTCTCGCTTGACTGTACTGTCCAAAGTGCTCGGCCGCTCTTGTACTATTTCCTCCATACTTCCCCCAGTCAATTGTGGCCCCCGCAGGTCTTTGTCTACCAACACACGCTCTGGTTCCGTTACCCGGGCATCCAATTCCATTACCTCTTCAGCTAAACCACCGCCCTGGCACTACAAAAGTCCCAATTCCTCCCTCTGCTGGTGCATTCTGGCATCCACACAGGTGCGACAGCCACCCAGGTCTTTATTTACCTCGCCAATTATTGTATTTGTTGACCCAATTTTGTCGTCCACATTTTTCCCCCATTTGATCAATTTTGTTTTCCACTTATTCCCCACGCTTATTCTGAGCATTAATTTGTTCACTCCGGCCATTTTCCCAACACCATTTCCCTTTGTGTACCCGTATTTTCATTTTCTTCACTTCATTCCATGGGTTATTCAATAGTTCAAGCAATTCTCCCTTACTTCGTTCACTCAGTCCCTTCATAGTTTTTTTGAGCAAGGCCTGGAAAGTCAGCGCAACTGCTTCCTCATTCGATCGTGCAGGAACGGGGGAGGTTCCAAGCCTATCCTCAAAAAAAATCTACTCCCGGACCGCTTCCGTGTCCCTCAGAATCCTCCATCAGCTCCTCAATTTCATGCACGTCCGCCATTCCGTGCTGACGAACAGTTTTCCCGCACGCACTAAATTTACCTCAGAAAAAACAGAATTTAAATTTAGCAACACGCTGCCTTGCGCTCTTTCCCGACACCAATCAACTAGAAATTTGGTCACCCCGGTCACTATGATCACCTTCCCCTCGATGAGAGAAAGACGACCGTTTAAAATTTTTGAGTCCATTTTGACTCTGTCCAATCACCGAGCGCCACTCAATCACGAAGGCCAGGGCGTGGCCTCCCCGTTACGATTTGTTGGGGGCGGAGTCTAATCTCTCTTCGGGAATGTTCGGATGACGTCGAAGGCCGTGAGACGGGGCTTGACTGGCACGATCGGCAAATGTGCCGGGTTTGGCGGGCCTGGCGGCGCTGTGAGCGACTGAGTCCATTTTTTATATTTGTTGTAATGGCAGCCATTTTTGATGCAATAACAACGAAGGGAAAAATCACAGGGCAATTACACACTGGGGTTTATCCTTAAGCCCTACCGAATTAGCATAGCTCCACCCCTTGTATGGAGACACATATACGATCTTATTCTATACAGATTCCCTACTTAGTTAGATCGAGGAGGGCTTTTTCGCGTCACTTGGAGCATTCATTCCATGGGTTATTTCATTCCATGGGTTATTCAATAGTTCAAGCAATTCTCCCTTACTTCGTTCACTCAGTCCCTTCATAGTTTTTTTGAGCAAGGCCTGGAAAGTCAGCGCAACTGCTTCCTCATTCGATCGTGCAGGAACGGGGGAGGTTCCAAGCCTATCCTCAAAAAAAATCTACTCCCGGACCGCTTCCGTGTCCCTCAGAATCCTCCATCAGCTCCTCAATTTCATGCACGTCCGCCATTCCGTGCTGACGAACAGTTTTCCCGCACGCACTAAATTTACCTCAGAAAAAACAGAATTTAAATTTAGCAACACGCTGCCTTGCGCTCTTTCCCGACACCAATCAACTAGAAATTTGGTCACCCCGGTCACTATGATCACCTTCCCCTCGATGAGAGAAAGACGACCGTTTAAAATTTTTGAGTCCATTTTGACTCTGTCCAATCACCGAGCGCCACTCAATCACGAAGGCCAGGGCGTGGCCTCCCCGTTACGATTTGTTGGGGGCGGAGTCTAATCTCTCTTCGGGAATGTTCGGATGACGTCGAAGGCCGTGAGACGGGGCTTGACTGGCACGATCGGCAAATGTGCCGGGTTTGGCGGGCCTGGCGGCGCTGTGAGCGACTGAGTCCATTTTTTATATTTGTTGTAATGGCAGCCATTTTTGATGCAATAACAACGAAGGGAAAAATCACAGGGCAATTACACACTGGGGTTTATCCTTAAGCCCTACCGAATTAGCATAGCTCCACCCCTTGTATGGAGACACATATACGATCTTATTCTATACAGATTCCCTACTTAGTTAGATCGAGGAGGGCTTTTTCGCGTCACTTGGAGCATACTGAAACTTTAAAAATTCTATCTCAACTAAGGGTTTTCTTTATTTACCTCCACGAACTTAACAATATATATATATATTGAAGTTATGGAGGAGACACAAACACACTGCCTTTATTATTAGACATTGAAAGTAATGTTTATCAAGGTATTTATATATAGTTACAAAATGTCAGATATATTCCTCTGTAAAATGATAATGCTTGTGTTACTTTACTCATACTAAACTGCTCTAACTGTCAAACTCTGCTTTCGTTATGTTCCGTTGTCCTAATGCATGTTTGGGCGACTTGAGTCTGTGTTTGCTTCTATTTCTCCCAATTGTTTGCCCTCTCTCTCTGTTTTCTCATCCGTTCTCTGCTGAGCATATGTGTGCAATTGTTATATCTCTCCTCCTCTTCTTCCTCCTCATCCTCTTCACCTCCTCCTTCATCCCCTCTTCCCCCTCTTTTGTTCTTGTTTTCCCCACCTGGCACGACCTCCAGCGTGCGGGGTTGCTGTGATGGGGATATGGCAGTGACATGATGGTCTGGTTTGATTCTCACCCCTCCCATCCCCATTTTAGTACCACCCAATTGTGTGTTACAACCATAAGCACCCCTATGTCACCACTTTCCTTTCTCTATGTCAGGCGAGCCCAACAACACGTAGTTATTTTTGTTTCCCTCCCGAGAAAAGCAAAGTGGTTAATTTTCCCTTTCAATCTGCCTCCAGAGGGAAACAACGTGACTTGGCCCCTGAAAGACAAAAAGTCCCAAGGTACTTGTGCTGATAAATTCCGCACACTTGGTGTGCTCCCCTCCTTCTTCTCCACTACACCCTCCACCATGCCTCCGGCTTTCCACCATGCCTGTGGCTTTCCATCCACTGACCTCACCCCCGAAAACCCTTCTCTACCACTCATCCCGAATACTCCTTGCTTGCTTCCTTTGATTCCACAAGCTCGTTCTTCTCTTGCGGTTTTTGTTTCAAGTTTCCCTCGAGTTTCACTCGGTCAGCCAGAATAAACTCTCCGCAAACCCACCCTGCAACTCCCTGTGCCTCTCAACTACACTGTTGCTTTGCAGAATCACAATCCCATGGCTTACACTACATCTCCGTGCAGGACGACTAAGAGTGTGGTCACCTTTATTTGGAGAGTGGCCACATATTTTGAGTGCAGAATAAGTAAGGAAGGATGGCAAGGAATGACAAGGTACAGAGCAGGTGCTCTCAGGCTTTGCATTGAAGATGGAACCATCTCTTTGTTGATGATCGCCGTAGCTCTATTTCCACCTGGTTGAACATCCGTTCAAATGTTCAGATTGCTCAGAAAAATTGGCCGTGATTGGCTGTTGGAAGGATTACTCTTTGACCCCAATCAAAAATCAAAACTTTTTGACCCCGATTTTTGACCCAGCTGTTCACTAGAATCCATCCTTCGGTACTCGGGCTTTGAATGAACTCTTGCTGTTGACAGGTCAAGTCGAAGTGGAGTTCTGAGTAAATTATACGCATTTGATCGCTCGCAACCACCATGTTTGTAGCCACGTTGGTGAGGCCTTGCGTTGACCTGCTCTGTACCTTGTCTCTGCAAAACACTTGCCAGACAGTTTCTGTACAAAAAAAGGTATTCCTTCGGGTAAAGACAGAGTGGATGTATTTACGCACTTTGTATTACTGTAATAACATATCCTGTGTATTTGTCTCCTTCTCTTGCTCCACATCTGTCCGCCTCCTGTCTTCATATCTTTGTAAATCCGCAGAGGCTCAACAGAAGCCTTACTATGCTGGCTACTCCCGGTCCCGTATGCTGGTCCATCAGGCCTGCACCAATAACTACCTGGACCTCTTCATCACAGCAAACATCTGTCTGAACGTCGTGACGATGTCCTTGGAGCATTACGAGCAACCAATGGTCAGATATGGAATTCTTGTCTAAACGTTGTCTTTTGCATGAATATGGTCGTTGGGCTATCTGAGTGGTGACGTCCTCGTTTTCAGTCCTCATGTGTCGTTTTCAGTCCTCGTGTCCAGTGCATTGCTTTGATGTATCGTTGTGGAACGCCGTAGAATGAATATAGAGTAATCACGTGTGCTTGGAGATACTAGCAGTCAAACTGTTTGCATTCGACAGGATTTGGTCCCTTTGGCGCTCGGTTCTAATTTTCTTAACAGTGCTGTTACCTGAGATAAGAATCCCTCAAATGCTGCACTTGTTGACGCCATTAACGAGGATGTGCAAAAGGTGAAAAGAGCTAGATGAGCTCTTGATGAAAGATGAGCTAGATGCCGTCAGCTGTTCCTGTTACTGTGACCGTACGTTTTGATCTCGTGTGTGTTTTTCATACTTTTATTGGTCCTCTAACCAGAGGGAATTATAGGTTTGCTTTCCATCTCTCTGTCCGTCTGTATGTCCATCCCACCTGTGGCTTTCTGCATTTTTCCATACCCTTTAACATATTCAACTGAAACTTGGTACATGGCTTTATTATGATAAGTTACAGAACAAGTTTGGGTTTCTGGGCGTTTCACCTATTTCCATGGAGTTATCCCCTTTTGGACAGTGTTGCCTGGGGGATAGGGTAGAGGGTAGGGGAGGAAGAGGGGAGGAGAAGGGGGGGAGGAAGGGAGGAGGAGAGGGAAAGGGGAGGGAGTAGATGGGGAAAGAGAGCAGGGGGAGCAGAGGGAGAGAGTGCAAGAGAGGGTGAGGAGGACAAATTTACCCAAGTGAAGAATGCTTTAACCTCAGCGTTGCCCAGGTAAAAAGGTAAATTGTTATACTCTCTGCCACCACCACCAGGTGGCGCTATGTGGTACACATTTACATAGATAATTTACATCTCCCAGCCCCGCACACCCCTGCCTGAGGCCGCAGCCACATAGCCGATGTTCCCCTCCACGCAAAGTTGTATTTTTACCCCGACTTTGGAGTTTGTAAATTGAAAGATGTGGCCGTGCATGGAGTTTCAGGGTGTTTCACCAGTAATTCAAATTTGTTGAAATTTAATAAACATTGGCATCGGTAGGGGAGGGTGGGGGGATAGGGGGAGACATGTATTGCAAAGCAATTCTCGCCCTTACTCTGATGTACATGTATGTATTTGTTTGAATCTTAGTTTTCCTTCTTTGTTGGAATGCCTTCTTACATCATGAAATGTAATGGTACTTTCTTTACTCCCGTCAACTCACAGGCTTTGGAGGAAGGCCTCAAATATTGCAACTACTTTTTCACCTCCGTCTTCGTTCTTGAAGCCATCCTGAAGCTGATCGCTTTCGGAATAAGGCGCTACTTCAAGGAGAGGTTTGTATAAAGACAAGTCGTATTACTCTGTGAATTACCTACGTACCTGAGCAAGGTCCGTAATAGTCTTTTCGTTCAGGACCTTCTGGTGTAACTCGCAAGAGAGAGTTTGCTTCTGGATATCCATGTTCTCCACCCCATATGTCCTCCCATTCCCATCATTGGCTCATTTTTCCCCACATTCCTTATTTCCTCCAGAACGCCTTTATTTTGCCCCTCATCGCTGATGTTGGTGTGTTCTACCCTCTCTACCGTTCCTTTTGTTCTGTTATGTCCTGATCCATTCTATGTTATCGTTCTTCCATGAGCCTCGACTTTGTAGACATGAAAAAGTACTTGTACTCGTGAAGTTTGTTGAAGAGTCTGGTGAGGAGAAAAGGGAAGGACGAAAGTATGGTGTCAAAGACTTCAGGGAGACCTCGTGGTACCAAGCTAGATCTGCCTTGTTTTGAACAACATCCCACTCGTCATGGAGAGCGATATTATTCTATGTGTAGGGACGGCACGGGGAAATAATGGCCGCCCATTCAAATTTGTACAAAATGATGTCCTCCACTTTTGTGGTTTAATATGAAGCGTTTATTGCCGGTCGATCAACAATTACAGAACCAAGAAGTCAGCCAGCATACATCTCTCCCCGACCCTTCGTAAAAAGTTCCCTAAATACATTTCACCCAGAAGCGGCACACCAGGGAGCAGGGTTGGGAGGGTGAAAGGAGGCTGAGAAGCCTTGAGATAGGGTGTGTTTTGTGGAAATGTCTGATCAGCTTTGTGTCATCACAGTCAAGGCAGTGTTATGAGTATAGACAAGATATATTGCACAGGGAGGCTTTGAAGTGAGTGAAACCAGTGTAAACTATGCATATTATTTACTTTTCTTAGCCCAAGATGAAAAATAATTGTCTCAGCTAATGTCCTTCTTTTCGTCTGATGTTTCCATACGACTGACTGGCGCTATGTATTAAATTATGAAACTGTAACTGCCGACGTGAATAGGTTTTTTATTCAAGTTTATATTTATAATAATGAAAGGCAGTGTCCGCCCGTCCGTCTCCTCCATAACTCCAAAAACCATGAAACCTAGCGGCTCCAAACTTTGCATGCATACTCCTGGACCTCCAACAGATTGCAAGGATGAAAACTGGGTGTTTGGGTGTGTTATAACACCCTTTTTGAAGATGATCAACGAGGTGTTCATAAAAAAAACCCGATGTGGTGGTTGTACCAATATGGCAGCGCACCATCTTGGTCAGCCCACTGCACCTCGCTGGGTTCTTAAGCCGCCATTTTGTTTCGACCTACTCAAACGTGCCTTGCCTTGGAAACACAATCGATTTATCATTGCATAATTGAACCATATTATCAAAATCTGGATTCGGATATGAGGATTTAATGCTGTAGACTAAATAATGTCCAAATCTGGATTGAAATCTGACAAAATTTACCATATCTTGCGATTGGTGAACGCTATTCAGGCTGCTTTTGCAAGCCATGGCATTACAGTAGACAGAGCTCCCTTTTTGACTTTAGTTACATGGCCGGGGAAGTTTGGGTGTGTTTTCACACCTGTTTTTAACTCAACTGGACTATGTCCAGCTGAGTTTTTGTCGACACGCAGTGTCTGTCGTCCGTCTGTCATCTGTCTGTCTGTCTGTCTGTCTGTCTGTCTGTCTGTCTGTCGTCTGTAAACAATTCGACGTCTACGCTCTAAAAGTCACAAATATTGATTAAATTTGATGAAACTTGTTCTGCAGCATCTTTAAGGCATAAATTAGTTTGGGATTGCATTTGGGCGTTGCACGCCCAAAAATGGGCACGGCAGGGCAGCCATATTGAAAAATCAATTTTGGTCATATATTTATAACACATATAAACTATATAGTTTGTGATTCTATTATGCATATTCTAACCATATTTATATAGACCAGTTGAGTTCAGGTTCCCTGGAACCTCTAGTTGTTCTTGGTTTGGCACGTGTGTGTTGGTTTGGCGCATGTGTGTGTTGGTTTCGTGCATGTGTGTGTTGGTTTCGTGCATGTGTGTGTTGGTTTGGCGCATGTGTGTGTTGGTTTGGCGCATGTCTGTGTTGGTTTGGCGCACGTATTTGTTGGTTTGGCGCATGTGTGTGTTGGTTTGGTGCATGTGTGTGTTGGTTTGGTGCATGTGTGTGTTGGTTTGGTGCATGTGTGTGTTGGTTTGGTGCATGTGTGTGTTGGTTTGGTGCATGTGTGTGTTGGTTTCGTGCATGTGTGTGTTGGTTTGGCCCTTTTTAACTCAACTGGACTATGTCCAGCTGAGTTTTTGTCGACACCCAGTGTCCGTCGTCCGTCGTCCATCTGTCGTCTGTCTGTCTGTCTGTCTGTCTGTCGTCTGTAAACAATTCGACGTCTACGCTCTAAAAGTCACAAATATTAATAAAATTTGATGAAACTTGTTATGCAGCATCTTTAAGACATAAACTAGTTTGGGATTGCATTTGGGCGTTGCACACCCAAAAATGGGCGTGGCAGGGCGGCCATATTGAAAAATAAATTTTTGTCATATATTTTTAGCACATATAAACTATATAGTTTGTGGTTCTATTATGCATATTCTAACTATATTGATATAGACCAGTTGAGTTCAGGTTCCCTGGAACCTCTCTAGTTTTAATTTGTCTGCTCTCAGTGGTTTCCACATTTCGCTGATTTGCTGTATTTCTATAATTTACAAATTCTCGCGGGAGAATTTCTATAATTTATAGTGCAGATTACTTAAATATTTATCACGAATTATATGTTTTTCACTTTATTAGCATTCGTATTCCGTGATAACTCACTTACTCAATAGGAGAGGGACATTTCAATAATCACAGAAGTCCATGGGACTTCTACATGGTTATGCTCAATCTTCCTAGTTGTAGGTTGACTCACCTTTCTAAATTGCGAGGTGGGGTGTGGAAAGTCCAATGAGTGAAATGCAGATCAAGCTTGACCCATTTCTTGGAAAGTCTCCTCACGTTGCATCATAGTGGAAGTAATTTTAGCGAAGCATTTAGTAACCAGTGCTGCTATGCATTTGATGAGGCACAACACAATTAAAATAATTAGGTGGACAGTGCCAATGAATTTCCAGATGGCAGCATCCTAGCTTCCGAAGATGCTGGGCAATCATGATGTTATTTCCAGTTCATCTTTAAAATAATCATGCAGCTTGGCTCCTTCTTTTCCTCAGGTACAAAGCCTCAGCAGGGGAGCCCTATATTAGACGTAAGTGCAGAATGATGTATTCCAGGTCGCAAGCCCCCACCTTAAACAGAATAGTCCTTTTGGGGGTTCCTTGATGATAAAATATGGTGGATTCATATAGCACTCGTAACGGGGCGTGTAATCTCTAGAAAAGTCAGTTGGTTTAACATCCTCTGGTACTGTCAATCATCATCATCATCTGGTACTGTAATATTATACTCAGTGTCTCATGTCCATCCCAGGTAGTAGCCCAGGGTATGCCCTGTGGCCACATATAAAATACGTGTTGTTGGTGGGGACATGAGGAAAAAGTTCCATATACCACGTACATCCTCCCTCTTTACATCTGTGTGGATTTCACAAGTCGAGGTTCCTACATACAACAACAACATGCATTTTAAGGCCATTTTCCCTGCTAGAGCGGGGGTTAGCCTTGCGGTCCCCATGACAATCTTCTCCATTTTGCCCTATTTTCTGCATCTCTCCTTGTTAACCCCCTTGCCCGCATTTCTTCTTCCACCATCTTTAGCCAAGTCTTTCTCGGTCTTCCCCGTCCTCTACTTCCTTCTACATTCATTTCCATCACTCTTCTCAACCAGTCACTTTCATCCTTCCTCAACACATGACCAAACCATCTCAACCTGTTCCTCTTCACAGCATCAATCACAGGCAATATTCCCATAATCTTTCGCAATTCATCATTTGTCTTCCTCTCTCTCAACGATACTCCGCACATCCATCGAACCATTCGCATTTCCACCCTTTCCAGCCTTCGTTGCTGCTCTACGTTCATTACCCATGTCTCGCTCCCATAAATCATAACACTTCTCACACATGCAGCATACACCTTTCCCTTCAGCTTCAGCGACACTCTCCTCCTCATCAGCACGCCACTCAGTTCCCGAAACTTCTTCCATGCACATCTCACTCGAGCAACCGTTGCCGAGTCTGATCCACCTTCTCCATTCAGCATGTCTCCGAGGTAGCAAAATGTTTTCACACCTTCCAGCTTCACGCCGTCTCCAAGATCCAACTCAACATTTCCTCCATCTGCAGCTCCCTCTGTGCACACCTTACATTTGAATGTAGCTGCCACACTGGTAAATGACCCTCTCAGACCACTACATTTTTGATGAACCCACTCAGCGCACATTGTACATTGAATGGAGTTCATTCCGACACCCTTCCTGCACACAGCACACGGCCACTTCCCAGTTCTTTCCACCTCACCACATGCTTTACCACTTGCCATCACCTTCATCTTTCTGATATTCACATTCAGACCTTTTGTCTCCATACATTCCTTCCACTTGTTCATCTTTTCCTTCAGTCCATCAATACTTTCCGCAATCAACACCAGATCATCTGCATACAACAACTCCCATGGTAAACCCTCCTTTACGTTCTGAGCCAGCACCTCCATCACAGCTACAAATAATAGTGGACTTAGTACCGACCCCTGATGCACTCCCACCTTCACCTCAAACTCACCACTGTTCCCGTCCTTCGTCCTTACAGCTGTGCGCGCTCTTTTGTACATTGCCATCACTACTCTGATCAACCATTCCTCCACTCCTAACTTCCTCAATGCCCATGTCAATACTTTGCGTGGAACCCGATCGAATGCTTTCTCCAGATCAACAAACCCAAAAAACAACTTCTTCCTCTTCTCCATGTACTTCTCCTGCAACTGCCTCACAATGAAAAGCGCATCTGTCGTTCCTCTTCCTGGCATAAATCCAAACATTTCGTCGATCTTCACTTTCTTCCTTATCCTCCTCTCCAACACCCTTTCCAATACCTTCATTCCATGCTCCAATAACTTTATCGCTCGGTACGAGCCACACTCCAGAGGGTCACCTTTCCCCTTGTATAGAGGGACGAGGGTACTCAGTTCCCAATCAACTGGAATGCGGCCTTCTTTCACCACCAGATTACAGATCTCTGTCATTTTCTTCACACCCCAACTTCCTGCTGCCTTCAGCATATCTCCCACAACTCCCGTCGGCCCTCCCGCTTTTCCACTCTTCATTGCTTTTATCGCTTCCTCAACTTCCTTCTCAGTTATCTTCTCTGCCGGTCCTAAAACTGGGTTACTCTCCATGTTGCCATCCCATTCATTCTCTGTATTCAACAGCATTTCCATATATCTTTTCCATCTTCCTTTAATTCCATATGGGTCGACAACGATTTGTCCCACTTCATCCTTCAAGCAACTCACCCCCATCACATCACACCTCTCTTTCGCTATGTGCTTTGCAATCCTGAATACTGCTTTCTGACCCTCTTCCGAATCCAAGCGTTCTCCGAACATTTTCCTACTTGCCTCCTGCGCCTTTGCTACCTCTTTCTTTGCAGCCTTCCTGGCTGCCTTATAACTTTCATGCTCTGCTGTTTCTGCTCCCGTACCCTTCGCCTTCTGCCACTCCTTGAACTTCTTCCTCTTCTCGTCAATCCTCTTTCCAACTTCATCATCCCACCACCATGTTTCCGAGTGCCTCGGTGGTCCTTTTGTCCATCCACATACCTCACCAACGGCTCCCAACAGACTAGCTTTCATTGACATCCAACCACTTTCAAGCTCAACCACATCATCCTCTACCCTACTCAGCCTCTCTTTTAATGCCTCCCTTACTGTCACCTCTTTCAACCTCCACACCTTCATTCTCGGTTGGTACTTCACCCGCCGAGCTCTCCTCGCACCTTTCACCCTTATGTCGCAGACAACCAAGTGGTGCTGTGAAACAGCCTCCTCCCCCGGGATCACCTTTGTGTCCCGGAGGTGCCCCCTATCTCGCCTACGCACCATCAGGTAGTCAACGGTTGTCGTCGACCCACCTGACGTGTATGTAACAAGCTTATTATCCTCTTTCTGGAACTGAGTATTACAAATCAACAAATCAGCTCCATCAGCAAACTCCAAAATCCTTTCACCTTCTCCATTTCTCACACCATATCCGTAACCCCCATTAACTCCCTCAAAACCATCCATACTCCTTCCCACATGTCCATTCAGGTCTCCTCCCACCACAACAACTTCCTCATCTTTCACGTTTTCCATCAGCTTCTCTATCGCACACCAGAACTTGTCCTTCTCTTCATCGCTTCGACCAACCTGCGGAGCATATCCCGAGATGACGTTCAGCAAGAGCTTTCCAATCATCATTTTCACCATCATCAACCTATCACTCACTCTAGTCACACTCACCACACTGTCTACAAACTCCTCAGAAAACAGGACACCAACACCATCACGCCCTCCGGGCACCCTTGCCACACAAACTTGTATTTCTGTCCCTGCCTACCCTTCACCATTCTCACACCACTTCCCTTCCATCTCGTCTATTGCACACAACATGTGTCCACTCTTCTTCTGACCAATACTTCCACCACTTCTCCTGATCTCCCTGTCATTGTCCCTACATTCCATGTGCCAAACCTCAGAAACCGATCTCCACTTCGGGCTGCACTCTGCCCATATGTAGTTGTAATTGTCATGGTTCTCTTTTTGAGGCAATGCTTTTATGGCCGGACGCCCTTCCTGACGCCAACCCCCTTAGTCGTCTCTTACGACACGCAGGGATACGGTGTACCTATTCTGACCAGGGTACACACTGGGAAACGTTTAAAACATGGAAATTCTGGGGGGACGGAGGGGGGGGGCGGCGTCAGCATCACGGCTGCGGTTTAAACATATTCCAACAATATCCAAACAGAACCATGAAAACCATAAAAAACAATCTGGGAAAAGTCTCCAAGCGAGAACGTGGATTTGAGAAAGAAGGAGCAGAGGCGGAAGAAAAACGCGATACAGGGGGCGGGGCACAAGTCGAGACGAGGAGGAGAGCGAACAAGCACGTGTCCGGGAGGAGAGAAAGAATCAATATAGAATTCTTTGTCTAGGGAGGTGAGGTGAGGGGGAGAAAATAAACTAAAAGAAACAAGTAATACAGCGAAGGAAAGAACTTAAATTGACAAAACACCGACGGGGGGAGGGAAGCCTCAAGTTACCAGGCCGCGCACGAGGTACGACCCAGAAAACGATTAATTACACACAAGTTTGTACGAATTACAAACCAATACTAACTAGAAACACACAATAACACGTACACAGTAGAATAACCAGTGGAAATATTTGACAAAGACAAGAATGGGAAAATACTTAAACTTTGATGCCGTGGAGAGCTCGAAGTACGCTTCACTCGCCCGAGGAACCGGAACCGGAAGAGGTTCCTACATAATATTCCTAATAATTATTTTTCCCATAATAATCCATTTTTCCCAACTCTGCTAACTTTTTATCACTCCTTCAATATGTTTATCAATATAGTATTTAAGCATAAGCCTTTGCTCTCAATCCCATGAAATTCCTTCCTTATCATAAATATCATAAATTCTGTTACGTGGTCCTCCCGGTGACTACCTGGTCTCGGTGACCCCCGGACCGTGAGAGGAACTCCGCCAGAAAGATCTATGATTTATATGCTTTCGTAACGCAATCAATATGAAAGACACAACAATTCAAGTCAATAAGAAACCCCACACCAAGGATCCGGGTGGATCAATAATATATTCCCCAATCCATCAACAACCATCAACAATCAATCACCAATATTACGAAGATGGCCATCTTATATATGTCCCCCCTTTCCCCACTCACGACCCCTCAATGGTCACTGTCCCTCACAATGTCTCTGGGCCCCTCCAGACCAAGGTGAAGGTCGGCTTCTCCGCACACGGGCGGTTGAACGAACCCCTGGCTGACGTGTTCCAAACGTGCACGTCGCGTACCGGGGACCGCTGCTGCAGCGCACACCTCCTTGCCAAGCAAAGGGGGGGGGCAAAACAAAGCGCGGCTTGCAAAGCGCGCGAGGCCCAAGGTGCGACCCGTACGCGTCCTTGTAGACGTGGAGGCGACTTGTGCCGGACGCTTGGTTCCGTGCACGAACCCACGGCAACTTGACGTGTAATCGGTAATTACCCCGCGCAGGTAACTCCTTTCGCCAGACGGGCTTTCAAACGCAGCGTCCCCCACGCTGCTCAATATCGACACCGCTCACGTCGGAGCTGGGCGAGGAAGAGGAAGATCGCCGCTTCTCCCGGACCTCGTGTCTTTTTTTCTTCCGTTTCCGGTCTCCTTTTCCCCAGAAGGGCTCCTGACCCTTTAATCACAACAACCTTTAATCGACTAAACATTAATAAGCAATGACCTGAATAGTAATTCACATAAATTCACATAAATCCATAACAATATCATAAATATCATATCCTCATAAATACCTTTCGTATCGATTTTCAAAACAAAACTTTGTATCCATATAAAGTAGATTAACTCCACCCACATATTTAATTTAATTTGTTATAAATAAACAACTTTGACCAAGAATTGATGCTCCCACACAAACAGGTCCATTCATCTCGGCGTTCTCTCCACTCACCAACAGCACAAAACACCGCTATCATTTTTTTTTACTTGGTCCATTAATCAACCTGGATGTTTGTTTCCAAGATATAGTAAGTCTCACGTTTTTTCCTCTGCTCTTAACATTTCCCATAGTTTGTTTTTTTTAAATATAGCATTATTCATTAATTTATAAAAGTTTTTTTCTCCTAGATGTTTTTTTCTCTGTTGTTCTCCTTTTAGTATTAAAATCAATATACGTTTTCAATCAACGACTTTGAAACCTCGCCAAACATTAAAATTCCATGAATCCTCTATTAATTGTTTTCCCTTGAGAGTAACCCAGCAGAAAAAATATTATTTTAAAGTCCTTTGCTGTAGAACACAATTTTCTTTATCATTCTAGTTTCCCTAATTGAACCAGATCCCTGGTGTTGGGCTTGCGGCTAGGGTGCCAGCTTAGGATAGCCTAGGATCCTGGGTTCGAATCACGGTCGATCGCTGAATTAACGCCAGGGGGGTTGACTCAGCCTGTCATCTTTCCGAGGTCGGCTAATTGAGTACCAGTTCACTGGTAATTCCCTGTTTGTCGTAAAAGGCGACAAACAGGGTTGGCGGCAGGAAGGGCATCCGGCCGTAAAACATTGCTTCAAAAATGGGACCCAAAAAACAACAACAACCACGGTGCCCGAAAAAGGCCAACCCCCGCTTTGCGGGGAAAAATGGCCTCTAAAGGTGATTATTTTTTATATATATTCTAGTTTCCCTAATGTGAAGGTTGAAACCTGGCCCATCCCAAGATCGTTAACATTGTGTGAATGTGAGTGTTGGCGAAAGAGGTGTATGGATGTGTGTCCCATGGAGGAGATAGGTATCACTGTTACTAGGCAATGGGTGTAGAGCAGACTACGTGTTGAAAGAAGTGCAGTGTTTGAAAGACACAGGAAAAAATCAGAAACGGGGGAGAAATCAGCAACCACTTTGAAATTGCAAAAAAATCAACAACCACTCTGAAATTTGAAAAACCCAGGCCATCTCTCGTCTGGGCAGCCATCGTCTCTGTTCGCTCTCCCTCAGTTAGTCAAATCTGCCCCGGCATTCCTTGGAATTCCCTTCAAAGTTCGAGCATTCCACCTAGACCTTCCTTGGCAGCATGTGCTATTAGCAGCATTTGGCATGGATTCATCTTGTAAGGACTTTTCCATTCAAAGTTCTTGATGTACATACACAAAGTTCCCAGGCTTGGGTAAATAAAACTTGTGTTCGGGCTTGTTGTGACACTCATCCACTGTTGGTTCAGCTAAAATGTCCTTCACGTCGAGCAGCGTGTGCAGGAAAGACTAGATATTGTCAAAGTTCGTTCTTTCATAAGATTTCACAACACCACCAGCCAGGCCTGGCCATCACAGCTGGCTTCATTCAGCAACGCCTTCTTTTCTTTTCTTTTTCTGTGTGACTGGAACACTCTCACAGTAATCCCTCATCTCATCCATTTAGTATATGTTTATCTGCATCTGTGCTGGGGGTATAGAGGGTTTGAGCTGCTTGCATTGTTTCCCAATTAACTCGTCCACAACCCTTTTAAAATCCCATGTCACCCTCTAAATGGTAAAAGATCACCCAAAAAATAAATAATTAGCACATATCCCAATTTACATTCTCATCAGATGTCGACATTCGCGGACCCCACGTATTCACGGTTGATAAAATGTGACCTGCTTCTACATTCGCAGTCCCGTGCTTCATGTATTCGCGGTTTTTTGTGGGTGCAAAAACAAAAAATCTTGCACCAGGCATTCCACCTAGACATAACACGTCTAAAATAATCTTCCATGCGTCATGCGTAAAGCAGCTGTACGACACACATAAAACATCCCACACCACAATTCTGACACAATTTTCCGGGCGTGTTAGCAGTTTTTCTGACCTGCTCCGACATTCGCGGCCCTGGGCTTCGCATATTCGCTGTTTTTCGTCGGCGTGTTCGCGGTTTTTCACATAATTTTTTCCTTTCCCTTATGAATCACGAACCGCCACAAACCTATCCACATTTACCCATTGAAACAATGCCCCCACATTCATGGATTGCACATTCACGACATTTTCCAGGAATGCATCGCCCGCGAATGTCGGGGTCTGACAATACTGAAGGAATTTGTATTTAAAATCAAAAGATGAATATGAGGGAAAAATACAGAAGGTCAGTTTTTATTTATTGTTATTTATTAAATATGCATATACTGTATGTTTTACTATTGTAGGAAAATTCTACCCCCGTTAATGCACTCTAGATCTACTTTTTTGAACTACCGACTTCTTTCCTTGAAGTCCTTGCAGTCCATTTGTTTTTACCTCCCCCCCCCCCCTTCCCATGCTCCTCCCCCCCAAGCCCTCTCCCTCCCACAGATCTCCTGATGTCCCTGTTCTCTCCTGTTGTACTTGTGTGCTTCCCTCTCTCTCCCCATCTTGTCTCCCGCTCCCTTTATTATATGCTTCGTGTGTCCGTTTGTTTTTTTGGTGATTATTTTAACTGTTACACGAGCCTCGATCTTGTATACAAAAAAACAAAATAGCACTTTTTATGTTCAGTCCCCCCATTTTAGGTAAGCATGTTAGGTATTGGAACAGATTAACTTAAAGTAAGTTAAAGTAGGATAACAGTTAGTATTTGGTTGCATATCCCTTGCATGTAAATAACCGCATCGAGCCCGTGACCCAACGACGTCACAAAACTCTTGTTATCTTGCTTTGAGATGCTTTGCCAAACCTTTACTGCAGCCATTTTCAGTTGTTGTTTGTTTTGAGGGTTTCTGACTTTTTGTCTCCTCTACAGCAAGTAAAATGTATGCTCTATTGGATTTAAATCAGGAGATTGACTCGGCCAGTCTAACCCTTCCACTTTTCCCCTTATGGACTCCTCGGTTGTGTTGGCGGTGTGTTTTTGGGTCATGGTCTTGCTGCATGGTGAAGCGCAGCCCAATGAGTTTGGAGGAATTTTCTTGTACATAGGCAGACATAATGTTTCTGTACACTTCTGAATTAATTCTGCTGCTGCCATCATTAGTTACATCATCAATAAAGATGAGTGAGCCAGTCCCAAAGGCAAGCTCTCCAAGCCATGACACTACCTCTATCCTTGCTTCACAATATGCTTTGGATCAAATGCAGTTCCTTCCTTTCTCCAAACTTTCACCTTTCCATCACTTTGGTAACGGTTTATCATGTTCTCATCTGTGCATAAAAATTCGTTCCAGAACATCCTCCTTGCACACCTCTGTACTTCATGACAAATTCTAATCTGGCCTTTCTGTTTTTGGTGCTGATGAGATGTTTGCATCTTGCAGTGTAGCCTTTGTAATTCTGCTGTCAAAGTCTTCTACGAACGGTGGATTGTGATACTTTCACACCTGTACTCTGGAGGGTGTTAGTGATGTCACTGACAGCTGTTGTAGTGTTTTTCTTCACAGTTCTGATAGTTTTTCTGTCATCAACTGCAATTGTTTTCCTTAGCTGACCTGGCCGTTGTTTATTGCTATGTACACTAGTGGTTTCTTTCTTTTTCAAGATATTCCAATTTATTGTGTTTGTTATTCCCAATTTTTGTGCTGTGGTTCTAGTTGAATAATTTTGTTATTGCTGTCAAAATTGCTTGCTTTTCTTTCATAGACAGTTCTCTGGTCTTCATGTTGGTTTATGCCTTCTGACCCCAAAGATGCTTTGCCAACACAGCTCTTTTTTTGTGTGCACAATCAATGTAACAAGAAATGACTGAACAACAAGAAACATCTGTCAGTCATTTGTTCCAATATTTATGCTTACCTAAAATGGGGGACTGAACATAAAAAGTGTTCTTGTTCTACAATGGTAAAACATATACAGGTATGCATAGAAATACCAAGAAACTGATCTTTTGTACTCGTGAGGTTTCTCTCGGTAGTTTAGATATTCAGCATCATTGAAATAACTTCTTCACTTGAACACGTTCGCTTTGGCACTGATTTTTACTTGTTGCTATTCCTGATTGGCAGGTGGAATCAGCTGGATCTTGGCATTGTCCTGCTCTCCATAATGGGTATCACGTTGGAAGAGATCGAGCTAAACGCCTCACTGCCCATCAACCCCACCATCATCCGCATCATGAGAGTGCTGCGCATCGCCAGGGGTACTCATAATCATTTCTCCTCACTCTCTCAGTCCTTCAGTTGGGCGTCCTGCTCTTCGATAAATCACAGTCTTTGTGCCCACGTGTGTTACGCAGTGTTGAAGTTGCTCAAGATGGCGACCGGCATGCGGGCGCTCATCGACACCGTTGTGCAGGCCCTCCCTCAGGCACGTTCTCACTTTCTTGCGGGTTGCTTGGTATAACTGTTGTTTTCTCCTACTTTGCTTTCTCGTCGTTTTATTCTCCACGTGAGTTATAGGTCCGATGATTTACTTGCTACAGTTTTTTTATACTTGGACTGAGGCTCGTAATAGAGCTCACACACACACACACACAGAAGGACATACTGACAAGACAAACACTTATCAGAGCTACTGAGGTCTGAGCTTGGGGGAAGTGCCGTCACTAACGTCACTTCCCGGGATACTCTTGGTACCAGCTACGTCATAACAATGGCGCCACTTTTCTCACTGTACTCAGCAGGACATTTCCTCAAGAGGGATTTCCTCCTCCGTATGGATGCCAACCGATGGGGATTGTCAGTGCTCTATCCTTTTCAAGCAAGGAAGCAGCACGTACCATTTTAAAAGTCTTTGATATGACTTGAACCTGTCCAAACCGGATGGGTGTTTTATAGGAGCCAACATCTCCTTACTGTATGGATGTTGGCTCCCTGCGGGAGCTCATCCGCCCTTTCCCAGACGTTGTTTTTAGTCCTGGCAGGGTGTCACAGTCACTCTCCCCACTAGCAAAGCCAGTGAGGCTGTCTGTTTAGTCGCCGATAACCCGACCATGCGGAAGGTAACACTGGGTTACATGTTACCAGTGGCAGTCCCAAAAGTTACATGTTACCTGACCAGGAACATAGTGATAAATTTAGAAACGACTGTGGCAACTGCTTTGAATTTTAGGTCGAAAGCGAATACTCAGCTGGCATACATGTTAAATAAAATGCACAAGCTTTGATTGTACTTGTAATTGACAATTGACTAGATCTCCCCATCACACCTGGAGCTAATGGCGACAAGAAGACGAATTGTGCAGAAACAACTGATGAATTATGTGCGAACGGGCAGGTTAAATCTCCACATCCAGAGCAGAATCGATGAATAACCTTCCGACATTGCATTGCCCCTGCTGATGCAACCTTGGCCTAAGACCATCATTTTGGGACAATAAATTAGATTATAGCTTGTTCTTCATTTAGGCTGAATGCACATAATCTATGACCTTAAATATCAAGTCTTTATCAAACAAGCCCTGCTAGTTCGACTAACCTGATGGGAATATGTTGAAAAAATAAAACACTACAAAGTCAGGAATGATCCCAAGCAACAGAACTTACCTCTACATTTTTATTGCACCCACCACTCTAGGGAAAAAGGCCTTCTATAGACTGACATCCACACTCAGTGGCATAATGGTTAGAGCATCCACTTTGAGTCTGCGAAGACGGTGGATCACACCCTGGCCGAGTCAAACCAGACTATTTTTTCTTTTTAATGTTTTTTTTTCCACGGGGTGGGTGTACGCGTCTAGTGCTGTAGTAGGGTACGATGTGGTTTCCCATACTTAGGCAGTTAAGACCGAAAAATATGGCGTATCGTTCACTTTTTCAGGAAAGCACCAAATTTGGCACAGATGTAGTATGGACCTATACAATTGTTTTCCTGAGGGGCGCCCAAAAATTCAGAACCCCTGGTGGCCGCCATATTGAATTTCAACATGACCGCCCTCTGTGACCTATTTCCCTCAATAACATCTATACTATGAGCGATAACACCACAGTTCCAGTGTCTTACCCCATGTTTTCATGGTCTCTGAATCCAATGGGATCAATTGCATAAAGATTGGCATCCATCATCTTTAATTTCAAGATGGCCGCCATGGTGTTTCCATTTTCCTTGAATCTCTCATAGTATTTTAGGTAAAATTTCAATTCCAAGTGATACACATTGTTTTATTGGTCTCTGATAACAATGGAATGGTATTAATTAATCAAAGTTACACACAGTTGCAGTTTTAACTTAAAATATTGTGGGCACTTGAAAGGTGGAGGCTCTCGCACAGACGCGTAGTACTACAAGCACTGTCCATCGCAGTCACACAGTGATGTGCAGGGCAGATTTGCCCTGGAGCATTTACAGTTGTGCCTTTACAGGCCGACTTACAATGGCAGCTTGTAAGCTCTGAACATGCCTCCTGTATCAGTGGTATTGTGGTCCAAATTGGTGTCCAAGAAGTCCCTGTTTTCATCCAGCCCCAATCAGCTGGTGATGGAAGTTCTGGGTAGGGCACAAGTGCCTGACTCCATACGTGTCCAGCCTGAAAACACGCACGTTTTAGGTGTTGTTCGAAGGCGTCTGCTGATGGGGGAATGTGATCAATTGTTCTTGCCTTCTTCGTGAACAAGTGTCGGCGCATGTCATTCACTGTCTTTATCTCGGTAGTCCGGTCATAGAGGATGGCAACATATCTTTCTATGCTCTATAGTTCCATAGTAATAGCGTCCACAGATGGCCTATAAGCGAGAGCATGAAAGGTCTGCGTGATGCTGGGGTATGCCTCCCAAGCCTTCCAGGCTGTCTTTTTCCCAATTTGGGCAAAAAATGACACTGTGTCGCAGCCAGTGAAGGCATGAAATAATGGCAAAGACTCGGACTTCCTGTGGCCAAGGCCGGTGGCAATTTTATGGATGGCAAGGTAGCGGTAGCTTTTACCAGTGCCAATGGCAATCCAGAGTTCCTCCACACCGTGTGACTGGTAGGTAAAGTAGTGTGCTATTGCCAAGACCACAATATCAGAATCTACAGTTCAAATCAATACCCGTTTTCTCCCCTTTTTCACGGCATCCAGGACATTTTTTTGGATTTTTTGAATTTTCTGAATTTTTGGGCGCCCCTCAGGAAAACAATTGTATAGGTCCATACTACATCTGTGCCAAATTTGGTGCTTTCCTGAAAAAATGAACGATGCTTCCTCTTAACTGCCTAACTACCAGTCGTTGCTTTGAGATACAGCTGCTGGATTTTTTTTTTTTTTTTTTTTTTTTTTTTTTTGTGTATACAAGATCGAGGCTCGTGAAAGAGCGAACATTAATCACACAGAAAGACAAACCGACACATAAAACATATAACATCGGGAGCGGTAGACAAGATGGGGAGAGAGGGGGAAGGACACAAAACACAACATTTGAGAGCAGGGACCGAGAGACATGGAGACATCGAGAGATCTGAGAGAGGGCGAGGGCTTTGGGGGGGGGGGGCATGGGAAGGGGGCGGTGGGAGAGGTATAAAACATATGGACACTGCCAGGACTTCCAGGAAAGAAGTTGGAATTTCAAACAAGGTGGATCTGGGGTGAATTAGCGGGGGTAGAAAAGATCAAGGTTTTGGATGGGGGAAGATAAGAGATGGTGGTGAACAGCTGTTTTAAAGACCTGGAGGGAGGAGTGGGATTGAAGGGAGTGAGGGAGTTTGTTCCAGAGGCGGGAGAAAAGAGGAATGAAAGAGTGAAGGTGAGCAGAGAGCCGAGATTTCGGCAGTTTAACCATCAGAGGGTTGCTGGCAGATCTTGTGCGACCTGTAGGAATATTTGGGGGACAGAGCACAGAGAGAGCTGGGGGTGCAAGGCCGGAGAGGAGCCGGTAGAAGACAGAAAGACCACCTACCTGCCTGCGGTGAGTGAGTGAAAGGCCCTCAGAGATAGCTTCATCGCGGGAGATTCCAATAATTCTGAAAGCTTTGGTTTCAACAGCGTGAAGCCGAGCTAGGTGTGAGGCAGGAGCACCGGCCCATAGGGGAGAACAGTATTCCATTGAGCTGCGGATGAAAGCCTTGTATGTGGTGAGGAGCTCAGGTGTGCCGAGGAAGGACTTCGCACGACGGAGGATGCCCAGTCGGCGACTGGCTTTGGAGGCCAGCTTGGAAATGTGGTTTTCCCAAGAAAGATCATGGCAGATAGTGAGACCCAAAATCTTGAGCGACAGAACTTCTTGGAGAGGATTGTTGAGAAAGTAGATGGGAGGGTTGTCCAGTCGATCTTTTCGGAGAGACATAGTAAGAGTGTGAGATTTGTCAGGATTGAAAGACATGTTCCACTTGTTTGACCAGTCTGTGATTTTGTCCAGGTCTTCAGAGAGTGAGGAGGCAGCAGACTGCCGATCTGAGGGAAGAGGAATGGAGCGGCAGAGAGTGGAGTCATCAGCAAAGAGATAGAGAGGATTTTCGAGAGAGTCAGAGAGATCATTGATGAAGACCAGAAAAAGCACGGGGCCCAGAACACTGCCTTGGGGAACTCCAGCCTGAACAGGAAGAGGAGATGAGAGAAACCCATTCAGGGCCACACGTTGACGACGACTAGAGAGGAAGTCCGCCAGCCATGCGTGGAGATTTCCATGGATACCAAAGGAGGAGAGTTTGGTGAGCAGAGCGGGGTGCCAGACCGTGTCGAAGGCACGTGATATGTCGAGGGAGACAGCTCTAATTTCCTGTTTGGCATTGAGGACCTCCATCCATTGTTGAGACAGCAGAAGCAGCATGTCCAGAGTAGAGTGACCTGGTCTGAAACCAAATTGATGATCAGAGATCAAGCCATTGGAGAAGAGGAAAGATTTCATATCCGAAGCAATGATGGATTCCATGACTTTGCTGATAATTGGGAGAAGGCTGATTGGTCTGTAGTTGCTAGGATCTGTTTTTGCACCTTTTTTGTGCAAAGCGGTGATGTTGGCTGATTTCCAAGCAGATGGCAGTTGACCTTGAGCAAAAGAGAGGGTGAAGAGAACAGAGAGAGGGTGAGATAGAGCAGCAGAGCAGGATTTTAGGACCCGTGGGCTGATGCCGTCGGGTCCAGTTGCAGAATCAGAGTCGAGGGTTGACAGAAACTTTTCCACCTTGTCAGGAGTAAAGGACACGGAGTCCAGGAGCAGCAGGGTACGACTGGGTATGGTGGGTACAGAGAGGGATGGGTTTGGGACACAAGATTTAGAGGCAAACACAGAGTTGAGGCATTCAGCTTTTTCACGTGCGGAGTCAGCTGTGTAGCCGTTTGAGGTAAGGGAGGGGATGGAGGGGGAACAAACACCAGAAACGGATTTGACCAGATGCCACCAGGATTTGGAAGAGGGAGACAGATAAGAGAGTTCGGTCTTGAGAACGGAGAGATATTGTTTCCTGGCTCTCCTGAGGGTGGACACACACTTGTTTCGGGCTTTGTGAAAGGAAATGAGATTTCCTTCCATTGGATTTGCTTTCCAGGAGACGAAGGCAAGTTGTTTCTGGGCAACAGCCTCACCACAAGATTCCGTGTACCATGGACGGGAGGAAGGGTATGACAACTGAAGACGAGATGGGATAAATCTGTGCATGAGAGAGAGCAATTTACTTTGGAAGAATTCCCAGGATGAGTTGATGTCAGAGGTGGTAGAGATGGGAGACCAGTCCAGATGATTGATGGCTGCTTGAAGACCGTGCCAGTTGGCCTGAGTGAAATGCCAGACTCGTCGACGCTGAGCAGGCTCCCTGAGGATGGTCAGAGAGATGTCCACTTTAACAAGGACATGATCAGATGATCCGATCGGAGCAGAAGAAGAGCAGCAGACATTTTCAGGGAAGTTAGTCATAACCAAGTCCAGAAGAGAAGATGTTCCGTTGACTGAGATCCGGGTCGGGAAATTGACAGATTGTGTCAGTCCCAGTGAGTCACAGAAGTCCTTTGCTGAAGAGCCATGGCTGGTGAGAGAGGTACCCACACCCAGCCAACTGGCATGGTGACAATTGAAATCACCACATATGAGGAAGAGAGAGTTGGGATGAGTAGATAGAAGTTGGTCCATATAATCAGACAGCGAGATGTAGATGGAGTCATCACTGTTTGGTGGACGGTACAACACACATATGAACAAGAGGTGGGAGCGAAGGGGAAGTCGTAGCCAGAGGTATTCCTGGGGGTGAGGTGGAGAGAGTGCAGTGCAGGGCGAGTGAGGAAGAGAGTTTTTGATAAAGATAGCAACCCCGCCTCCAGGACGAGGCTCAGGTCTATCATACCGGAGGAGGGAGTAGCCCGGGAGAGATACTATGGAATCAGAGACATCATAAAGGAGGAAAGTTTCTGTTAAGCAGATCACGTCTGGTTTGACAGAAGCAACCTGTATGGAGAGATCAGTTAAGTTTGAACGAAGGCCCCGGATGTTTGAGGTCCATACCGTTAATGAAGAGGAAGGGGGAGCATCAGATACAGAACAGGGGGGAGGAGGGGTAGGGTAAGATGTGGAAGAGGTGGAAGAGATAGGGAGAGCTGTTGAAGGTGTGTCAGAGATTTCAGAATAGCTCGGAGAAAGGGAAGGATGGGGCGGACAAAAGGTTTGATGGTGATTGGGTGAGCCACAATGAGGTGTTATTTGAGGAGGGGGAAGAGCGAGGCAGAAGGTTGGGGGAGATGGAGGTGAGAGTTTGAAGGGGGAAGAAGCGGGGAGGACGCTTTGAGGAGGGGGAGTGAGAGGGGGGAAATTTAGAAGCAATGAGGGTGGGGAGATTTGAAGGGGAGGGGTGAGGGGGGAGTTTGGGAGGGAAGGGACAAGGGGAGGGATTTGAAAGGGATGGGATATGGGGGAGATTTGGAGGGGAGGGGTGAGGCAGGAGTCTAGGAGGGGAGGGGCGAGGGGGCGTCTTGGCGGGGAGGGGTGAGGGGGTAGTTTAGGAGGGAGGGGGCAAGGGGGGAGATTTGAAAGGGATGGGTGATGGGGAAGATTTGGAGGGGAGGGGTGATGGGGAAGATTTGGAGGGGAGGGGTGATGGGGAAGATTTGGAGGGGAGGGGTTATGGGGAAGATTTGGAGGGGAGGGGTGAGATTGGATTTTTGAAAGTGTACGATTTATGGGAAACGAACATTTATTGCAAAATGAGTTTCTTGTGACCTTCGAGTTAAAAATACGTTTAAGGACGCTGGATGGAGGATGGAGTGCAGGAGAGTTTAGGGAATGTAGAAAAAAGGCACTATAGGAGATGGATATTTTTTTTGGGATGAATTGATTTGGTGAGCAAGTCGAAAGCAGCCTTTTAAAGAAGAAGAAGAAAAATGTGTTATAAAATATGACGGAATACATAACTTGAGGGGAAAGTGTAAACATTGAAGGTTAATGAGTGAAAACTATCTGGGGAAATGGGGGAGAAACACGTGGTCGAAGAACGAACGAACGAATAAGAATGAATAAACGAATTTTTTTTTTTTTTTTTTTTTTTTTTTTTTTTTTGTATACAAGATCGAGGCTCGTGAAAGAGCGAACATTAATCACACAGAAAGACAAACCGACACATAAAACATATAACATCGGGAGCGGTAGACAAGATGGGGAGAGAGGGGGAAGGACACAAACACAACATTTGAGAGCAGGGACCAAGAGACATGGAGACATCGAGAGATCTGAGAGAGGGCGAGGGCTTTGGGGGGGTGGCATGGGAAGGGGGCGGTGGGAGAGGTATAAAACATATGGAAACTGCCAGGACTTCCAGGAAAGAAGTTGGAATTTCAAACAAGGTGGATCTGGGGTGAATTAGCGGGGGTAGAAAAGATCAAGGTTTTGGATGGGGGAAGATAAGAGATTTTTTTTTTTTTTTTTTTTTTTGTATACAAGATCGAGGCTCGTGAAAGAGCTAATGGTGGTGAACAGCTGTTTTAAAGACCTGGAGGGAGGAGTGGGATTGAAGGGAGTGAGGGAGTTTGTTCCAGAGGCGGGAGAAAAGAGGAATGAAAGAGTGAAGGTGAGCAGAGAGCCGAGATTTCGGCAGTTTAACCATCAGAGGGTTGCTGGCAGATCTTGTGCGACCTGTAGGAATATTTGGGGGACAGAGCACAGAGAGAGCTGGGGGTGCAAGGCCGGAGAGGAGCCGGTAGAAGACAGAAAGACCACCTACCTGCCTGCGGTGAGTGAGTGAAAGGCCCTCAGAGATAGCTTGATCGCGGGAGATTCCAATAATTCTGAAAGCTTTGGTTTCAACAGCGTGAAGCCGAGCTAGGTGTGAGGCAGGAGCACCGGCCCATAGGGGAGAACAGTATTCCATTGAGCTGCGGATGAAAGCCTTGTATGTGGTGAGGAGCTCAGGTGTGCCGAGGAAGGACTTCGCACGACGGAGGATGCCCAGTCGGCGACTGGCTTTGGAGGCCAGCTTGGAAATGTGGTTTTCCCAAGAAAGATCATGGCAGATAGTGAGACCCAAAATCTTGAGCGACAGAACTTCTTGGAGAGGATTGTTGAGAAAGTAGATGGGAGGGTTGTCCAGTCGATCTTTTCGGAGAGACATAGTAAGAGTGTGAGATTTGTCAGGATTGAAAGACATGTTCCACTTGTTTGACCAGTCTGTGATTTTGTCCAGGTCTTCAGAGAGTGAGGAGGCAGCAGACTGCCGATCTGAGGGAAGAGGAATGGAGCGGCAGAGAGTGGAGTCATCAGCAAAGAGATAGAGAGGATTTTCGAGAGAGTCAGAGAGATCATTGATGAAGACCAGAAAAAGCACGGGGCCCAGAACACTGCCTTGGGGAACTCCAGCCTGAACAGGAAGAGGAGATGAGAGAAACCCATTCAGGGCCACACGTTGACGACGACTAGAGAGGAAGTCCGCCAGCCATGCGTGGAGATTTCCATGGATACCAAAGGAGGAGAGTTTGGTGAGCAGAGCGGGGTGCCAGACCGTGTCGAAGGCACGTGATATGTCGAGGGAGACAGCTCTAATTTCCTGTTTGGCATTGAGGACCTCCATCCATTGTTGAGACAGCAGAAGCAGCATGTCCAGAGTAGAGTGACCTGGTCTGAAACCAAATTGATGATCAGAGATCAAGCCATTGGAGAAGAGGAAAGATTTCATATCCGAAGCAATGATGGATTCCATGACTTTGCTGATAATTGGGAGAAGGCTGATTGGTCTGTAGTTGCTAGGATCTGTTTTTGCACCTTTTTTGTGCAAAGCGGTGATGTTGGCTGATTTCCAAGCAGATGGCAGTTGACCTTGAGCAAAAGAGAGGGTGAAGAGAACAGAGAGAGGGTGAGATAGAGCAGCAGAGCAGGATTTTAGGACCCGTGGGCTGATGCCGTCGGGTCCAGTTGCAGAATCAGAGTCGAGGGTTGACAGAAACTTTTCCACCTTGTCAGGAGGAAAGGACACGGAGTCCAGGAGCAGCAGGGTACGACTGGGTATGGTGGGTACAGAGAGGGATGGGTTTGGGACACAAGATTTAGAGGCAAACACAGAGTTGAGGCATTCAGCTTTTTCACGTGCGGAGTCAGCTGTGTAGCCGTTTGAGGTAAGGGAGGGGATGGAGGGGGAACAAACACCAGAAACGGATTTGACCAGACGCCACCAGGATTTGGAAGAGGGAGACAGATAAGAGAGTTCGGTCTTGAGAACGGAGAGATATTGTTTCCTGGCTCTCCTGAGGGTGGACACACACTTGTTTCGGGCTTTGTGAAAGGAAATGAGATTTCCATCCTGTAGTGAAATCGTATCCGTACTGAACCCGGGTGGGGATGCTCGCTGCTCGCTGTCATTGTGTCCCCACTAGGGGCGTGACTATAAGACCCGTTACTGTGTCAGTGCTCCGAGACTTCTCCCTTGTGACATGTTACATCGGTAGCCTCGTTAATGGTACGCCTTTATAGAATATCTAGCTTGCTTGCATTGACTGATATGAATGGCTTTATGAGATGTCGCATCGTATGCTTATTGTGTATTTCCACTTACAGGAATGATGTGATGATCTAAATGCAATTAAACCAAACCGTTGGACTAAAAGTTGTGCGGACCTGAATGGTTTTCCACAACACTTAATTGCATTTATGATCTGCTGACATGGCTGGCAACAAGACGTTGACGGTGTCCATTTTCAGCGCCGACCCACAAGCCACGGACGGAGGCTTGCAACTCAAGCACTGGCTCAAGCAACTGGAGCATCTCTTTAATGAGCCTGATACCGCTCCGACGCCTGCCGCGAAGCTGGCAATATTACACTCAAAAATCGACTACCGGGTCTACCACTCGGTCGCTCAATGCACGACGTATGATCTTACCGTCGCGGAGCTCAAGCGGCTTTACATAAAAGAAAAAAGCCCTGTGTATGCGCGTTATTTGCTGCAGACGCGACGGCAGCGACCCAACGAGCCTATGGATCATTACGCCCAGGAGCTCCGGCAGCTCATGCTGGACAGCGCCCAGCCACGGACTCCCGAGCAGGCTAAAGATGACCGACTTTTAGATGCCTTCATAGCAGGGGTCTCCTCTCAGGAACTACGTCTCAAACTCTTGGAGAAGACCGACCTGACCTTCGCTACGGCGGTAGAGCAAGCGACGGTGTATACTGAAGCGCGGATGCAATCGAACGCCTATGATCGCACGCGCCTTTTGGCGGGCACCTCACTACACGCCCGGCCGGAGAGGACCACTGACGAGGACGTGGATCCGCCTGCTGAACTCCGGGATGCTCCGGAGGATGACCCTACCCTGACAGCTGCCGTTACGACCAGCAGACCCAAGGCCTTGCGCGGGGCCGCATGTTTTTTTTGTGGAGGGCCTCGTCATGCCCGAGTCGTGTGTCCGGCACGTGACGCTATTTGCCATTTGTGCTCGCTAAAGGGACATTACGCGAAAGTGTGCAAGAAATCGGCACGCGGCTCGCGGCCCTTCGACACGCGCAGCCGCGGTCGCGCAGGCGCGGCAACCTTGAACGGGCTTGTAGCAGAACCCACGAGCCCAGCGCCTTACCCGTCTTCGAAGGGGAGGGCCTCTCGCTGCGGCCCGCTGGGCGCTCAGACAACCTTGACTGGCGCCACCGGAAAGCCACCACCGTCTCATTCTCCATCGGGGACAAAGGCCGCGTCCTTGGCCAAACCTCGAGCCACGCAAGGGAAGAAACAGCTATCGAATACTACGGAAGCCTCCAGTCAAAGCGACCAAACGAAAAAGGCGATTTCGAATACTACTACGGAAGCCTGTTGTCAAAGCGACCAAACGAAAAAGGCGATTTCGAATACTACGGAAGCCGTTTGTCAAAGCGACCAAACGAAAAAGGCGATTTCGGCTACAACGGAAGCCTTTATCTGCCAGGAGTGTCAAAAGGCGATGTCAAATACTACTGAGGCCTTTTCTCATCGGATTTTGAATCGCGAAACACCGGAATGCTGGGGAAAGCCCTCTGATGACGATAATGGATTCCCCATGGTCAACGCAGACTCCGGTCACGATCGCAAAACTGCTGCTGGTGTAGGATCCACCCGCGAGGCTGGTCCGACCCATTCGGGGGGCTCAGTTCCGCTCCCAGCTGCCTCGTCTGGCCTGGCTCAAGCCCTTATTCCCCTTATGGTTGAGGGCCATTGTGTTCAGGCCTTGGTGGACACCGGATCTACGGATAGTTTTATCGACCAGCGACTTGTGCTCAGGCATGGATGGCGGATCGGGCGGTCTACACGACGGATCTTCATGGCATCCCAGGGACTCCGGCTTAGCACAAAAGGGGAATGCCGATTGAAACTAGTGCTAAAGGGACGGGTTTTCCCTGATGTACACCTTATGGTTTTACCCGCGTTATGTGCTGATATTCTGCTAGGACACGATTTTCTTAAGCTGCATGGACGTCTGGTAATGGAGTTCGGTGGGCCTGACACTCTTGTTGTGGGGGCGGACGACGCGCTAACGGTGTGCGCCCTAGCGCAAATGGACGTCCGTCCGCTTTCGCTGTTCCCCAATCTAACCTCCGACTGTACCCCTGTCGCGGTAAAATCGAGACGCTACTCCCGCGCGGACATGCAATTCATTGCGGACGAAACGACTCAGCTCTTGAAAGACGGCATCATAGAACCTAGTAGGTCACCGTGGCGTGCCCAGGTCTTAGTGGTGCGCAGTGAGGCCCATCGCAAACGCATGGTAATCGACTATTCCCAAACGATTAAACGCTTTACACAGCTGGATGCCTACCCCCTTCCGGGGATGGACGCGCTAGTGCAACAGGTGTCCCAGTATTCGGTCTATAGTACTCTCGATCTCCGTAGTGCGTACCACCAGATCCCTATCTCTAGGGCGGATCGTATCTATACCGCTTTCGAGTCGGGGCAGCGGTTGTACCAATTTACACGATTGCCCTTTGGGGTGACGAACGGGGTCGCTTGTTTCCAGAGGGCCATGGATGACCTCGTTGCGCGGGAGCACTTAACCGATGTTTTCGTCTACCTCGATAACCTTACGGTTTGTGGATATGACCAAGGGCACCATGACGCTAATCTGAAGCGCTTCCTTGAGGTCGCGCAACGGTATCACTTAACTATGAACGAGGATAAGTGCCGATACTCCCTACGCACCATAGATCTTCTGGGGTACACCGTGACCCATGGCTCTGTCTCTCCGGATAAGGAACGTCTGCGACCTTTGCTCGACATGGCCCCTCCCTGCGATCGGGCTTCCCTGAAACGCGCCCTTGGGCTGTTCGCCCATTACTCCAAATGGGTGCAAAATCTCTCCGCGAAACTTCGCCCCCTTGTGGCCTGCGACACCTTTCCCCTGTGTTCGGCCGCATTGACGGCCTTTGAAGGACTTAAGACCGACATCGCCCGAGCCGCCGTAGCAACCATTGACGAGAGCGGCTCGTTCGTCCTCGAAAGTGACGCCTCGGATCAGGCCATCGCGGCGACCCTCTCCCAAGGGGGACGTCCCGTGGCTTTCTTTTCACGGACTCTTACCTCCGCTGAGCGGCGGCACTCGTCCGTTGAAAAGGAAGCGTATGCGATCGTCGAGTCTATTCGGCGATGGCGCCCGTACCTACTCGGGCGGAGCTTCCAAATCATCACGGACCAGCAAAGCGTTGCGTTCATGTACGACACCTTACACGCCCAGCGCATTAAGAACGAGAAAATCACTCGCTGGCGTATCGAACTCGCCGACTTCTGTTACACCATCAAATATCGCCCAGGGAAGGATAACCAGGCCGCCGATGCCTTATCGCGCCCCACTACATGTGCTGGTATCACCTCGTTGGAGGGCCTACGGGTGCTGCATGCTACTGCGGGCCATCCCGGCGTAACGCGTTTCGCTCATTTCGTGCGGAGTGGGAATCTCCCTTACTCGATTGACGATATCCGCCGTATCTGTCGCGACTGCGCTATCTGCGCGGAAATCAAACCGCGTTTCTATAACCCCCCTATGGGGACTCTGGTGAAGGCTACACGCCCGTGGGAACGCTTGGCGATGGATTTCAAGGGCCCTTTGCCGGTGTCGAGCGGCTCTCGCTATCTGCTCACTATCGTTGATGAGTACTCACGATTCCCCTTTGCTTATATGTGCGCGGACATGACTGCTGCCACGGTGATGCGTTGCTTACAGAACTTGTTCTCAATGTTCGGTTACCCGGCCTATGTCCATACCGACCGGGGTGCAGTCTTCTTGTCTCAGGAGGTGCGCGGCTATCTGCTCCAAAACAACGTTGCGTCTAGTTACACCACGCCGTATAGACCCCAGGCTAATGGACAGATCGAACGCTTCAACGGGATTATCTGGAGGGCCGTCATGCTCCATCTCCGGACCCACGGCCGGGGCCTCGATAAATGGGCTTGGTCGCTACCTGCGGCGTTGAACTCAATCCGGGCACTCCTGAGTACGGCAACTAACCAAACTCCCCACGAGCGTCTTTTCCACCACCCCAGGAGCTCGGGGTGTATACGGTCTTTGCCCAGTTGGCTCGCTGGGCCCGGGCCGGCCTACCTTAAACGGGCAGTTCGCGCGAGCAAGTACGACCCCCTTGTGGACAAAGTGCAGATTCTCCAGGCTAATCCTGAGCATGCTCGTGTGATGACGTCTGATGGTCGTGAGACTACTGTCTCCGTTCGTCATCTTGCCCCTTGCGGGGTCGACGACCTTAGTAGGGAATCGGACGGACCAGTCGAACCCGTCTATGAGACTATGACCTCTCCCGACGCTCCCATCGCCGACAGTCCACCGACCCTCCCCCCGTCGAGACTGCCCGGGTCCGACGACTTGGCGTTACCCCCTTCATCACCCGACCCTGTTGACGCCTCTGACACCGGGGATACAGGGTTACGAGACGCCGTACCCGGGGAATTTCGAACGCGTGCTGGCAGAGAAATTCGCCGCCCGGCCCGCTACGGTTGGGCCGACTAATACTCCGCGCCCATGCTGACGCTCACTCGCTTTTAGCCGCGCGGCCGTATAATTCTGACGGGGGGTGAATGTAGTGAAATCGTATCCGTACTGAACCCGGGTGGGGATGCTCGCTGCTCGCTGTCATTGTGTCCCCACTAGGGGCGTGACTATAAGACCCGTTACTGTGTCAGTGCTCCGAGACTTCTCCCTTGTGACATGTTACATCGGTAGCCTCGTTAATGGTACGCCTTTATAGAATATCTAGCTTGCTTGCATTGACTGATATGAATGGCTTTATGAGATGTCGCATCGTATGCTTATTGTGTATTTCCACTTACAGGAATGATGTGATGATCTAAATGCAATTAAACCAAACCGTTGGACTAAAAGTTGTGCGGACCTGAATGGTTTTCCACAACACATCCGTTGGATTTGCTTTCCAGGAGACGAAGGCAAGTTGTTTCTGGGCAACAGCCTCACCACAAGATTCCGTGTACCATTGACGGGAGGAAGGGTATGACAACTGAAGACGAGATGGGATAAATCTGTGCATGAGAGAGAGCAATTTACTTTGGAAGAATTCCCAGGATGAGTTGATGTCAGAGGTGGTAGAGATGGGAGACCAGTCCAGATGATTGATGGCTGCTTGAAGACCATGCCAGTTGGCCTGAGTGAAATGCCAGACTCGTCGACGCTGAGCAGGCTCCCTGAGGATGGTCAGAGAGATGTCCACTTTAACAAGGACATGATCAGATGATCCGATCGGAGCAGAAGAAGAGCAGCAGACATTTTCAGGGAAGTTAGTCATAACCAAGTCCAGAAGAGAAGATGTTCCGTTGACTGAGATCCGGGTCGGGAAATTGACAGATTGTGTCAGTCCCAGTGAGTCGCAGAAGTCCTTTGCTGAGGAGCCATGGCTGGTGAGAGAGGTACCCACACCCAGCCAACTGGCATGATGACAGTTGAAATCACCACATATGAGGAAGAGAGAGTTGGGATGAGTAGATAGAAGTTGGTCCATATCATCAGACAGCGAGATGTAGATGGAGTCATCACTGTTTGGTGGACGGTACAACACACATATGAACAAGAGGTGGGAGCGAAGGGGAAGCCGTAGCCAGAGGTATTCCTGGGGGTGAGGTGGAGAGAGTGCAGTGCAAGGCGAGTGAGGAAGAGAGTTTTTGATAAAGATAGCAACCCCGCCTCCAGGACGAGGCTCAGGTCTATCATACCGGAGGAGGGAGTAGCCCGGGAGAGATACTATGGAATCAGAGACATCATAAAGGAGGAAAGTTTCTGTTAAGCAGATCACGTCTGGTTTGACAGAAGCAACCTGTATGGAGAGATCAGTTAAGTTTGAACGAAGGCCCCGGATGTTTGAGGTCCATACCGTTAATGAAGAGGAAGGGGGAGCATCAGATACAGAACAGGGGGGAGGAGGGGTAGGGTAAGATGTGGAAGAGGTGGAAGAGGTAGGGAGAGCTGTTGAAGGTGTGTCAGAGATTTCAGAATAGCTCGGAGAAAGGGAAGGATGGGGCGGACAAAAGGTTTGATGGTGATTGGGTGAGCCACAATGAGGTGTTATTTGAGGAGGGGGAAGAGCGAGGCAGAAGGTTGGGGGAGATGGAGGTGAGAGTTTGAAGGGGGAAGAAGCGGGGAGGACGCTTTGAGGAGGGGGAGTGAGAGGGGGGAAATTGAGAAGCAATGAGGGTGGGGAGATTTGAAGGGGAGGGGTGAGGGGGGAGTTTGGGAGGGAAGGGACAAGGGGAGGGATTTGAAAGGGATGGGATATGGGGGAGATTTGCAGGGGAGGGGTGAGGCAGGAGTCTAGGAGGGGAGGGGCGAGGGGGCGTCTTGGCGGGGAGGGGTGAGGGGGTAGTTTAGGAGGGAGGGGGCAAGGGGGGAGATTTGGAAGGGATGGGTGATGGGGAAGATTTGGAGGGGAGGGGTGATGGGGAAGATTTGGAGGGGAGGGGTTATGGGGAAGATTTGGAGGGGAGGGGTGAGATTGGATTTTTGAAAGTGTACGATTTATGGGAAACGAACATTTATTGCAAAATGAGTTTCTTGTGACCTTCGAGTTAAAAATACGTTTAAGGACGCTGGATGGAGGATGGAGTGCAGGAGAGTTTAGGGAATGTAGAAAAAAGGCACTATAGGAGATGGATATTTTTTTTGGGATGAATTGATTTGGTGAGCAAGTCGAAAGCAGCCTTTTAAAGAAGAAGAAGAAAAAGGTGTTATAAAATATGACGGAATACATAACTTGAGGGGAAAGTGTAAACATTGAAGGTTAATGAGTGAAAACTATCTGGGGAAATGGGGGAGAAACACGTGGTCGAAGAACGAACGAACGAATAAGAATGAATAAACGAATGAGAACTGAGAAGGAATTTTTTTTTTTTTTTTTTTTTTTTTTTTGAGTTGAGATTTACACAAGGAAGTAGGCTATGGGTGAAAAGCCTGGGAATACAGAGAACGAAAGTTATTGGATCACAAACGACGGACCGCTGAGAGAAAAACAAAGCCTCAAGGTTGTACAGTGCACACTGTACAAGGCCTCAAGAATGAGAACAGAGAAGGAAATGTTTTTTTTTTGTTTTTTTTTTTGTTTTTTTTGAGTTGAGATTTACACAAGGAAGTAGGCTATGGGTGAAAAGCCTGGGAATACAGAGAACGAAAGTTATTGGATCACAAACGACGGACCGCTGAGAGAAAAACAAAGCCTCAAGGTTGTACAGTGCACACTGTACAAGGCCTCAAGACACGACACGGCAAACAGACGATCAATTTATGAAAGATAAACACCGAGAAACAACCAAAGTTGCACACAATAACTTCACACACCGAAAGATAAATACAGTTTCGACAAAATACAATTGTGAACAGACTTAACTTCGAAAAACGTGGAGACCGTCCAAACGTGGTGAAAACGTGGAGACCGTGAAACGTGGAGACCGTGGATAGCTCTGCGAGCGAAAATAAGGCCGAGTGTGTAAGCCCTTCCTTCCGGTACATAGCCTTTACCCTTGCCATGACTTTCAGACTACCTCCTAGTGGTGCACCATGGTACCAGTGCCCTTGAGGGCACTGGCTAAATGTCTGGAGGATCTCAGAGCCGGTTGGTAGTCTAGATAGTCCGTGGGCTGAGTAGGGTTTACATGCACCCCCCCCCCCCCCCCCCACAACTTAACTTCCCGGGTATGTCCATGTACCCCCCACCCTAGGGGTTTGGAAAAACCATGTTAACAGAAAAAAAACTCATTCCCAAGGTACCTCCCACGCATATTTTGATGTTACCCCCCCTGTGTCAGTGATTTCCGAAAATTAGGGGTAGGCGAAATTCAAATGGCCATAACTTTTTACCTAGTCATCCTATGGTTGCATATGACCCCTCAAAATGTTTGTCCTGGGACACTCTTTACAATGATATGTGTTATATGCAAATGAGGTCACTAATGAGGTCACCAGAGGTCAAAATATGAGGGAATTAGTTTTTTTTGGAGAGAGAGAGGGGAGTTCAACAGCTCAATAGAGTTCAATAGAGTTCAATAGAGTTCAGAGTTCGACCAGTCTTAGTCAAAAAGGGCAAGCAACTTGTTGGGAAATGTGTGTTGTAGTTATGGGGAGGGGACATTTTGAAAGTCATTCCATGAAAATGACGGGGTTTTTGCACAAAGCTAAATTGGAGTCGTTGCGGTGCGGTCTCACGGAAAAAGCGAGAACGTCTCCAAAGTTCCATTTGACGTGATTATGTTCTGTGGCCTATTAGCATGGGATGATGTGCACATCATTGTGTACTTTGTTGTGGCAAATATCCAGCATATTTAAAAGTGTAGCTTTCTCTCACACCGTCACAAACCCCATGGCATATTAATATACCGTTCTACAACTATTGGGGACCCCCCTAACGCAAGTCGGGGCCAAATCCTCCCCATTCTTCCCTGCTGCCTGGATTCTTCAGGGCAGCACGGTTATGGTTCAGAGTGTTGATCGTCCCCATGGGCCGGCCCCTGCTCTCTCTCTCTCTCTCTCTCTCTCTCTCTCTCTCACTCTCTCACTCTCTCACTCTCTCACTCTCTCACTCTCTCACTCTCTCTCTCTCTCCAACGCTCCCCAACTCTCTCTCTCTCTCTCTCCAACGCTCCCCAACTCTCTCTCTCTCTCTCTCCAACGCTCCCCAACTCTCTCTCTCTCTCTCTCTCTCTCTCCAACGCTCCCCAACTCTCTCTCTCTCTCTCTCTCCAACGCTCCCCAACTCTCTCTCTCTCTCTCTCTCTCTCTCTCCAACGCTCCCCAACTCTCTCTCTCTCTCTCTCTCTCCAACGCTCCCCAACTCTCTCCAACGCTCCCCAACTCTCTCCAACTCTGTTGTGGCCCTGACTTTGTGAAGGCTGGGGTACACCACCCTGGATGGAGGGGATCTCCTTAGCGCTCATGTGAGATCGATTGGCTGTCCCCATGCCACGGGCTTGTTCAAGAGAACTGTCCGAGGCTAAATAACAACAACAACAACAACAACAACATACCATTCTCACATGAAACCTCCTTATCACATACTTTACACCTCCTCACTCCATCGAGAGATGTGTCAATCGAAGTATGCTTTGATTGTGTAAGGAGACAGCATGCTTTAATGGTAAGGTTGCATCTTGTAAAGGTAGAGGAATAAGAGCACTAACACTGATGTTCTGTGTAGGTAGGTAATCTTGGACTGCTATTCTTGCTGCTGTTCTTCATCTATGCGGCGCTTGGTGTCGAGCTCTTCAGTCGGCTTGGTAAGCATTGAAGACCTCTTTTATTTGAAGTAGCTTCACTTTAGTAAGGCAGCATCAACCCCTTGGACTGATTGAAATAATTGTGACACACTCTTACTGGTCCGTCACTTTTGACATGCCTCGCCTGCCAGTTTGTGATGAAGAACAGCCGTGTGAAGGCCTCAGCCGCCATGCCACTTTCCAGAACTTTGGTATGGCTTTTCTCACGCTGTTTCGAGTCTCAACCGGAGACAACTGGAATGGCATCATGAAGGTTAGAGCCATACCCACGCCATAGTTCAGCTCTGTTCTCCATCTTATCAGTTGCATGTTTCTTTCATCTTTGCCCTTATTGGTGGTTGGCTTTGGTAACTTAAGCGGTGATCTGTTGTTTTCTTTTCCACAATGACCGCCATTGTCTCTCTCCTCTGTCCTAGGACACCTTACGTGAATGTAGCACGATCGACAGGCAGTGCTTCTCTTACCTCCCGTTCATCTCTCCGATCTACTTCGTTACCTTTGTTCTCACCGCTCAATTCGTCCTCGTTAACGTTGTCGTCGCCGTGCTGATGAAACATCTTGAGGAAAGCAATAAAGAGAGCCGGGAGGAAGAGGAAGACGAGATTGAATTTTACAAGGAGATGGATAGGGAAGACGAGAGAGGCGACCCGCGGAAAGATGACATCACGGGGAGTCCTGCAAAAGACAGCCATGGAACGAGCAGCAGAGACGAATGGCGATTTGGTGAGGTGAGTTAGACCTGTCTGAAATCCTAAGGTGGTCAACATAGGCTAAAAGACCAAAAGAGACCAAAAGACCTCGCAAACCAGGAAGTTGGAAATGATGGTGACTGTGCAATTTGTTTTGCTTCTAAAGTGTCCTTCTGATGTCGGTGCTGAATCTTAGAGTAAGAATGATGCAAATATTAGAAATGTTCGGTTGAATAAGGCACATGTCATTCTTTCGCCAGACTTTAGTATTTGTCATGATTTTGTTATTCTTATCGACTTTGAGTTTTTCTCCAGTTCTCACAGTACGTGTTTTATGATATGTATTAAATGATAGTTATCTGAGTTTAATATGATATCTGCGTTTAATGATATGTAATTTATTGTCACGTCAGACAGCCTCCGTTAATACGGACCATCTGCACCAGGATCTTTTGTCACGGAAACGGCCGACCAGTTTCTAATTACTGCATTCACTTTAATTAATTTGCAACTTCACCATGCCCAAAATCACCCCCGACACACTAACCCACACTTGGTGCCACAATTCGCACTTTCACAAACAATATATTTGCAGGCATGGACTTCTATTTGTGATGCATGATATCTATAGAGCAATGGTGCAGCCTGTTATGGAGGCAGGAGCGAGTCGACGAGAGATAGCGACGAATACAGTTATAGAATGAGGAAAGCCAGCCACGAGTAGCACCAAATAACAGAGGAAAACAAGTACAGATACATTCAAAGTACATTGCCCCCATGCCAAATAAATAAATAACATCATCCAGCGCGACATTGCCGGGACGTCTTCAGCGCCCGGCGATACCGCCACGCAGCACATAGAGACGGTATTGGGAGGGAGAAGTGTACAATAACTTATTGGTTAATTGCATAATATGTTGGCCTATGTTGACCTCAAAAATACTTGGTGGTTGAATTCAGTGACCAGATATGCAAATCCTCTTAAAATTTCAAGTTAATTGTATGAAAATTGAGGATTTTAGAAACTTGGCCAATGTTGACCTTTTGGCCTATGTTGACCTCGAAAATACCTGGTGGTTGAATTCAGTGACCAGATATGCAAATCCTCTTAAAATTTCAAGTTAATTGGATGAAAATTGAGGATTTTAGAAACTTGGCATATGTTGACCTCAAAAATACTTGGTGGTTGAATTCAGTGACCAGATATGCAAGTCCTCTTCAAATTTCAAGTTAAGCGGATGAAAATTTAGGATTTTAGACATTTGGCCTATGGAGGAGGTGCTCCTATGGTGAAGGACCCTTTGGCCTATGTTGACCTCAGAAATACTTTGTGGTTAAATTCAGTGACCAGATATGCAAATCCTCTTCACATTTCAAGTTCATTGGATAAAAATTGAGGATTTTAGAAATTTGGCCTATGTTGACCTTTTGGCCGATGTTGACCTCAAATGTACTTGGTGGTTGAATTCAGTGACCAGATATACAAATCTTATTAAAATTTCAAGTCAATCAGATGAAAATTGAGCATTTTAGAAATATGACAAAGTTGGTGACCTTTGGCCTACGTGCGTTGACCTATTGAGCTTTTGACCCCAAAAACAATAGGCTTCTTGCTTATGACCAACTCTACCATTTGGTGAAGTTTTGTGAAGATCGGTTGAAAATTGTGACCTGTAGGCGACTGACATACAGACAGAGAGAACAGACAGAATGAAAAATCACTTATAGAGCGACATTTGGCAAAACAGAACAAAGTGGAATGGCTGATATGAAAATCAGTTGCCAACTGAATTTCAAGTGAATCGGATGAAAATTGAGGATTTTAGAAATAAAAAAAAGTGGTTGACCTTTGGCCTACATTGACCTTTTGGCCTATGCTGATCTCAAAAATAGTTGGTGGTTGAATTCAGTTTGCTGATATGTAAATGCCATTCAAATTTCAAGTGAATCGGATGAAAATTGAGGATTTTAGAAATTTGAAATGGGTGTTGACCTTTGGCCTATGTTGACCTTTTGGCCAACGCTGATCTCAAAAATAGTTGGTGGTTGAATTTTTTAAGCCGATATGTAAATCCTATTCAATTTTCAAATCAATCGGATGAAAATTGAGGATTTTAGAAATTTGAAAAAAGTGGTTGACCTTTGGCCTATGTTGATCTTTTGACCCCAAGAAATATATAGGATTTTGTCGGACCACGAACTCTACCATTTGGTAAAGTTTCGTGAAGATCAGTTTAAAATTGTGACCTGTAGGCAAGTATAAGTGAGCGTACAGACAAACAAACAAACACACACACAAACAAACAAATGAAAAATCACTCATGGAGCGACACTTGGAAAAACAGAACAAAGTGGAATGGCTGATATGAAAATCAGTTGCCTACTGACCTTTTGGCCTATGTTGACCTCAAAAATAGTTGGTGGTTGAATTCAGTTTGCTGATATGTAAATGCCATTCAAATTTCAATTGAATCGGATGAAAATTGAGGATTTTAGAAAAAAAAATTAAAAAGTGGTTGACCTTTGGCCTATGTTGACCTTTTGGCCTATGCTGATCTCAAAAATAGTTGATGGTTGAATTCAGTAAGCCGATATGCAAAACCTATTCAAATTTCAAGTCAATCGGATGAAAATTGAGGATTTTAGAAATTTGAAATGGTTGACCTTTGGCCTATGTTGACCTTTTGGCCTATGCTGATCTCAAAAATAGTTGCTGGTTCAATTCAACTCGCCGACATGTATATCCTATTCAAATTTCAAGTCAATCGGATGAAAATTTAGGATTTTAGAAATTTGAAAAAAAGTCGTTGACCTTTGGCCTATGTTGACCTTTTGGCCAATGTTGATCTCAAAAATAGTTGGTGATTGTATTCAGTTCGCCGATATGTAAATTCTATTCAAATTTCAAGTCAATCGGATGAAAATTGAGGATTTTAGAAATTTGAAATGGTTGTTTACCTTTGGCCTACGTTGACCTTTTGGCCAATGCTGATCTTAAAAATAGTTGGTGGTTGAATTCAGTTTGCCGATATGTATATCCTATTCAAATTTCAAGTCAATCGGATGAAAATTGAGGATTTTAGAAATTTGAAAAACGTGGTTGACCTTTGGCCTATGTTGACCTTTTGACCCCCAAAAATATGTAGGATTTTTGGTAAAGTACTCTACCATTACCCTACCATTTATGGTCTACATCTGTCTGTAGTCTACCATTACTCTACCATTTATGGTCTACATCTGTCTGTAGTCTACCATTACTCTACCATTTATGGTCTACATCTGTCTGTAGTCTACCATTACTCTACCATTTATGGTCTACATCTGTCTGTAGTCTACCATTACTCTACCATTTATGGTCTACATCTGTCTGTAGTCTACCATTACTCTACCATTTATGGTCTACATCTGTCTGTAGTCTACCATTACTCTACCATTACTCTACCATTATTCTTTTGGTAAAGTACATTATGTACACTACCGTTTGGTAAAGTTTTATTAAGATTGGTTTAAAATTGTGACCTGTAGGCAAGTATAAGTGAGCGTACAGACAAACAAACAAACACACACACAAACAAACACACACACAAACAAACAAACAAACACACAAACAAACACACACACAAACAAACACACACACAAACAAACAAACACACACACACACACACACACACACCAGAGTGAGCAACATACTTGCAAAAATTTTTATTGTTTTTTGCCAAGTAACAAACACACACACAAACAAACACACACACAAACAAACACACACACAAACAAACACACACACACACACACACACACACCAGAGTGAGCAACATACTTGCAAAAATTTTTTTTGTTTTTTGCCAAGTAACAAACACACACACACATCTCGTTTTTTCATTTCTGTTCCTCACAATTCTATCTCTCTTTTATTCACACACACACACACACACACACACACACACACACACACACACACACACACACACACACACACACACACACACACACACACACAAACCGGAGAGAGCAACATACTTGCAAAACAAAAAAAAACAATTGCCAAGTAATAACGCACAACACCAACCAATATATTTGAAAAATCTTTGATTTTCACAAGTAACAAACAAACAAGAAAACTGTGGAGAAATACCGCCCACTTCGTTTGATATCGGTAACAGGCAAGTCGATGGAAGGTCTCATGCGTGATGTGTTAACAGAACATCTCACGGTGCACAACCGATTATTTGATAGTCCACATGGGGTTACGACCACCGTGTGCGCTGGAGGCGATGACTTCACTCCTCGACAAAGGAAATCCGGTCGACGTTCTCTGTCTGGATTTTCGTGAATCGTTTGATGCAGTGCCTCACAGAGGACCTCTTGACAGGTAGCAGCACGAGGTACACACAGGTAGTTACTCAGATGGATTACAGCATTCTTGACGGGGAGACAGCAGAGAGTAACCATCAATCTTGTGGCATCTGATGAAGGTATATCGACTGGTTCTTGCGGAGATGGACGTTGGCAGGTTTTCCTTTCTTGCCTCCGCTGGCTCTCGATAGCATACTGCCATGGGAAATTGGGAAGGAAGAAAAAGGTGACATTTTGTGGGCGTTAACCTTTCCTCCATTTTGCCCCGACGAAGGGTTCATGCCAGAAACGTCAGCTTTCCATTGCTTCCCTTGGCGGTTAGCCTACCTCGATCAACCTACCGTGGTTGTCATCCATTGAAGTCAATGCATACTTCATACTATCGCAAATTGCACATCGTTGATCAATCTCCAAGGAACCTCATTGTGATGAAGAGTGATGAAGATCCTCATTGTGATGAAGAGTGATGAAGATCCTCATTGTGATGAAGAGTGACGAAGATCCTCATTGTGATGAAGAGTGACGAAGATCCTCATTGTGATGAAGAGTGATGAAGATCCTCATTGTGATGAAGAGTGATGAAGATCCTCATTGTGACGAAGAGTGACGAAGATCCTCATTGTGATGAAGAGTGACGAAGATCCTCATTGTGATGAAGAGTGATGAAGATCCTCATTGTGATGAAGAGTGATGAACATCCTCATTGTGATGAAGAGTGACGAAGATCCTCATTGTGACGAAGAGTGACGAAGATCCTCATTGTGACGAAGAGTGACGAAGATCCTCATTGTGATGAAGAGTGATGAACATCCTCATTGTGATGAAGAGTGATGAAGATCCTCATTGTGATGAAGAGTGACGAAGATCCTCATTGTGATGAAGAGTGACGAAGATCCTCATTGTGATGAAGAGTGATGAACATCCTCATTGTGATGAAGAGTGACGAAGATCCTCATTGCGATGAAGAGTGACGAAGATCCTCATTGTGATGAAGAGTGACGAAGATCCTCATTGTGATGAAGAGTGACGAAGATCCTCATTGTGATGAAGAGTGATGAAGATCCTCATTGTGATGAAGAGTGATGAAGATCCTCATTGTGATGAAGAGTGACGAAGATCCTCATTGTGATGAAGAGTGACGAAGATCCTCATTGTGATGAAGAGTGACTAAGATCCTCATTGTGATGAAGAGCATTCTTCTCAATTTCGGGTTGGAAGCAACGCTGTTAATATTTTCATCATTTCTGGTTAAACCTCAAGAACGTTCTTTTCAAAATAGTCTTCCAGTGCATGTTACACAATCTAATACCATGAACGTACCAAACACCAATTTTCATGGATCTTTACTCCCGCCAGGGAGTAATGCTTTCAATCGTGTGTGTGTGTGTGTGTGTGTGTGTGTGTGTGTGTGTGTGTGTGTGTGTGTGTGTGTGTGTGTGTGTGTGTGTGTGTGTGTGTGTGTGTGTGTGTGTGTGTGTGTGTGTGTGTGTGTGTGTGTGTGTGTGTGTTCGTGAACAAGATATCTGGAAAAGTTCTGAACGGATTTGGATGAAAGTTGGTGGGATGATTGCCCTTGGGATAAGGAAGAATTGATTAGTTTTTGGTGAAGCTCAACATATTATTCCCTATCCAGGAATTTTTTTTGAAGGATTTCCTTACCATTGGAAGATAGGGCTCTTTTTTTTTTTAACATTATCTTCTATATATTCTATATTTAACATTGTGATATGAAAATAGTTTTCATATTTGTTGTAAATGTAGTTTAAACTCATGGTTATGCGTTAGAGTGGTGTATTTTGTTAGCAGCGTCGTCTTCAAGGTTCTTTTTTTTCTTTCTAATAAAGACATATTCTGTCATTTTAAAACCACCAAAGTGTGTATTAGGTTTCCCCGTTTCATAAAATGTATCGTTTGATACGTATAATGCTTTAAAACTGGGTTTTTTAAACCTCAGAAGAGACATCAACATTTACCTCAGCGAATGTCAATGGCGGTGTCAGTATTTGATGAACTTATAAAGACTTAGGTGACTTATAAGTGCGACAAGCATGTGCACGGGATTCTTCCCAGAAGAATGAGTGGTCGCATTAGCTTGTACTAAACAAGAATGTATCAATTGAATGCAGGTTTATTAGCAACAACGATGAACAATCAATCTGCAAGACAAAGAAAGCGATGGTAGATATTAGAATAAGATAATAGATACAGAATATGCAAATAACAATGCGCAGTATTACACAAGATGAGAACGCAATAGAGAACAGCACCATACAAGAGTTGTCTATCTCCCTTTCCCAAAAACGTTCAATTGTGACACAGAATAGAACGAAAACTGGAGACCAAGAAAAAGGATCACATGAGTTTATAATTGATATCCTTCTGAGTTGAATCGGGCTGGTGGTTTGATAATTCGCTTCGGGCGGCCCGTCACCACCCGATCAATCGTCGGAGTCCTCTGAGGGCAGTTCGTAATTTCCTGGTCCATTGTGGGAGTCTCCGGTGGGTGGTTCACTATCGCCCTGTCCGACGCCGGAGTCCCCTCCAGCTGGTCCATCATCACCCGAACCGTCATGGGAGCAGAAATAGGCAGTGACTGTGGAGGTGTGGCGTGGTCTGCACATGTGGTTGGTTAGCGACTCTCGCGGGTGGTGTCATCGGGGTAGTGGAGCGGAATGTCTGTGATGGTAAGCCCGGCGCAATGACATGTTGGGGTTCACCCTTCTGGGGAGTGGTAACAGGATTGAGACAGACTCTTGGAGCGGCGATGGGTTGGGTACCAGACATTAAGTATTTCGGTACGATTGGCATAACGCTTGGCAGCATGCCACTTTTGGCAGTCGTAGTGGGAGTTGTCATGCTGAAAGGCGTAAAACGTCGCAGGAACTTACGATTCCGGAGAGTGATTCTTCCGGAGCCATCCACCTTGACAACGTATTGATCGAATTGTTTTACCTCAATCACGGTTCCGGTCCGGTCCCATTTTCGTGGTTCCAGGCCGGTCTGGTTCTGGATCCGGACATGGTCCCCGGCGGCCAGTGGAGGTAGTTTTGTCGTGTGTTCAGAGAGTCTTTCGATCTCCCTGGCATGCCGAATGCGCAAAGCTTCCTCACGATTGTTGCGTGTTTCCCGCCAGGTGTCCGATGGCAAGTATCTGCCTGGGATGATGGGTATGAAGTCCTAGACTGGCCTCTTGAAGATGATCATGGCTGGAGACAACCTAGTGTCCTGATCCGGTGCATTCCGGTACTGGAGTATTGCACGTTGGAACCGATCAGTGTCTAGTTCACCATTGGAACCAGTGTTATCGGTGATCATTCTTTTCGATGTTTTGACTGCGATCTCGGCACGACAGTTGCTGTGTGGGAAGGCAGTGGATGACAACCGATGGTTAACACCCCACCGACGCAAGAAGTCTTGGGTGTCATGTGCCGTGAATTCTGGCCCACCGTCAGATGCCAATTCGTCGGGGATACCATAAGTGGCGAAGTTCGACCGCAGACATTTCACTAGGCCTTGTGCCCCGCCAGTTGTTAGCTGAATGATTGGCCAATTAGAGTAACGATCAACGGTGACCAAATAACTCCGACCCTTGTGATGAAAGTAATCTGAACAAACATACTGGAAAGGGTAGGCAGGTTCAGCTGAGGCTGTAGGTGGAGCGCTTGGTTGCGATGGGGCCATCCGATTGCAGTGTGAGCAGCAATTGCGCATCTCATGAATCTGGGGAGTGATTCCAGGCCAAAAGATCGAGCTGCTGGCCCGGGTGGTCATAGCCGTGACTCCTTGGTGAGCAGCATGAAGATTCTCGAGGACAAGCTTCCGTAGCTTCGGTGGGATGATAATCCTCCCCTTGTAGACCACTATGCCATCAATAGTGTAGAGGTGTTCACGGAAGGGAAAGTATTCCAAAATGGACACAGGGAAATCCTCCCGACTGACAGGTAGACCCTGCTCAATAGAATTGAGTAACTGCAGCATCTGAATGTCACTTGCTGTTTCGTCCCGGACATCGTCCCAAGTGACGGACCGCACAGAATCGAGCGTCTTGATGGCTGCCATAGAAATAGCCATTTCCATGCCAGTGTCGTCATCTGTGGTCCACAGCCCAGTCAAGGTGTGCTGTCGTAGTGTAGTCGATGTGGCCACATCCATAATGGAGGAAATGTCATTCACCAGTGGCAGTCGTTCCGATGGTCTGGCACCCGACGGATGTCGTGAAATTGCATCTGGTACGCAGTGTCGTTTTCCTGGGATGTGGATAATTCGGAAACTATATGCTAGAGTCCTTTCTTTCAAGTTGGCAAGCCGCGTGTTATGGATGTCCTCTAATCGTCTGTCGCCAAGAAGCTTGATTAAGGGCTTGTGATCGACGGCAATAATCAGGTTCTTGCATCCCAACACAAAATACTTTACTTTTTCCAGGCTGTCCGCCACTGCTAGAGCTTCACCCTCTATCGGAGCATAGCGCGACTCCGCTGCATGGGTGAAGCGGCCTCCAGCAAGGGTGATTTTCCAGCCATCGGGGCAGCACTGTGGGGTTTCACCAGGGCATCTGCAGTGTTTTTGGAGGAGCCAGAAGCCAATCCCATCCTTCGACCAGTCAGTTGCGAGACATGTTGTCCGTTCCTTGTCAAAGATCCGGACCCCATTTGCGACTTCAGATATGATGAGTCGTTTTGATTCTTCGAATAGGGATTGTAGTGTTGCATCCCAGTAGAAGGGGGTGGATGGTTTTAGGAGGTCCCGAAAAGGTCGCATCTTCTCGGTCATGCTGAAGCAGTATGTTACCTGATCGACTAGCCCAAACCAGGAGCGGATGTCAGTAATTGTTTTTGGTGTGGGGAAGTCCTGTATCGCTTGGAGATACCTTTGGCATGGTTGTACACTGTCCATGGTGATCTCGAATCCAGCGAATTCGACCGTGTCCTGACCAAAATGGAATTTCGTCGGATTTTGCGTAATCCCATTACGGCCGCACAGGTCGAGCCAGTTGCATGTCTGAAAAAAGCTCTCTTCCAATGTGTCGCTCCACATGATGGTATCATCAATACATTTGGACTTGTTTTTGAAGTCCGATACAATTTCGTCAAATCATCTGGAGTATCCATCACCTGAAGCGATGTAACCTTGGGGAGTGGTGCAGTAACGGTATCGGCCCCATGGTGTGATGAACGTTGTCAGATGGCGGTCACATTCCCTGATTGGAACGCTGTGATAGCCATTCCAGGCGTCTGTTACCATCGTTTTGGTGTTATGTGGCACCGCCATTGCTTGATGGAAGGGTGACTGGGTGTGGTGGGTCTCACGTGTGCAGTGCGCATTCAGTGGTTGCAGATCAACTGTCCTCCGTGGGGTCCCATCCTTCTTTGGACAGACGACCATTCTGCTGCACTGCTGCAGTGAATGCTCACTGCATTCTGCTGCTCACTGGTTCACCAATTGGCACCGGTTCCAGAACCCCTAACTTGATGTCGCGATCGATACCAGCCTTGACTTCTGCCTGCCAGTGTAAGGGGACAGGCACTGGGGTGTGCACCGCTTTTGGTGTTGCCTCGGGGTCAACCATCAGTGTGAGAGGCGGACCTTCCATGTGGGGTAGTGGCTGGTGTTCGCAGACATTGAATGTGCTGCTTTTGTAGTACTCCAGTAGCCATTTCTCCAGCCTCTCTCGGTTCTCGTCAGTGGCCGGAAATGGGATAGATGTAGGCAGTGTAGGGGGAAGCGATCTTTCCGTGCAGTTACAATTTGCATCGATAACTGCTGCCACTGCAGCACCAACTGTGTTGGATTCGCCAATGGTTGGGAAGCTACTAGACACGAGGCCTAGATCGACGCATGCTTCACGACTGAGATACATGTTCCGTGTGTCAGGTGAGATGTAGCAGATTTGTCGGGTTTCAATAATGTCGCCATTGGCTGTGCGACCAGACAGGTGTAGGAGCATGGCGCCGACAATCCAGACCCTTCCACTGTTAACAGCATTCATCTTCAGGTTGACAGGTAACAGGTCTTCATTACGCAGCCCGAGTTTGTGGAAAATATTGAGTCCTGTGAGGCAGCTTTGACAGCCAGTGTCGGCCATGGCCTGGAGCCTGGCCGATTTTGGTCGGGATGACAGTGGCTGGCCGAAATGGTCATAAGCTTCCTTATCGATCTGTGCTATGAGTGTTATGTACGGCTGTGGTTGAGACTTCTTCTTGGTCCAGCCAGAAAGGTGGTCAAATATATGGTGGTCGAGGTGTAGTGGAGTTGACAAGGTGGCCATGGCCCTTTTAATTTGCGGCTTCCAAATGGCCGTTTCTCGTTCCGTGACAGAGCAGAGGAGATCGTGGACCTGGCTGCTTTCTTCCACATCATGAGCATCCATTGATTTGTCCGTAGATTTGTTGTCCGCCTTTTTCGTGCCTCCCCGGCAGACATGTGCAAAATGGCCGCGAGTGGCGCATTTACTGCATGTTTTCCCGTAGGCATTGCAGAATTGACGCCTTTGGTCGATGTTCGGCTGTTTGCCATGACCAGTTTTGCCGCAATAACTACAAATGGCCGCCTGCTTGTCGGTAGTGATCAGGGCTCTTTTGTTCTTCCAGTTTTTGTATTGGCTTGCGCCATGAGTGCCTTCACTATCGAGCAAGGCATTCTGGGAGCGTTTCCCTGCTTCCTTGGCCTCTACGAAAGTGAGAACTTCCTCCAAGCTCATGTTCTGATTTTGATCGCCGAGAATGTCCTGTTGTATATCTTGATCGGCGAGTCCCCGACATAGGACATCGCGAACCATGTCCTTGGTGTAGTTGACATCAGTAGGGGGATTGCATGAGCATACAACAGAAAACTTGCAGATCTCAGCTTGACCAGCCAGACGGGCTGCTTGGGAAAGAAATGGTTCTTCTCGGTCCTGTCGCATGTTGTGGAGGTTGACGCGGGACACCATAGTATTCTCCTCTCGGACAGCAAGGGACCGAATGGCTTGTAGTATAGCTGCCTCGTCCTTGATTTCAATGCGTGGGTTGCTGCGGTGGAGGTCACGTCGTAGGTTATCATCACAACATTCAAGGAATTGAACGCGAACATCATTGCCGATTATCTGGGTCGCTGCCTTGTAACCATCCCATCTTCTGGTGAAATATTGCCAATCTTCGCTGGTACCGCCGGTTTGGATACGAGGACGGCTGACTTTGTCCGGTTTGGCTGGTGCAATGGACGTGTGAGTCATGGCGTGGATGGAGAGCTGGATAGCAGCAACGGCATTGTCGGTGCTGTCAGTAACGTAGACACAGCTCGGGAAGGGGCAGACTGCAGCAGGCATCTTCAGATGAGTTGATTGTTCATAAACAAGAATGTATCAATTGAATGCAGGTTTATTAGCAACAACGATGAACAATCAATCTGCAAGACAAAGAAAGCGATGGTAGATATTAGAATAAGATAATATACACAAAGAATTAAGTTAAGCACCCCTACACAACGAATTAAGGTAAGCACCCCCTAATATATATTCTTTGTGTATATGTATACATTGGCATATATTCTAAGGTATGTGAGATCAAATAATGATTGGTATGACATTAGCAATTATCCATTGATGAAATTGAGTGATCAAAGTGAAAAAAAGTGATTGGTTGAGTCAGTGATCCGATCACGTGGGTCCTACACACGTTATTGACGCAAAGATCGCTAGAGGTCTTCTCAGAACAATGACTGTACGTTAGAAAACATAAACGTCATCCACACTGTCCGTGATGGACCTATAGCTCCATACTTAAATTGAGGTGAAAATATGCCTAAATTTCCCAAAAAATTTCACCTTAAATTATTCAGAATAAAATATTGAAAACGGCATGATTGTTATGTTTTTATGTGACCATAATATCACTTCTCCAGAAAATATAGCAATATCATGGGTATATTACACTGTTTTGACGACAACAAACTTGTAATGTGCGAGGTTGTAAAAAAACGGGGGGGGGGGGGTGCTTAACTTAATTCTTTGTGTATAGATACAGAATATGCAAATAACAATGCGCAGTATTACACAAGATGAGAACGCAATAGAGAACAGCACCATACAAGAGTTGTCTATGTACGACTTAAAATGAGCGTGTTTTGTTTTGACGTTTGGGCCAGTTTTACATGTTGTATCCCTAAGGAATGAAACGAACGTTTTTCTGGCTTACAATTTTATTTGAAGTCACACATGCCTCAAAATACACTCACTTATATAGAATTGAACGCTGAATCCGAAAATGTCAGTGAAATTGCCTTCTTTTTTTTAACATTATCTTCTATATATTCTAAATATATATCTGTGCAGTGTCTGTCTTGTGTTGTCTTGTCTTGTGTTGTCACTGAACTACTCCCTCAAACTTTTGTGAAATCGTACTATTCCAACTTGACCCACGGCGGGAGTATGCGCTCTACTGAGTGGCGTTCTAGTTAACAATTGTACAAGTTGAATGTTGAAGAATGTGTTATATTTTGAAGGTGCTATTGAAGTGTAATTGTTGGTTTCTTCTTCCAGTTTCTTTACAAACCCAATTTTTTTTGGCTTTGACAGGAACGCCTGTCTTTTGATAACGTGTCTCTCCTACTCCACGAAGCGCTGGACAGAGAGCTGAGTCTCATGGACAACCTCTCCGGCTCCGTATGCCGTTACTATGCATTGCCGGCACTCGGAGGCCTGCACAAGGACGACCACAAGGTGATCACCTTAAATAAGGCAGCACCTCAATGCACAGCCGCCAATTCTCAACACGGCCAATTTTTGGACAACCCTGGCAATAACCGACCAGTTTTGAACAGACAGACCATTGACAATTGTTTTTTTCTGTGTTTTCCTGAAATGAGAAGAGGGTACGAACAGATTAGTAATTTGCTGCAAGTAAGAACTCACTCACAGGGACTTATCATTTCAATCACTCAGAAGTCCCAAAGGACTTCTACAAAATACTATGGACGTTTTCCATGATGGTGGATAGATTTTACACTTTTCTTTGTTGACCTCTACTGTTCCACAGGCATTGTCCTTTTCACACTTCCTCTATTTGTATCCCAGATTCCTTTAGCGGAGATGGAGGCCATATCCCTGGCTTCGGAGCCTTTATCTACTGCTTCATGCTCCATAAACAGACCGCCGGATACCAGCCCTGGCAGCGTATCGAGATCCCCATCGGTATCACAGTGGAGTGCATGGATGATGTTCTTACAACCTGTATAACTGTATATCTGCTTACTTCGGTCATTGTGGAGTTTTTTTCACTGCATTACCTGAGTCACCGAAGGTGGACGGAGGTTATGTTATCACTTCAGTCTGTCTGTCTATGAGCAGAATCTCTCAAAACATTGCAGACGGATTTGGACGAAATCTGGTGGACAAGTTGGGTGTGTGACAAGGACGAATTGATTTGTTTTGGTGAAGATCCGGATATGTTAATTAATTTTTGAAGTAATTCTTCACCATTGGAAGATTCGGCCAAAAATGATAAAAAGCATGATATTTACAAAAGTTGCGGACGGATTATGACAAAACTTAGTGGATGAGTTGGGTCGGTGAAACTAACAAGCTGATTACAAACGCCATCGAAGGTGGATGGAGGTTATGTTTTCACACCTGTATGTGTGTTTGTTTGTCTGTCTGTGAACAAAATATCTCAAAAAGTTGTGCACGGATTCGGACGAAATTTGGCAGAGATGTAGCATATGTGACGAGCACGAAATGATTAGATTTTGGTTCAGGTCCGAATCCAGATCCAGCCTATCAGTGGGATACAAACCATAAACTGTTCAGCCTGGCGGAGGTTTGCGCTCTACCGAGTACCGTTCTAGTTTATCTTGTTTTATTATAACATTATGACGCAGTCAGATACATTAAATCGGAATTTTTTTTATTGCACTTACTTTGCTAATGTCAGTCTCAAAGAATGTTGTGCAGTGTACGTCAGGCGCCATCTTGTGGCGGAGTAATGAACTTTAAAAGGTGTGCGGCGAATCTTGTCTGTGTTAAACGCCCCCCCCCCCCCCCCCCCTTTCGTTTTGCAATTTTTGAATGCTCACCAGACTCGGCGGCATTGTAGGTAGAACTTCTGCTCTGAGTCTGGAAGGTAGGTGGTTCGATTCCGACTCTGGCCGAGTGATACCAAAGACTTTAAAACGGTTGGATGCTGTTTCTGTTTGATGTTCAACATTTAGAGGATAGGGGACGTATAAACTCTGTGGGTTGGTTTTCCATGGGGGGAGGGGGGGTGTCACCAGCACCTACAATACACCAGAAAGTTGCGTCACTTCCTTGTATATTGTATTTCCTCCACTAAAAGCCCCCTCTCCAATAAGCGCCCTCCTAGGATGGGTTGAAAAACCACACCCTCCCCCCGCCTAACCCCCGACAATAAATGCAGAGCATTTTGCCAATGTTTCAAGGAGTTACCCCTTTTTAGACTTCACATTCTACATGGGTCATTTTTTCAGGCTTTTCCCCCTTACCCTTTAACATATTGAACTGAAACTTGGCACATGGCTTTATTATGATAATTTATAGAAACTGCAACTTATGTAGCTTTGCTACATAACTGTAGCTTTGCAGACCTAAACTGTAGCTTTGCAGACCTAAAACCTCATTTATCGTACTGTATATTAATCACAATTTCTGAGTGCTTCGAACAATAACATTCATTGGACCAGTAGGGAACATGTATCGCAAAGAAATTCTCCCTCTTGTTTTAATTGTAAACCTCATCTTTTTTTTTTCTTTTTTTTCTTCTTTTTTTGTATACTTAATCGAGGCTCGTGAAAGAGCTAACATTTATTTCACAAACAAAACAACCAGACAAACAAAATATACAAAAAGAGGGAGCGGAAGACAAGATGGGGAGAGAAGGGGAAGCACACAACCACAACCATTTGAGAGCAGGGAGAGTGTGGGAGGGAGAGGGCTTGGGAGGAGGAGGCGTGGGGAGGGGGGGGGGGGGGGGGGGGGGGGAGGAGGTATAAAACACAAGGGGACCGAAATTAGTGGGGGTAGAAAAGATCAAGGTTTTGGATGGGGGAGGATAAGAGATGGGTGGTGAACAGCTGTTTTAAAGACCTGGAGGGTGGAGTGGGATTGAAGAGAGTGAGGGAGTTTGTTCCAGAGGCGGGAGAAAAGAGGAATGAAGGAGTGAAGGTGAGCAGAAAGTCTTGATTTTGGCAGTTTAACCATAAGAGGGTTGCAGGCAGATCTTGTGCGACCTGTAGAATATTTGGGGGACAGAGCCCAGAGAGAGCTGGGGGGGGGGGCAAGGCCAGAGAGGAGTCGGTAGAAGACGGAAAGACCACCAACCTGCCTGCGGTGAGTGAGTGAAAGGCCCTTGGAGTTAGCTTCATCGCGGGAGATTCCAATGATTCTGAACGCTTTGGTTTCAACAGCGTGAAGATGAGCTAGATGTGAGGCAGGAGCACCAGCCCAGAGGGGAGAGCAGTAATCCATAGAGCTGCAGATGAAAGCCTTGTATGTGGTGAGGAGCTCAGGTGTGCCAAGGAAGGACTTCGCACGACGGAGGATGCCCAGTCGGCGACTGGCTTTGGAGGCCAGATTTGAAATGTGGTTTTCCCAGGAAAGATCATGGCAAATAGTGAGACCCAAAAGCTTGAGTGACAGAACTTCTTGGAGAGGATTATTCAGAAAGTGGATGGGAGGGTTGTCCAGTCGGTCTTTTCGGAGAGACATCGTAAGATTGTGAGATTTGTCCGGATTGAAAGACATGGTCACCAATTATCTTTGTAAATGTGTAGCATGTAGCGCCACCTCCAAGTGGGAGGGGGTATTACAAGTCCCACCCTTTACAGTACAGTATTCCTGTCCCCACGTTTTCCGGTGCAGTGAGGTGTTTTGAATTATAAGCAGTCGGCATATTTTTGCTTTATACACGTAACCTGGGTTTTTTTATTTTATTTCCGGGAGACATTGTGGGAGCTGTCAGTTGCCTATACACTGCCAAAATAAAGGTATGTCAGAAGAATGTGTTACATGCCTAGAACAAGGTCACCTGTAGGGCACATACTCTGTTAGTGTGTGTATATATACATATATATTTGACTAAAGAAGCACACTAACCCTATGACATGCCACTGACGTCATGCACATCAATTATCCCTCACTCAATCAACTCAATCTGGGGTGAGACTCAATCTGTGCCTTGCTTCCCAGTCAAGTTAGGGGGTTCAACCTGTGTATATTAATGGCTTAGATTAGTCACAAATAAACAATTTGCAGTATGTTGTCCTGATGAGGGAATTAGGAGGTTTGCAGTCAGGAGGTTTGCAGTCAGGAGGTTTGCAGTCAGGAGGTTTGCAGTCAGGAGGTTTGCAGTCAGGAACACTAAATTTGACTAAGGAAGCACACTGACCCTACGTCCCCTAATTGTCGAGGAGCAGGGCAGAGACAATGTGTCGGCGTGGCAGGCTACACTTGTTGCTAACAGGTTGTGCAGCAATTGCTGGGGTGAGACTCAATCTGTGCCTTGCTTCCCAGTCAAGTTAGGGGGTTCAACCTGTGTGTATATAATAGATATATACAGTGCATTCAGAAAGTATTCAGACCCCATCACTTTTTTCACATTTTGTTATGTTGCAGCCTTATGCTGAAATCGTTGAAATTCATTTTTTCCCTGATCAATCCACACGCAATACCTCATAATGGCAAAGAGAAAACAGGATTTTAGAAAGTTTTGCAAATTTACTGAAATAAAAACTTGCAAAAAGTTTTGCAAAGCAAAAGCTTGCAAAAAGCAAAAACTTGTTTTGCAAAAAAAAATAATTAAATATCACATTGACATAAGTATTCAGACCCTTTGCTATGACACTTGAAATTTAGCTCAGGTGCCTCCCATTTCTCTTGATCATCTTTGAGATGTTTCTACACCTTGATTGGAGTCCACCTGTGGTAAATTCAATTGATTGGACATGATTCTGTAAGGCACACACCTCTCTTCATAAGGTCTCACAGCTGACAATGCATATCAGAGCAAAAAACAAGCGATGAGGTCGAAGGAACTGCCTGCAGAGCTCAGAGACAGGATTGTGTCGAGGCACAGATCTGGGGAAGCCAACAAAAAAATTCCTGCTTCATTGAAGGTTCCCAAGAGCACAGTGGCCTCCATAATTCCTAAATGGAAGAAGTTTGGAACAACCAGGACTCTAACTAGAGCTGGCCGCACGGCCAAACTGAGCAGTCGGGGGAGAAGGGCCTCGGTAAGAGAGGTGACCAAGAACCCGATGGTCACGCTGGCTGAGCTCCAGAGATCCTGTGTGGAGATGAGAGAAACTTCCAGAAGGACAACCATCACTGCAACACTCCACCGATCTGAGCTTTATGGCAAAGTGGCCAGACGGAAGTCAAACAGTTCAATCTTGGTTTCATCAGACCACAGAATCTTGTTTCTCACAGTCTGAGAGTTCTTTCCGTGCTTTTTTGCAAAAACCAAGCGGGCTTTCATGTGTCTTTCACTGAGGAGAGGCTTCCGTTAATTACCCTCTCAGACCACTACATTTTTGATGAACCCACTCTTCGAACCATTTTGCACCATTGATGAACCCATTTTGATGAATCAAAATGGAGAGAAGCTCCAACAATCGCGCCAAAAACGCCCAGGAGCAAATCAAGCAGTCAAGCCTCCCTCGCTTCCCCCGCCAAGCGAAACGTGGCTTCCAGCTCCCTGGGACAGCACCTCAATCCAACAACACCCCCTCCACCGACTTCGCCAATCGTTCCATCAAAAGCTCCGACGGCTTTCCTCACAAGCGTGCTGAGCCAGATATCACGCCCGTCCTGCTCAACCAGGAGAGGGGAGAAGAGAGAGAGAGAGAGAGAGAGAGAGAGAGAGAGAGAGAGAGAGAGAGAGAGAGAGAGAGAGAGAGAAAGAGAGAGAGAGAGAGCGAGAGAGAGAGAGAGAGAGAGAGAGAGAGAGAGGGAGAGAGAAAAAGAGAAAGAGAAAGAGAAAGAGAAAGAAAGAGAGAGAGAAAAAGAAAGAAAGAAAGATATAGAGATAGATATGCGCTCCTCTTCTTCCTTTAACAAAGTTAGCCAAACCACTCTCTCTCAGTTTTCCTCTCAGAAACACGCACAGAGCAAAAACTGGCTCCTTCCCCACGTGCCGCACCCGACCGAGCGAGAGACAAAAGCTAGAGAGAAACTCTTCTTCTTCCTTATTTTGAAGCTTCTCTATGACATCATCCTGTCCAATTGCCGAGTTCCACTGAATCACCCCATGGTCGGGCCCGACCAATGACGAACTTCGGGGTGTGGCTTGGCGTGAGCGTCATTAAGGCATGGCTTACTTGCATATCGGCACTGCCTGGCTTGCAGGGGACGGTTGTTATTGCTGTTGTTGTTGTTACGAGGGTTTTTATGGCCAGCCTTGTGGAACAGTAATTGTAAAAAAAATGTAGGGGAAAGCCACAGGAGGCAATCACAAACTGGGGGGAAAACTGACCTTAACCCTTGTCTACTTAACACAGCTGCACCCCCGTGTGAAGACACATAAACAACTTAAGCCGCAGTTTCCCTACTTAATACATCAAGATGTCTCCTACATGTCCAGGGTCCATGCTATTTCTATACGCTCCTACCTGTACTATGGTATTTCATCATCTACCCCGACAAACATAACAAAATATATGTATAATTCTCAATGTTATCGACCAATGCAGTTGTAGATCATGTCCCTCTATGTGGTAGACTGATGTATAAAATTGAGATTTAAATTCTCTTCCTTGTATTGATTGTAATACAATGCGACAGAGATGTAGAGGGGCTGTAGCTCTGATAAGCTCATGTCTCACAGGCGGAGTCTTTTTTTTTTTTTTTTGTATACAAGATCGAGGCTCGTGAAAGAGCGAACATTAATCACACAGAAAGACAAACAGACACACAAAACAAATAACATCGGGAGCGGTAGACAAGATGGGGAGAGAGGGGGAAGGACACAAACACAACATTTGAGAGCAGGGACCGAGAGACATGGAGACATCGAGAGAACTGTTGGAGGGAGAGGGCTTTGGGGGGGAGGCATGGGAAGGGGGGGGGGGGGGTGGGAGAGGTATAAAACATATGGACACTGCCAAGACTTCCAGGAAAGAAGTTGGAATTTCAAACAAGGTGGATCTGGGGTGAATTAGTGGGGGTAGAAAAGATCAAGGTTTTGGATGGGGGAAGATAAGAGATGGTGGTGAACAGCTGTTTTGAAGACCTGGAGGGAGGAGTGTGATTGAAGTGAGTGTGGGAGTTTGTTCCAGAGGCGGGAGAAAAGAGGAATGAAAGAGTGAAGGTGAGCAGAGAGCCGAGATTTCGGCAGTTTAACCATCAGAGGGTGGCTGGCAGATCTTGTGCGACCTGTAGGAATATTTGGGGGACAGAGCACAGAGAGAGCTGGGGGAGCAAGGCCGGAGAGGAGTCGGTAGAAGACAGAAAGACCACCTACCTGCCTGCGGTGAGTGAGTGAAAGGCCCTCAGAGATAGCTTCATCGCGGGAGATTCCAATGATTCTGAAAGCTTTGGATTCAACAGCGTGAAGCCGAGCCAGGTGTGAGGCAGGAGCACCAGCCCATAGGGGAGAACAGTATTCCATTGAGCTGCGGATGAAAGCCTTGTATGTGGTGAGGAGCTCAGGTGTGCCTAGGAAGGACTTCGCACGACGGAGGATGCCCAGTCGGCGACTGGCTTTGGAGGCCAGCTTGGAAATGTGGTTTTCCCAAGAAAGATCATGGCAGATGGTGAGACCCAAAAGCTCTGTGCAACTGTTTAGCCAGAGGAGCCTTGTTTAAATATATATTTAATTTTGAACTGTCACTCCCCAAACCTACTGCAACAGTGGTGACGAAGCCACGGTGGTATCGCTGCATGTGTCATGATTAATATAAGAAGCCACTGCCAACCGTGAGCCTGTGTGCAATCATGTGTACAGTTTTGGAGAGCAGCCAGAAACATTCACGATAAGCTTTGCTCTCAACATTGTCAGAGTTAAGGTAGTGCTAGCTGTGCACCATTCTTTGCCCGGGGGTCATCTGGGCACCAAAAGAGAAGTTGCGAACAGTTCCTCATTGAGAATTTACCGTGCACTGGTCGTTACGCTCATCTCACGTGCATGGATTTTAAATATGGGATCGATTGATTGTTATTGAATTTGTGAACCATGTATGCACACTAGCCTCCCACTAACACACACACAAACAATGATTGCCAATAAAATATACTTGCACAGCAATAGTAATCAATTGTGGCATCTATATGAGTCACTTTGAGTTGCGGCTGAATCCGCGCAGTTCATCACAGATGTTTCTCTGCGATTTGGCAATGCGATTGATTGTAGATCCTCGATATCTTTTTGCTTCGCATTGCAAATTATTTCAACGGCATAATTGAGAAATGTATTCCTCTTGCCAACAAATGATTGCCTTTCTTTCTTGTTGCGTGCCCGCGTGGTCGGGGCGTTTGAACCTTTGAAAAGGTTGCGGTTGGCAAGAAAGCAGTTTATCACTGCCATTTTCCAATGGAGTAGTTGAAGGTTGGTGAAGATGTAATGTGGATTTATAAAGGCTTTGCATCATATTTTCCTATAATGTGTGTGTGTGTGTGTGTGTGTGTGTGTGTGTATTGTACACCGCTCCTTTCCTATTCCATCACCAAGCGCTGCATGACGTCATCACCGGGCACCAAAGGGGGCCGGGAATGACGCGCGCTCAAAGGGAGTACTCAGTTTTCACTCCGGTTCCTGTAGCCTGGTGTTGGCTTAACGGTTAGAGTGCTGGATTCGGATCCTAGGATCCTGAGCTCAAATCCTGGTCGATCATTGAATTAATGCCAGGGAGGTTGACTCAGCCTGTCATCCTTATGAGGTTGGCAAATTGAGTACCAGCTCACTGGTAATTGGGGCACTGCATCAGCGGCACAAACGCACTTCCAGAAAAGTTATACAACCAACAGCCACAGGCTGCATATGAAACAACAACAACAACTCCGGTTTCTTGTTTGTTTGTTGTACACCGCTCCTTTCCTATTCCACCTCCAGGCTCTGCATTACGTCATCGCCGGGCACCAAAGGGGCCCAGCGATGACGTGCTCTTAAAGGGAGTACTCAGTTTTCACTCTGGTTTCTTTCTTTCTTTCTTTCTTTCTTTCTTTCTTGTTTGTCCGAGCGATATCTCAGCCATCCTTTGAGCTAGGAAGCTGAAATTTTGGCACAATAGTGAGCACGTGCTTTGGCAAAAACGATATTTTTTGTTTTTTGATTAATCAATTGATGGATTAATTACTTAATTATTATCAATTTATTAAGTATTTATATATTTCCATTCTCTTCTGGCCATTATCTCAGGCACCTTTTGAGTTAGGAAGCTGATATTTGGACATGCCAATGACCAAGTGATCTGCCTGTAAAGGATATTTTTGATTTTTTTTGATTAATCAATTGATTGATTAATTACTTAATTATTATCGATTTATTAAGTATTTATATATTTCCTTTCTCTTCTGGCCATTATCTCAGGCACCTTTTGAGTTAGGAAGTTGATATTTGGACACGCCAATGACCAAGTGATCTGCCTGTAAAGGATATTTTTGATTTATTGATTAATCAATTAATCGATTGATTAATTATTTATTGATTAATCAATCAATTAATTACTTTATTGTTTTGTTTAATTAACTATTTAATTTTTTTTTTTTAAGTTACAGCTTCAGATGAAACACTGGTAGTTTGCGTATGCTATTAGGCAATCGATTAAGAAATCAATTATTTTACGATTATTATTTATTGATTTTAATTGCGCAATCAATCAATTAGTATACACCTCTCCCTCACAATATGCCATGCTGGAGGGTAAGGTATTTATTTATTTGGCATGGGGGCGGTGTACTTTCAATGTACCTGTACTTGTTTATTTTCCCCCAGAATGGTGCCAATCGTCTGCCAGATGCAGAAGCGGATATTTTTGAAGATCTCTGCATGATTGGATGTCCGACTTGTTGCGCTGCCGGTAAGAATCTGCTTCCGAATAACTTGAGCCCAGTGAAAGCAGCACTTAGATGAAAGTTTAAAACCTCACATAGATATATTTAGCTCTTTCACGAGCCTCGACTCTGTATACAAAAAAAAAGAAAAAAAAAGTTGAGTAGGAATCTATCGCATTTAGAACTAGAACAGCACTTGGTAGATCACATTACTCCACCAGGCTGAACAGTGTAGATTGTGTATCAAACTAATGCCTACCCAACTCGTCAACAAAGTATTGTCCTAACTCATCCACAACTTTTTGAGACTTCCTGCTCACAAGCAGACAGACAGAGAAACAGGCAAACAGGGGTTGAAAACATAACCTCGGTCCATTTTCAGTAGCGGACGGAATGATGATCAAGTTGGAGACTTTAATCATCTTGAGGTTTGGGATGTAGCATTCGCCATCGGACAAAAACTGAGTGATGAAAGCAATATATGTAAACAACATCAACAACAATCCAGTGATGGTTGGGCTTGACGTGCCGCACACTGGAATACCGTGACATTATCTCGAATGGCGAACGATTTAAGGAAAGTCCACTTTGGATTGGACCAAACGAAATAAATGGAGGAGTTGTAACTAAATTCAGACGCCATAAGCAGAATAGTAAGACATTGACCACGGAAGGTGGACGGAGGTTATGTTTGTCACCCCTGTCTGTCTGTTTGTCTGTGATCAAGATATCTCAAAAGAATATGGATGGATTTGGACAAATTTGGTGTCGAGGTTGGGTGTGTGATAAGGACAAATTGAGTAGATTTTGGTGAAGATTTGGACACTATAATTTTTAGGTGATTCTTTATTGAGAGATGGGGCCAAAAACGATATACTGTATGTCGTGATATTGCAAAAAGTTGTGGACGGGCTATGCCAAAACTTTGTAGATGAGTTGGTTAGGTGACAAGAACAAACTGATTCGATTTTGGTTCTGATCCGGATGAAGATATCAGTGGATAGAAAACGTAAACTGTTCAGCTTGGCAGAGGCTTTACCGAGTGCAGTTGTGGCTACTATACCTGTGCCTACTATGAATTACACCCACAATGTTGATTTGTCAGACATGACATGGATTCATTCACTTTTAAGAGTCAGACATGGATACATTCACTATTTAGAAGTGTTCTCAGATACCCGCTTGAGGGAGTATAATATTAACGTTTAAAGCTTTACCTCTATGGATGGCATTCCATCTTCTCACCTGTGAACTGTTTCTGTAGAATTGCATGGCTGGTGGGGAGAGGACACTCCTACGTCTCCTACGTTCTGGTCTGACGACCTTTCATCACCAACGCTTCGCCCGCTCACCAACACTGCCATCCGCTGCCCTCACGAGCAAGTGAGCTATCTCAGTTTGGATGGAGACTCCGTTTGCATTAGTCTTGTACTAATTAAAAACTTTGTGCTGCTCATCCAACATTGCTATCAACTTTAGTAATCCAAGGGAAACTTTTTCGTTGCTGGAGCATCTTTGGTGATTCTCTTTTCTCCCTGTTCATGCACTACTCAACCCTCTACCCCCACTTTGCAGGTAGATACCGACGTGCTTATGCAATGCGACTGCGAGACGATCTCAGCAAACTCTCACTCTGAAACGTTCTTCAGTACAGAGGCAACCGGTGTCAGTCGAGACACACTTGAGGAACCCGACAACACGGCAAGGAAAATGGAAGATCGACAAGTTCAGAAAGAAACAGACTCTTTGACAAAGAACCAGGAGAAATCGTCGAACGATGAAGACGAGTCGTGGAAGTCCTCTTCACGGACAGATACACAACGTAGCGGAACTGGAGGCCGGGAGAGTCGAGCAGAAGAGACCACAAACCAAGAGGGCAATCAGAGTTTGAAGTCCACCACGTGCCCGGTACAGAGGACGTGATGTGACAATGGCTTCAGTGGCTATGGCCTGTGATGTTGCCCTCTGGATGTGCCTCTCTGCTCTACAACCTTCATGCAAAAGTTTGGGATTACTCGCGTGGTCACGATTACGGGACAATTTTCTGCGAGGACATTGCTCGTGCGGCGACCGAACTTGCGGGCGTTTGCCACGGGGACTTTGCTTCCATAACGTGACACATCATCTCGTAATGATGTTTGCCCACGAAGCTGCTACTGTAAATATTTTAAATAACCAGCGAAAAAACAAATCTGTCGAGAAAGCATGTCGTGGGACTTGTATATGCAACGCGGAACTGCCGGAAGTGTATGCCGAGGATGATGTTTGGAATGGCACTTTACAACATGCAATGATGAAAGGTAGAACTGCAGCGGACACTGAAGAAGTCCGGAATGACGTGAGGAAGTCGAACATTTGATGCCTTCTTGGCCCGAGTGTGATTGCGACTCGTATCGTCGTCCAGACTTTGATCATTTCCCCCTCTATCAGGCAGATGGTTTGCTCATGACGCAAGAAAAGGGACGCGAGTCGGTCTATCGCAATCACCTCGACATTGCAACTCTTTACACTTTTAACGAATTCATTCGAATGTAGATGAGGAAGTGGGAGAATGTTCGGCGATGCAAATAGTTTCCGATAGCACATCACATATGCTGAAACCGAAAGGACTTTGCATGTCCAAAGTACCCACGCAGGAAATATCAACAGAGGAATTTAAATTTTTTTTGTATGTGATTATTTGCTACAAATTGGCACAATATCAGAGGCTGATGTTACTTTGTCATTTTTAGAACCAGAAATTTGAAAACTGGTCCCTCTGTTATGGAATGGGTTTACCTGATGACCGGTGGGTATCACCTTGGGTCTGTCCAGGCGGTCAAAGCCAGTTCGCCAATGTGACTGGTGGCGTACTAGGAGACGTGTACTCTCAACGAATGCGTGCAATGGAAGGCACTGAGATGAATGCATTTGGATCGGTGGTGTAGGCCTTTGTAGTTTTTTTCCTTGGTCCAACAGGATGGTGTGGAGGTAGCACACTTACCTATGAGCTGTCTGTTCTGGGTCAGATTCCTAAGCGGACTACAAGATCACGTATCGGTGTTTCATAGGTAGGGGCTATCGGTGTTTCACGTCACAAAGTGCGCTGTCCCATGGAGGAATCACAAATTCCTGTGGCTAACCAGCTCCGGTCAAACTTCAGGTCAGGTCGGCCATTTTGTGAAAGACTTGGGTCAATCTACCTCCTGAACCCCACCTTGCATAGATGGTGGGAATCATAGGGGCCATCAAAGAAGTAGTAGCGATGGAAGGTTTTGGCGTTCTCTTTACCCTGTGATTAGTGTGCTTTTTACTGATACAGAAAGGCTGTGCCGATTTCAGAACAATATACTTAAGGTTGTCTGATAAGGACGTGACCTCATCTGTCCCATGATCTTGAGGTCGCCGCAGTGCCATGATGCATTGACCTTCTGATAATATGGTATCCCAATCAAAGTCTATCCAAGGCTTTCTTTGTATGGTAAGATGGCGGCCACACAACCTAATACTAAAACAAAAATTCCCAATGGGCACTCCATTGTTTCAAGCGCAGTAGACCTGCCTGGAAGAGCTTCGACTTTGGTCTTCCTAAATGGTGATCCGGCATTGTCATCCGAATCCGGAGCTTCCTTTCTGGAATAGTTTGTGCTCGAAGTGTAAACACTTGGTGAGTGTCTACCAAAGATACCAGACTACTCCCTCCCTCTCCCCACCGTCCACTTATCATAGATAGACTAATGACTGTACCTATGTAGTGGTTGAAAATTGTAGCGCAATGGTTCAGGCCAAAGTTGACCCCATGTGAAGTGCCCAAGGAATGTCTATCGCAAGAAGAACCCAACTCAATACCTTCGTTATGTGACCTGGCCTATATTTTGCTTGGGAAAATGTAACTAGTAACCTTGACACAGGAAGTTTGGTTAAGGTGGCATTAATGACGTTGCTAGGCAGACCAGGCCAAAAAAACAGATTTTTAAGAACGGGAACATATACGGTAACACCTTGTGGAGAAGACCGGAAGGGCTGGAAACGGAAGTCCCACGGATACAGGCAAAGGATTGGCTGGAGAGGGTCAGGTTGTAAGTAGTTACTGATATTGACCACCTGCTGTCACTGATATTGACCACCTGCTGTCACATGTTGCTTGGCACTCTTCCAAGGCTTTGGCCTGGTGCTTCGGCCGTCATCAGCTTTTTGAGTTGGCGTGATCGTGCAAAGAGGTTGGCGTGAAGATCTATCGTACTGTGAGATCTCATGTTTGAAAGTACTTTATCGTGACTATACATGGAGTAATTTTTTTTTTAATGGAAATGTTGTTTTGCTCCACTATGTATGAAACAACCCGCTTGCTTTGCACAAGGTGCTCGGGGTTTGGAATCCGCTTACATGTAGTTACTATATGTATGTGGCAAAAAAATTGTTTTTACCAAAATAACTTACTCGATGTGTAATCAGCCTCACCCTGGTTGTGTGTGTTTCGCTCACAATTGTCCAACCCGGTGTGCAATGAAATTGGAATTGCACCCGTTAGAGGATTCGATTTCATCGGCACAAGGCTCAGCTGCATATGGCAGCGCCCTTCCCTCATGACATCTGTGGTTACCTGTTCAAATGTATGGTTTGGACTTTACAAAAGTGTTTACACATTGTTCCTGATTATTTAATTTGCACTTTTCCCCCACTACCCTGGCGGATGTATCCTGTCGTTGTGGCTTTGACTGGCCACATCACGTGGTGTGACGTTCTCGTGAGATCCCGATTGCCGTGCTCCTATCGTCGTGCTTTGTTCAAAAGTGGCAGATTGTCATGTAGAGGAGGAACACAAAAGCGATGGTTAAATTATATTTTTGCACAAACCTATTGCATTAAATTGCATCGTCTTGAATTTGTTTCCTTTCTGTACGCCGTGTGTGTTCGCCAGAACATGTCCATTGTCCGATTCCACCTCGTCGAAACGTGTTCATGCAACAAGTGATAAACTACATGTTAACACGGCGTTACCGATCCTCCACCAGCCGAAACACCAATTTAATGACGGATCGTCGGAAGAGACCATCTGTGAAATCAGCGTCTAATGACCATTGTTACGTGCTCCTGCCCAGACCCCGGTCACGGTGTACCTCCGAGCCCCGAGAGGAGTCACAGCAGAAAGATGTGTTATTCTGTGTCAAAGATCAATGGTGAAGCCACACCAATTGTTACCAACAAACAAATATTGTATTAAGGTCACACAAAAATAACAACACAAAAACAATAGTAATCAATTGTACAACCAATATATATTTCCTATGATGGTACCATCAGGTTTGTACAATATAACTCACTGTGCTCCAAATGAGCGAAAAGAGGATTCCCAATGTCTCTATTCCCGGCTTCAAGCCAAAGTTGATTCTGGCTTCAAGCCAAAGTCGATCCGCTCCAGCAATCGTCCGTACGATGTCGTATCGAGACCAGAATCCCGTTGGGTTGACAGTCAGTCACGCGGCCAAAGCTGCGCAAAGGCGCCCTCAAGGCGACTTGGAAATCCAAAGGCAACCTCCAGGCGACTGGGAAATCACACCCTCGGGTATGGACGTTTCACGGCTCCCAATCGGCGAACCGCAGATTTTCCACTCAAAAGCCACGTCACACACACACACATCAGATCCACGTCTGAATGCGGTGACAATGATTAAAGCGAGGCGAAAAACCTTGAACGATGCGCAAATCCTGCGCGAGTCAAAATGGCCGACGGCCCGTTCTCGTGGCGTAACGGCACTCTGATGATTCTCTCCGGAATCAACCACAAAACCTGACACGCAGGTTGATCTGTCACAGCGATAACAACTCTGTCGCAGGAATCCCTTTCCTGGGAAACCCAAAGTTCACTCGCGACTCTCGTTCGCCAATCGTTCGCTCCAGACCTCGAAGCAGCTAGACTTCTTGTCACTCACTCGCTCCACCTTCTTCTCCTCCTCTTCCTCCTCGTCGTCGTCCGGTTCCGGTTTCATTTAAAACATTGACTTTTTACCTTTTGAAAATAGTAACCTCTATTTTCCTTAAACGACAACAATAATAGTACATGGAATCAAAAATGTTTACAGTGGATGAAAACCATAACAACGGAAGTGACGAATCCGCAACACCATGTCGTCAAAGTCTGCTGTGAAAGGCCAATAGATCTTTACTTCAGTTTTAGGCATACAGATAGCTCTAACGAGAATCTCACGCTCTGCCCCTGGATTGCCCTATGAACAGGATGGAAGCCCGAGCAGTGACCTGAGTGATCCGCCTGTAGTTTTATAAAGCCTCCTGTGAGGTCATGACACCGATTTCTCATGGTCCTGGTTTTTTTTAACCATGTTGAGTTAATAGCCAAATGATGAACCGCAAACCAGCCGACACAAGTTAATGTTAACAAGTTAACCAGCCGACACAAGTTAATGTGAACAAGTTAATGTTAGCAAGTTAACCAGCCGACACATGTTAATGTTAACAAGATAACCAGCCAACACAGGTTAATGTTAACAAGTTAAGTAATCATCTATTCTATAAAAGAGCCGTGTGTCTGTGTGTCGCCATTTTTCTCAGAGATGGCTGAACGGAACTTCGTCTAACTTTGAGGTTCATCAGTGAGGGTCCAAGAGTGTTTTAGGAACTCACAAAAATGGGGAAAAGAACAAATAGATTTCTTCAAAATGCCAACAGGATTATAACATCACCGGGCAACGCTGGGTATTCCTGCTATTATGTAATAAATAGGGGAAAGGAGATTGGAGGAGAGAAAATGAGGTACCAACAGCAATTACCGAATCAATGTACAGTTCTGTAGTCTGTACGATAACAATTTATTAGATACAGATCATACTGTTATGATTCCCCCATGCCCACGATAACTTATTTGGCTTAAGCGTTGATCTTATCCATTCACCGGACAAATATCATGAGACAAACTAGGGAGTTCATAAACAAAGATGATCGGCAAATCTGAAGGTGGAGCCTGACGAGGAGTCTGGTGGCAGTTCGGTTCCAGTCCGGGTGCGACCTGGGGGGGGGGGGGGTTATGAGGGGGAGCAACTGATCATTCTGCATGCCGACCGAGGAAGGAACAAGGGATGCGGCCTGTTTTCGCCCAACTTTTCAAGGTTGAATAGTGTGGAAGTACATGATTTATAAACAAACTGATGGACATGTAATTCACATTTGTGAAGTAAATAAACATTAGAGGAAATGAAAATCGGCTTGGAAGTGAAATGCCTGCGTACGTAATTAATTAGTCGGGAGGCCGGGGAAATTCCAGGGAGACATTCTTTTACTTCTTCTTTTACAACTTATGCACACGTACACTTTGAAATGTACACTTTCGTACACTCAACATCACCTGATTACATATGTACATGTTGTCGATGTCCAGGGGTGTGTTCAGTTACCAAGCAGCTAGCGACCGCTTGCCAAGCCAGCCGTTCCTTATCCACGGTTTTGAATGGAGTGCTTGCTCGAGTGATTAAGCCACTTGGCGAGCACTCTCCAAGAAACTTGGTAACTGAACACACCCCATATTCATTACATGGTGATGAGGATAAACATCTATACCATGACTTATTTTGGCCATATCGATGAATTTGTTTAGCACCAAATGCACCAAATGGAAAAACATGCAACATTGTCAATCCTGAAGCTCTACAAGAATTTAAAAAGTCAAACACTGATAAAAAATATGATGTGAAATCCTCCGTGCTGAAGAATAAACTTCTGAAAAAGAGGGCAGAAACACAGAAAGAGGCACACAGAAGAAGGAGGAAGATAGAAGGAGAAAAATGATAAAAATATTTAATAATAAAAAAAAGAAGAAGAAGAAATGAAGGAGAGCCAGACAGAAGAAGGAAGATACAAGAAGAAGAAAGGCAGAAGGACAGGAAGATAAAGAAGGAATATGGAAGTAGAAAACGAAGGAAAAAAAAAAGAAATAGCAAAAATACACAGGAAACGGCGCTCTGTGTTGAGGCGCGGAGGTGATGGTCATGTTTATCCCTCTACCAGTCAAATATCTCCAAGGGGTTAAATATCATGGCAAGGTCACATTTGGTCTTATTTGCTCTCTCTCCAACCATCCCCTCCCCCGTCTCATCCCTCCCCTCTCTCTCTTCCTCCCCATTCTCTTCCTCCCCTTTCTCTCTTTCTCCTCATTTCCCTCCCTCCTTTTTTCTCTCTCTCTCTCTCCCTCTCCCTCTCCCTCCCTCTCTTCCTCCCTCTCTCCTCTCTTCCTCCCTCTCTCCTCCCCTCCCTCTCTTCCTCCCTCTCTCCTCCCCTCCCTCTCTTCCTCCCTCTCTTCCCCCTCTCTCTCTTCCTCCCTCTCTTCCCCCCTCTCTCTCCTCCCTTCCCTCTCCTCCCCCTCTCTCTCTCCTCCCTTCCCTCTCTTCCCCCCTCTCTCTCCTCCCTTCCCTCTCATTCCTCCTCTCTCTATTCCCTCCCTCTCCTCCTCTCTCTCTCTCTCCCACCCCTCTCCCACCCTTCTTTATCCTCCTCTTTCCCTCTCCCTCCTCCCTTGGTATTCCCATCAACGAAGCAACGGTTGGTATTTGCTGTTTAATAAAATAAATGACTCCATATTGGTTCCTGAATCTCACAATATCTGAGAGTTTGGAAATCTTGATCACAAAGCTTCCTATGAGGTGGATTTATATGTGACAAAATATGACAGGTGATTAATCTGATGATTGATGTGGAACAAATAATTGAAGAAAAATGCCCTGGCTTCCTGAAGAGCAAAAAACAAGTAAACTGTGAATAACTAGGTGCATTAACTCACCCAACCTGTTTAGTGGTGCTGAATCTTCTTCTTCGGTAAAGTATGCAGCACAAGGCTGTGGTGCATCATCATTGGTTGATTGATCTGGCTGTGCCGCTGATATCCCCCATAGGTTAGGGCTGGAATTTGGTCATGGTGCCAGCGATAGCTCGCCTAATCGTTGAAAAGGACCCCGTGGGGTCTTTAATGTCCACAAACTGGGTCAGGATTCAAACCCAGATGGGTCGGGTTTTTAAACTCGGGCTCGACAGGTTAGATGCAAATATGCATACCTGTAGTCTGGACTCCAGACCATCCTGCCAGCCTGGTTAAAACTTTGACATAGTACATACCTTGGTCCTTAGAGTGTGTGTGTGTGTGTGTGTGTGTGTGTGTGTGTGTGTGTGTGTGTGTGTGTGTGTGTGTGTGTGTGTGTATTTATACAAAGCACAATGTGTGTGTGTGTCTGTCTGTCTGTCCCCCTTCATTAGAGTAGGTTTTAAAGGCTTTGAGGAGTGCTTTAGGAGGGATTTGAGTGGGGGGTGGGGGGGGGGTTAAAGTCGCCTGGATGTGGTTGGGAGTAACCAATCAGGTTCACCACTGATGGTATGGAGTCGCATAATGTCTGGGTTATAATCGAAAGGTTTTCAGATTCACACGTCTATCTGAACTGCGTTGCTCTGATGAAGCCCCAACAAGGGCGAAACCAGGTCGGTAACTGTGAGTTTTGTACGCACTTGTGACAATATCTGAACAACATCTAAATTATGACGCACTGCTAGATGGCTCCTCTGAAGTTTGGCAGGCAATGCATATGTACGTGGCGGTGACGTCACGGCGTGCGCTCATTAGGTTTAAGAAGTGAAATTAAACATTCTGATGTAGCGGTTCCCACTGAATACACAATCGCCTTGCACCTGCCAGGACGTGGCCAGGGCGCGATCGCCATGCCGGGCTCGTCCGGACGGGCCCAGACGCGCCTCTCCTGGGCATGCCCGGACTCGCTGTTCCCGGGCACGCCCGAACCTCCCGGGCACGCCCGGTCTCGTCTTTCCCGGGCATGCCCGCTCTCGCCTTTCCAGGGCTCGCCCAGAGCGCCCGGGCACGCCCAGCCTCGACTTGCCAGGCCGCGTCCAGGACGCCCGGGCATGTCCAGACTCGCCTTTCCAGGGCTCGCCCTTGACACCCGGGCATGCCCGGTCTCGGTTTTCCCGGGCAAACGCCCCGGCATAAATGTGTATACATGTTGCTGCCCGATAAACGGGCTTGTTAGAATACCTGAGCTGTTTTGTTTCAATAAAGCAACTCGGACGAATTCCGTCTTTGGGCGCGTCAATTCTTTCGACTCGCGTTGGAGCGCAGCTCCTTCACTGATATATATATATATATATATATGGAAAGATTTGCGGTTGGGAGTAAATCCAAATGACTCCATGGTAAGATCTCCAACCTTTAATTGAACAAACAATGACTCAACGTTTCGATTAACAACATTGATAATGTGACCCCGAGGTCACAAAGCCACACGCCTCCGTTAATCTTCCTCAAGAGTGATAAAATCATCTCAAAATCCCCTTATATGCAAAGTGGGCGGGGTATATGCAAAGTGGGGTGGGCAAAGCTGGACAGCCAATGAAACCGTATCACACCGCTCTCGTGAACGGAGACGTTGCTGACCAAATTCAAAAATCAACCGCATATTAACGGCTCAAAATAATCCTGTAAGCAATGCTGGATTATAACTCAAGTGTTTAGAAAATCAGGCACAATCATTACATTTAATTAAAGGTTAAACTTGTAAATAATTAAATTGTAAATTCAATTAAAACTAAATATTTTAAAGCAAAAATTTTTAAGATAAAATAAAATTGCCATAATATCAAGATCATCACATGTGGCCCTATGCGGTAAAGGGGAATGCGGGAAGGGGGGATAAAAATGGGGGGGGTGGAAGCGGAGGGGGGCGGAAGTGGGGGGGGGGTTGGGAGAAGGGTGGTTTGGGAGAGGCGTGTTTGGGGGGGGGGAAGAGGGAGGGGGCAAATTGTCCGAATAAAAGCCTTGTGTGACATATTATGTGGACTCGTTGTTCAAAGTATGGAATGCCTGCTTCGTTTACACAAGAGTGGATAAAACGCTACCGGTAAGTCAACCACCTCTTGTATGATCGAGGTAACAGTTTCTTCCATGTGCCTCCAAAACACCCCTGACCCTGACCTATCCCTATACCACCCCTGACCTATCCTTCCTCAGAAGCTTGTCCTTGACCCTCATAAGAGCTTGGCGAAGGGTGAAAACCGGTGTGAAACTAACCCTCACTCCTGCCGTACAGTAAGATATGAAGACTATCAGCTGCGGCGTACAAACGTCTGTACAGCAGTAAGGGAGTGGCTCCCAGGGCCTACGGGCTACCGAAAGAGCACAAAGAGGGATTTCTGCTACGGTTAATCGTTTCCTGTATTAATCATCCGTCATATGCTCTATCCAAGTTTTTGGCAATTGAAGCATTTGGTGGGGACAACAGAGCGAACCGTGCACAATAGCACAGCATTTGCTGAAAGAGTGAAGCATCTCACCATTGAAACACATGAGACCATGGTTTCGTCTGATGTTGTGTCTTTATTTACCAACGTGCCCACAGCCCTGGCGATTGAGGTGGCTAACCGGCGTTTGATGGAAGATGATCGATGGAAACAGACTGCGGGAGCTTTAAGCCCGATGGACGTGTGTGACATGCTTTCTACCTGCCTCTCTTCCACCTACTTTGTATTTAATGAGGTATATTACAAGCAGGTTTATGGCACCTGTTACGGGGTCCCCCCCGCCTTACCCCTGGTCTCGGTGGACCTCTGGACCCCGAGAGGGTCCCCGGCAGAAAGATGTTTTTATCCCTCACTGGAACCAGCAAATGAAACAGTCGAGTCAAATGATGCAACCACACCCGGTTATAAGCAAACAATAATATATTATAAATCCCACACAAAGAGCCATACCACAAAGGCAAGCCATACAGCAATGGGGCAATCACCCCTACCTTCAAATCCTACGATAATATCCTTATCAAGCCCCTCAACCTCCCCCAACCACTCACGGCACCTCCCCCAATGTCTCTGCTCCACTCCAAGGCGAAGTCCCAATGTCTCTGTGCGCTCCCGCGATCGGGGAGTCGAGGCCCGATGGTAAATTGAGGCGTCGACGAGCGAGACGACCCCGAGGTCACGTGCTCAGCCCCCAGCAGCACAGCGGTGGAGAGGAACCTCACAAAGATTCGAATTGAGGCGTCGACGAGCGAGACAACCCCGAGGTCACGTGCTCAGCCCCCCCAGCAGCACAGCGGTGGAGAGGAACCTCACAAAGATTCGAATTGAGGTGTTGACGAGCGAGACGACCCCGAGGTCACGTGCTCAGCCCCCAGCAGCACAACGGTGGAGAGGAACCTCACAAAGATTCGAATTGACGTACACGTTGCGGTTCAACCCGCGAGCCTCCGTAGAATTCGCACGTGCCCCTCTCTGGCACGGCCGTTCCTGGCAATCCACCAGGGAATAATGCCCAGCCGACACGACGAAAACCTGTTCCCTGCAGGATGCTCGCGTGGGCAGAATGGCGGGCGGCTTTCGCTCCAACTCGGGTTCTCAAGGTCTGGATCCTCCGGAACCTCGCTGAGAATACCCGGCGACACAGGCTCCCCGCACTCCAGCGATATTGCTTATCGACCGAACTTCCTTTTAAGGACGCAAGGTTCCCTCGCACTGTACGTCGAACGCTCGGCCCGGAGCCTCCCCCACCATGTCTCTTTCTGGTCTCCTCCCACCTCCTTTTCTTCGCTCCACCTCTTCCGGTCTCGATCCGGATTTCCTTTAAACAACAACAATCCCAATACTTGGACCCACAATAATAATAACAACACCAGGAATGAGTGCCGAACCCGTAACACTTCCACCCTTCAAGAAAGAAAGTTTGAACATAGGGAAAACTTTTGTTGTAGGCAAAATTCTTTACACCAACAAGAGTGAGCTCACCCCAAAATCATCAATTCCTGTGAGCAACAACCATCCATAGTTCCCAAAAAATAAAGCGACAAACAGGCGATAGGAGACACCACACCCCCACACAGAATTCCCCAAAGTAAACTCACTCTGGACAACGCGTCCGCCACGACATTGTCCCGGCCCTTCACATGTTCAATTTCCAAGTTGAACCCCTGCAAAGCCAAACTCCATCTCATCAACCTCTGATTTTTTTTTTGATTTTTTTGAATGAAGGTTAAGGGGTTGATCAAAAAAATCCAAAGTTAAGTAACTCGATAGCACTTTTTCCGGGAGGCCAAGCCGAGTATTCACTACATGGACGACTTTAGGAAGGTGGAGTTCACGGTTAGTCCGGGGAGGAAAGTTCACTACATGGACGCCTTCAGGAACGTGGAGTTCATGGTTAGTCCGTGCAGGAAAGTTCACTACCTGGACGCCTTTAGGAACGTGGCGTTCACGGTTAGTCCGTAGGAATCTGGGCTCGGCGGCTCCGCCGCATTCCGTGCTTCCACTTCTCCGGACTCCTAATAATTACGGTGGGACCACTTGTCACAGTAGTCATGGGAATAGCGGTCTCCTTCTCGGCCGCTAACCTGATAATCATTCTTTCGGGAGATGCCGTAACTCTGGGAGCCTCCAGAGTAATATCGGCTACGGCCACCACCAAAACTACCGCCAAGTTGTCCTCTTCTGTAGACCTCTCGACGCCTACAAAATGCCTTCCCTACTGTTATGGTCCGACCCTCCAAATCCTTGCCATTCCAATTCTTCTCTGCCTCTCTGGCGTCTTTTGTGCTTGCAAACGTGACAAAGCCGAACCCTCTTGACTGTTGCGTTTCCCTGTCTTTTACCAACCGCACTTCCACAAGCGGTCCATATTTGTTGAAGACAGAGGTCAGAACTTCTTCCTCTGTTTTGAAGTTCAGTCCCCCTACAAATAACTTGGTACTTTTGTCGCCATCCCGAACTGGTGTGGTGTTATTTTCCCTGCTGGGCTCTTTAACAACCCTCGGGTTACCATAAACTTGACCACCGGCCAAATCATTCCCGATAACCACAGATACTCCCTTTACAGGAAGCGTGGTTTGTAAACCGACGGTGACCGGTCCTGACACCAAATCGGACTCCAAATGGATGACATGAAGTGGAGCACTAACGCAGCCACCAATCCCCTGTAAACGAACACTATCCGCCGATGCCGTCTCCTCGGACCATGGCAAGATGCCTTCAAGCATTAAAGATTGATGTGCTCCTGTGTCCCTCAATATCCTAACCGGTCTCCGGTTAGTCGAGGCTCCATCCAGTGATACAAACCCCTCGGAAATAAATGGTCGGTAACCCTTTTGAGGGCGATTTCTCACAATGGCCATCGCATTTGGAGTCGTACTAGTCGAACCCCGCTTCTGATTTTCCTCTCCCAGAGCAAAACAGTTGGACCTCCAGTGTCCAGGTTTATGGCAAAAAGTGCAAGTCGGCCCGGAGGAGAACCTCGTGGTCTGCCAAGGCATGGGGGCGGTGGTCTGCCTCGAGTCCCCTGGACGATAGGTCTGTCTTGGAACCGCAGTCCTCTGATTTCTAGAAGTCGGGGTGTCAAAGTGGACCTCATTTTCATCCCGAGGCCACCCCCATGGATTCTCATTCTCCGCCCCTGATGTACCATAGCTCCCCTGGCTAGGCCTGGGCGAGAAGTTCGGTTTGTGGAACCCCATCCTGTGTGTTAAGGCATTGTCATCTGCCATGGTTGCTGCCTCATACAACTTTGGTACTTTCCTTTCCTCCAGGTGTATTTTAATGTCCTCATGGACACACTGTTGGAATTCCTCCACCAGGATCAATTGTCGCAATAGTTCGAAGTCTTTCCCAACTCCTTTCGAATCGCACCACCTATCAAACATGGTTTCTTTCAATCTGGCAAACTCCACGTGGGTCTCACTCTCCCTCCTCCTGGCATTCCGGAATTTCTGCCGGTAAGCTTCCGGGACCAATTCATATGCTTTGAGAAGGTGTTTCTTCAATACCTCATAATCTGCACACTGGTCAATCGGTAAAGCCGAATAAATCTCTTGAGCTTTACCCACCAGAACACTTTGCACTAGTATGGACCAGTACTCCTCAGGCCAGTTTAACTGTCGAGCCACTTTCTCAAAGTGTGGAAAAAACTTAGCTACCTCCTTCTCATTGAAGGGTGGGACCAGCCTCACATGTCTGCCAACATCCCAGGTGTTCTGACTAGGTGTCGAACCAGTCAGCAGGGATGGTACCTCTCCCCGTTCTCTTATTAACTCCAGCTCCTTCACTTTAATTTCCTGCTGTCGCGCCAATTCCCGGTCCTTTAACTCCCTTTCGGCTCTTCTCTCCTCTGCTTTGAGGTCTCTTTCCACTCTCCTTTCCTCTCTTTTTTTGTCTTCTAACCTTTCCTGGAGTTCTCTTTCCACTCTCCTTTCCTCTGTTTTTTTGTCTTCTAACCTCTCCTGGAGTTCTCTTTCCAGTACTTTTAACCTTTCCTGGAGTTCTCTTTCCACTCTCCTTTCTTCTGCTTGTTTCTCTTCTAACCTTTCCTGGAGTTCTCGCTCCTGTGCTTTTTCCCTTTCCTGGCTCCATAATTGCATCTCCAGTTTCCGGAGCTCCACATTTTCTTGTTCTTCTGGTAACCAATCCCAGGCTACCTCTTCCCATGCTTTTAATCCCACTATAGATTGTATCACCACTGTCTGCAACTCTGCCTTCCTCATATTAGTTCGGACCTCCAAGCTAAAATGTTTGGCCAATTTCCAGAGGTCCGATTTTACTAACGCTCTGAACTGTGCTTCACTCGGGGTCACCGTAAGCTTCTCTGCGTCAAATGCCATAGTGACTACTGGTAACACCTGTTAACCTTCACACAAGAAATTTCGAACAAACAAAAACAAAAGTATATATATTTTTCTTGTTGTTGTTGTTGTTGTTGTTTGTTTTTGGAACAAATTTGGGAATGTTGGAAAAAGTTCCAAACTTGGGAATTCTTTCCCGGACTAAATTTAGGAATTTTTATATATCCCGAGCGCAGACCCAATTGCGAGTCCACGAATATCAATTTGGACGAGCCCCCAATTTCTGTTACGGGGTCCCCCCCCCGCCTTAGCTCAGCCCCCAGCAGCACAACGGTGGAGAGGAACCTCACAAAGATTCGAATTGACGTACACATTGCGGTTCAAACCGCGAGCCTCCGTAGAATTCGCACGTGCCCCTCTCTGGCACGGCCGTTCCCGGCAATCCACCAGGAAATAATGCCCAGCCAACACGACGAAAACCTGTTCCCTGCAGGGTGCTCGCGTGGGCAGAATGGCGGGCCACTTTCGCTCCAACCCGGGTTCTCAAGGTCTAGATCCTCCGGAACCTCGCTGAGAATACCCGGCGACACAGGCTCCCCGCACTCCGGCGATATTGCTTATCGACCGAACTTCCTTTTAAGGATGCAAGGTTCCCTCGCACTGTACGTCGAACGCTCGGCCTGGAGCCTCCCCCACCATGTCTCTTTCTGGTCTCCTCCCTCCTCCTTTTCTTCGCTCCACCTCTTCCGGTCTCGATCCGGATTTCCTTTAAACAACAACAATCCCAATACTTGGACCCACAATAATAATAACAACACTAGGAATGAGTGCCGAACCCGTAACACACCGCTATGGGTTCCCCAGTATCGGCTGTGATTGCCAACATGGTGATGGAGGATTTGGAGGAATGCACCATTCCAGCCCTGTTAGCGCGACCACGTGTTTGGTTCCGGTACATGGATGACACATTTGTCATCTGTCACTTTGATGAGGTGGGCATCATACATGAGGCCATAAATAAAACTTTTTCCCTCCATTAATTTCACCATTGAAGAGGAGAAAAATGGAGCCCTTCCCTTCCTGGATACACTCGTAGCAAGGGATCCCAAAGGAGCCTTAAAGGTAACGGTGTACAGAAAACCAACACACACTGATCGCTACCTTGATTTCAATTCTTGCCATCCAATGGAACACAAAAGATCGGTGGTGCACACCTTCTCAAAAAGAGCACGTGAGTTACCATCTACCTTTGAAGACAAGATGAGTGAGGTGGACCATCTTCAAAATGTGTTGAGGGCAAATGGTTATCCTGATAGCTTGTTACCCAACAGGAAAACGATAAGGGCTTCCCCACACAACAGGCTGAGACCGAGAGAACAACCAAAGGGTTTGTGTGTTCTGCCTTTTGTACCGGGGGTCTCACAAAGGGTCGGCAGAACTTCGAAATCGGCGGAGACATTTTGAAATGGCTGACACGAAACTCGCCAACCCTTCTCCCGGCACTCTGCCTCCAGCTCACTGTACTTTACTCTCTTCCTCTCGTGCACCTCCTCCATGTTCTCTTCCCAAGGTACCGACAACTCCCCTAAGATGACCTGTCTTGTTGCACTTGACCAAATGACAATGTCAGGCCGCAACCTTGTCACACAGATCTCCTCTGTGAATACCAATTGTGGCTTTAGGTCTGCCACCACCTGCCAATCACAAGCGTCTGACAGCCCTCTTGCTTTCCACCTCCTCCGCTTTCCACCTCTTACCACTTGGCCCTCTTTGACAAACCACACCTCTCCCCCATCAGTCTCCTTCTCCACTCTTCTCTCTCTCGATCTCAGCACCTCTTGTTGCACCATCTGCACCACCACCGCCAGCACCTGATCATGTCGCCACCTGTATCTTCCTGCTGCCAATGCTACTGAGCATGCACTCAGTGCATGCTGCACTGTTCCCACACCTCCACACAAATAACATCTCTCCTCCTGCAACAACCCCCACAATCTCAAGTTTACTGGTGATGGAAGCACATCATACGTTGCCTGCAACAGGAAATTCAACAATATTGGCTCCATCCTCCAAATCTCTTCCCACTTCAATATCCTCACCCGCACACCTTCCCACTTAGTCCAAGCACCTTGCTGTGCCTGAACGACTGCTTTCACATATCTCCCCTCCTCTTCCTTTCTTCTCACCTCCCTCTCAACCATCTTCCTCCTCTCTTTCACACATGCCTTGCCCCATCGCTCATGCTCCATCCACCACAAGCCATGCTTCCCATGCTGTGCCATCCCCATGACCTCTTCCTGTTGCAACCGCTCCTCCATCTCGTCCACCTCTGCTCTTGCATTCCACTTCCGACTTCCCTTCTTCTCTGGGAGAGCATTCTTTACCACTGCATCACTTGAATCCCACAACATCATGAACTCCCGCACCCTCACCACCTTGAACTCCTCGGTTAATGATGTCAAGGGAAACTGGAGTTTTCCACCCTGACCATAAAAGGCAATGTTCGTCAAACAACGTGGCACTCCCAACCACCTCCTCACAAAGCCACTCACCACAACCTCCATCCTCTCTACATGCCCAATTGCAATATCATACATCATCAATGGCCACAATACTCGTGGCATCAACCCAAACTTCAAACACCATACCTTCAACTTACCTGGCAAACCACATCCATCAATCCTCTTCAAACCTCTCAAAATCTTGTTTCTGACCTCCTCCACTCTTCCCACATCATTCAACTCCACTGTATACCATTTTCCCAAACTCTTCACAGGGGCCTCCACCAATGATGGAACCACCTCCCCTCCCAGCTCAAACCTGTGCATGTTATCCACCACTCCTCGTCTCACTACTACACTCCTCGACTTTCTTGCTTTAAAGCCCATTCTTGCCCACCTTGCCCACCGCATCAACCTTTCCAGTCGTCCCAGTACCTCTACTGCTGCATCAGCAGACTGTTGGACAACTGTCAGGTCATCCATGAAAGCAAACATTGCTGGCAAACTCTGACCAGGGGCTAGCTCCACTTCTTTCCCATGTCCACTCACCGCACGTATCAACAACTCCATAACCAGCACAAACAAAATAGGGGAGATGGTACATCCCATTGCGATCCCCACTTCCAACTTCTGCCACTCTGTTACATAGGGCTGTGTCGCAAACCGCATCCAAAACTGATCATAATATGCCATCAAAAAATCCCTAAATCTCCGTGGCACCCAAAATAAATCCATGGCATACCTGATCAAGGCATGCGGCACTGACCCATATACAACACAACAACAACATGCATATGCATTCTCCAAATCCAGCCATACCACCGCCACATCCTTCCTTTGCCTCTTGGCCTCCTGTAACACTTGCGAGACCATTGCCGAGTGTTCAATGCATCCTGGTGATCCTGGTATTCCTGCCTTCTGCACAGAACCATCCACAAAACCATTCTCTCTGACGAAGCCTGAGAGCCGTGCCGCAAAGACACTCATCAATATCTTCCCATCTACATCGAGCAATGATATATTTATTATTTATATTTATATATGTATGTGTATATTTATATATGTATACAATGATATATATATATATATATATATATATATATATATATATATATATATATATATATATATATATATATATATGTTGGGAGCTGTAATGCCCCTCCCCCTTTGTATATCCTTACTGCTTTACCAATTACCAAGTATAACCAATTAACGTTTTGTTTTGACTGACTGCTGTACTCTTTTTATAATACTTGGTTCTTTCTTGTGCATTGAGGATGTGTAATATCCTAATAAGGAGTTCTTTTCCTGAGAGCTCTGGTCTGTGTGGGCACAATCTCTAGTTCCCCTTCTCTGGCCTTGGAGACAACTGTTATCTCTCTGCCTCCCTTGAAGACTTTACCAATATCCTGCAAGTTGACAGTTTTATGAGTGTCCACTCCCTTTGTACTTTCCCAAGCAAGCTTTCTATACAGAAAGTTGTAAACATGTTGCCACATAATGCTGACCATCTCCTTATCTGAGCTAACCCATGACTGGCCTTGGATGAACTTCCTTTAATTAACTGAACAACAGGATGGGACTATGGTGGGAGGACCAATGAGCCCATTCTGTCTCTGTGTCTTGTGAGCTAACCCCACCCCTGATCTTCCTTATATAAAGCAAGGTTTATTGAATGATTTCAGAGCATCTTGTTGTAGCGTTGGTCATTCCATGTGAACCTTCCAGCAACACCTGCTCCCGCAAGCTTGTGTAATCGAGTTCTAATAAATATATCCGTTGCTCCTTTTCTCTGAGTCCTCTGAGTCCCAAGTTCTAAGTCTCGATCCGACAACTGGTGGCAGCGGTGGGATCAGTCTGTGCAGTCCGGGACGCGGTCCCAGGCAAGTGAGTGGTGAGAGACCAGCTGGCAATTGATCCGGGTCAGGTGAGCTGTGGTTTTCTTTTGTTTTTCCTTTATAGCCTGGGGGTCAGTCCAAATTGTAACCCACTCTCTCTTGCTCGGTTGCCGTTTGTTCCGTTCCCTGCTCAGACCTGATCCTCGAACCTAAATTTAAATACGGACCGCTTGAGTCCCGGAGCAACTGACTGTTTATGGACTCGTCAGGGTAACGTTACGTAAGGGAAAGTGCCCCACGTTGGGCGCCTGTGGGTAAGGAGTAATAGATCTCGGGGTTGTGAGGGTAAGGAAAGGGCGGCGTCCCGATCCGAGCCCTACCCGGGAGACTTTGGATAAGGAAGTTAGAAGTATCACACGGGCGTGGGACGCCAGGAAAGTGCAGTAAGGGTAGGATAGACGGCTGAGTAGGCGGACGAGCCTCTCAGGAGAGTTAGCAGTGCAGCCGTACCGCGAGGCGGACGATCCTCACGAGTACAAGGCCGCGAGTTAGGTAGACAGTTGTACCGCGAGGCGGACGATCCTCACGAGTACAAGGAGAGTTAGGTAGTGTAGCTGTGCCGCGAGGCGGGAGATCCTCACGAGTACAAGGCTACGTCGGTAAACTAAAGTTTCTTAGGATGGGTAACAGTATGGGTAATAAGACAGTAAAGGCAGGTGAACCGCTTAGAAATACCCCAGCATTTTTCATGTTTCGGAGGCATGGCTATGATGCTGTGAGACCAGGGAAGTCATGGGTTGCGCTGACGAAGGATTTAGGAGAACCGTGGCCCGAAGGAGGGTCTTTTGCGCTGGAAAAATTGGACGTGTTGTATGAGACATTAGAAAAGTTTGAACAGGCCACGAAACACTTCCCGCCAGCCTATTGGAAAGTCTTTGGCTGGTGGAAGGAAGAAGCGATGAAGCGACACGCAAAGTCGAAACAGGCCAGCTTGGCTGGTGAGGTAACAAAACTTAAGGGTCTGAGGAAACAGGCGAATAAGGCACAGGATGAAGCGCTTAAGGAAATAGAAAAGCAGGCCAACGCGCGACTGATGTCGCTCGTTGAAAACCCAGACCCCGCGAGAGGGGAGGTAGCGACCAATCTACCCTCCCCAGCCCCAGACCTAAGCCCTGTCCCGGGGTTTCAGGCACCACCTAACCTTTCTGCGCCCCCGCCACCACCTCCCTATAACCCCGCTACCATCGCGCCCCAGATACCCCAGAACCACCCGAGCCAGGGAAGACCGTTTGCACAACTTGGGGCTAACGGAATAGATGACGGGACCGACATCGCAGGGTTCCCGCCACCGATAGGACCGGATGGGTTATACCCCTCACTGGTAGGCTGTAATGGGAAAGAGACCCCACAAACTACCCCATTGGAATGTCAGGAAATAATGGGAAGGGAAACGTTGTGCCCCGTACAAATTATTGGAGTTAACGCTCAAGGACAGGGGGTTCGAGAAAGGGTACCATGGAAAGAATCCTCTTTAACGGTAATGCGGGAAAGGATCCAACATTTGCTTATTGAGGATCCACGGCAGATAGTGCCAACCATGTCGAATTGGTTTTTAGCCGGTGAGTGCGACTATCGAGACATAACTCATATGGGAGTGTCCGTGCTCCCACCCAAGGTATGGGAAAGGGCTAGATTAAGAGCACACTGGCCGCACGCCGATCCAATGGCAGCAGGACCGGGCCAGATAACACCAGCGCAATTTGACGCACTGAAGCTCCGGCTGCTGGGTGCCATCGAGCATGCGCTGTTGCCAGCAGGAGGTCCGGATTGGGGAAAAATCGGGGCCATAAAACAAAAATCAGGAGAACCAATTGGAGAGTACCGAGAAAGGTTGGAAAAGGCCATCGCGCGCTGGGGAGGATTGGGTCCGATGCAGCTGGGAGGGCTACCCCAACCATTGGTAAATCAATATCTAATAGAGGGGCTTCGGCCGATATTAAAGAAACAGGTACAGTCCGTCCTCTTCGGCTGGAAGGGAATGACAACCAACGAATTATGCGACAAACTGGAACAATGCCCGGGCTCCTCCTTAGAGGAGAAGAAGGATATTAAGGAGGAAATATTGCAACTGTTTGTCCAAGAGAAACGGGCTCAATTTAATCAAGGTAAAAAGGGGGATCAGAGTCAGAACTACATACGCGAACAGTGCCAGAAGTGGGGGCCTGTCCGGGGTTATGAGGACCTTGGGAGGAGCGGTTTGCCTTTCTATAGGGGCCAATTCCCCAACGGAGAGTGGATCCACCGCGAAGGTAACCTCTGCGAAGGTTGTACTGCTGAGGACTTTGGACTAATTAATATGGACGAGGTAAAACAACAATGGACAATACCACCCCCTCTCCCCCCTCCTCCTCAAAACCCTCAAACTTGGACTGTGCAAGAGCCCCCTCCCCAAAATTGGTATCCACCAAGACCCCTTCTCCAAACCCCCGGACCACCCCCCAATAGTGGGATGCAGAACGGACCAAGGGGGAACTGGGCCCCGCCTCGGGGTCCGCCGCAATGGCAACCAGCAAACCAGTCACATTGGGGGCCGCCAGAACGCAGGCAGGGCGGAAGGGGTGCTGTAGGGGGACGACCTATGCCCTCCGCACCACCGGTTCCACAGGAACCGCGCTTTTATTGCAAGCAACTGGGACACTGGAGAAGTAATTGCCCAAGTGCTGCTCGTAAGGGGTTTCCGCCCCAATACAATAGAGGGGCCTATTGACGGGACGCTGGCGGGTCGCCCAAGGAGTGTCCTCTCTTGACCATGACACCGGCAGAGGAACCAACCTTGATGTTGGACGTGGAGGGAAGACAATTAGAATTTCTCGTAGATACGGGTGCGACTCGCAGCACAATTAACAAGGGGCAATTGCCCTCTTTGCGCCCTACGGCAAGGAACGTTCAAATACTGGGTGTTTCGGGTTTACCCCAAGCGCTTCCTATTTCGGAGGAAGTGCGAGTAACATGCGGCCCGCTGGAGGCTAAACATGCTTTCTTGATGACCACTACCGCCCCGACCAATTTGTTGGGACGGGATTTATTGTGCCGCTTGGGCTGTCAAATCTCATGTACAGAGGAGGGAGTTTTCGTAGACGTCGCGGAATCTAAACGCGACTTGGTAATGACGGCATTGTCTTGGCCCGGCCCCACCGTGTATTGGTGGCGCATGGAAGAAGGGGCTCTGGCTACCTGGACGCATATCATAGATAATGTGTGTTTGGACAGTTCAGTTCTGCGAGATTGGCTACAACTGCACCAAATTTCGATAAAAACCTTAAGGGATAATCCACCCCATTGCACTGCGTACTATGATGCAACGGGCGACGACGAGAATTATCGAGAAAAGGTTAAGGAAAAGCTGGGCGAGCGCACGCCTCTACATTTATCACGGATATGGATCGGCCGTGAGGGAATAGGAATCGAGGCAGTCCTAACCTCGAGTCAGCGTGCGTTGACCCAATACCCCGAAGGAGCGGCCGCCCATGTTACCCTCACTACTGCCAAGGGGTGGCCGCCGGAAAGTGTAGGTTGGATGGTGGGGAGGTTACGAGAAGTCCCCTTACAAGGTTATCGGAGTAAGAGAGGCCGCTGGACTTTGAAACGGCTCCAAAATGGCGAAGGGTTCTCAATTGACTTCAAGACACAACGGAGGGATGGAGTGTTCGAAGCAACAGAGTTGCCTCCTAAGGGCACCTATGCCATGAGGGCAGTGCTGACGGACCCGGGTGAGTCAGATTACCTCCTAGCGGAGGTGCCAGACAATTTATGGCCTAAAAGCGACGGTGAGGTTGGACGGATGCGAGACGCCAAACCTCTAGTGATAGCAGTGCAACCGGGGATGCGCTTGCCAAATGTAAAACAGTATAAGCTACGACCTGAGGCCGACGTAGGCATAGCACCAGTAATTCAATCCCTAGTGGAACAGAAAATTATTGTGGAAACTAACAGCCCATGTAATACACCAATTTTGCCAGTGAAAAAGCCGTCAAAGGACAAATGGAGGTTTGTACAGGATTTAAGGGAGGTGAACAAGGTGATACAGGGCATACACCCACTAGTTCCAAACGGAGAAACCCTCATGATGTCAATTCCGCCGGACGCAACATACTTCACGGTCATCGACCTTTGTTCTGCGTTTTTCTCTGTGCCCATCGCGCCTGAGTCACAATACCTGTTCGCTTTCACCCATAGGGGGCGCCAGTATACTTGGACAGTACTACCTCAGGGGTTTTCAGATAGCCCCACTCTGTTTTCCCGGGCGCTGCACCGCGACCTGGCGGATGTGGAATTGAAGGGAGGGTCAGTGTTGCTGCAATACGTTGACGATTTGTTGATTTGCTCCCCTTCAAAGGAGGCGTGCGAAATGGATTCCTTGGCCCTATTAAAGGCCTTGGCGGCCAAAGGCCACAAAGTAGGCAGACCAAAACTTCAGTTTGTGCGGCAGGTTGTAACTTACTTGGGACACGCCATTTCGCACGGAAAACGCGAATTGGATGCTGGACGGGTGACCGCTATTATGGAGCTGCCTCGCCCTCGCTCGCAACGGCAAATGCTGCGCTTCCTAGGTATGACGGGATATTGCCGCACTTGGATACTTGATTTTGCGCTGCTGGCTAAGCCACTATACGAGGCAACCAAATCAACCGCCTCGATCGAATTGGTATGGACGGATGAATTGAGGCGATGTTTTGACGGGCTGAAAAAGGCGCTGGTCACGGCACCGTCATTAGGACTCCCGGATTATGCGAAACCATTTACCCTTTACACTCACGCCGTGGGAGGTTTTGCCCAGTCAGTTTTGACACAGACCCATGGGGATAAGGAGCGGCCGGTGGCCTACTTCAGTAAAAGGTTAGACCCGGTCGAACGTGGGTTTCCGGTGTGCCTGCAAGCCGTGGCAGCGGCCAGGTATGCAGTAGAAAGGACAGCGGACATCGTTATGGGACACCCAGTAAAGCTACGGGTACCGCATTGCGTCACTTCGCTGTTGTTACAGCGAAGCACACAGCATTTGTCTAACACTAGATTAATGCAATACGAATCCGCACTGATCACTGCAGCCAACATCACGATCGAACGTTGCACGACACTCAACCCAGCCTCACTGATGCCCACTCCAGAGGAGGGCGAACCCCATGTGTGCGCCGACGTTGTGCAGCTAGTCTCCACGGTGCGATCGGATTTAAAGGACAATCCTTTAGAATACCCCGACTGTACATATTATGTCGATGGATCAGCTAGGCGCGCATGGGACGGGTCCCTGTTGTCCGGGTACGCCGTGTGCTCGGATAGCGAAACGGTAGAAAGCGGGCGTCTTCCACCTACATTTTCCGCACAGCAGGCGGAGCTGTGCGCCTTGACCAGAGCGTGCAGCTTGGCGGAAGGCCTTGCCGCCAACATTTACACTGATTCGGCCTACGCTCACGGCGTAGTCCACGATAAAGGAGCCATCTGGAAGATGAGAGGTTTTCTCACATCTGCCGGTTCAGTGATAAAGAACGGCGCGTTGGTAGAAGGGCTCCTCCGAAGTATTTTACTTCCCCGCGCTATCGCGGTAATTAAGTGTCGTGGCCACCAAAGGGCGGACACTGACGTTGCCCGGGGCAATGCAAGGGCGGACGAGGCGGCAGGAAAGGCCGCCAACCAACAGATAGAATGCAACATGCCGATGGTGACACGAGCACAGAAGACAGCCGCACAGATTGCTGACATACCGACTGCGGGACCACCCGCCACACCAACTAAGGACGATATCATAAATTTGCAGAACGCTGCACCAACGGCCGAACACCAGGACTGGCTCAAGCGAGGGGCGATACGCCCCGGGCCAGGAGAAATATGGACCCTTGACGAGAAACCCATAGCACCCCAGGCTTTACTGCCTTGGCTGGCACGCATGGCTCATCAGAATGGTCATGTGTGCCAGAGGGGGGTAATGGGACAGATAAACTACACTTGGGCAGCGCCAGGACTGTCACGGATTGTATCCGAAGTGTGCCGATCATGCGTGGTCTGCCAGCAACACAATAGAGGGGCGCCGCCGAGACATGCACATGATGGGGGACGGCCCCCGCCTAGTGGGCCGTTCGCAACTATCGAGTTCGATTTTACAGAATTGGAACCAAGTATGTCGTTTCGCTATGTGTTGGTGATCGTAGATACGTTCACCAAATGGGTCGAAGCATACCCATGCGTCAAGTCCGATGCTCCGACAGTAGTGAAGCGCCTCGTGCGGGATTTTATGTGCAGATTTGGCATTCCCCAGATAATTTCGTCAGATCAAGGAGGCCATTTCACGGCGCAGGTGGTTAAGGGCATCCTGAAGGCGTTGGGCGTTAAACAGTCCTTCCATTGCGTTTACCACCCACAGTCATCGGGACTTGTGGAACGAACGAATAAGACTTTAAAGAATAAACTAGCGAAACTTTGCGCAGACACAGGCTTGAGGTGGCCAGAGGCTCTTCCGCTTGCATTGATGAGCATTCGTTCCACCCCGGGTCGCACTACGGGCCTTTCCCCCCACGAAATATTAATGGGACGACCTATGAGCTTGCCCGTTTCAGCACCAACAGACATGTCCACCCTTGCTTTGCCAGTAATGGATGACATGCTTTTGAGATTTTGCATAGGCTTGTCCAATGTGGCACGCAGCATTCATGCTCGAGTACGAGAGGCGCTGCCTGAACCAATAGGCCACGCCATCCACGACTTCCAGGCCGGCGACTGGGTGCTCGTAAAGCACTTCACCCGCAAGGCTGCTTTGGAGCCACGGTGGAAGGGACCATTCCAGGTGCTACTGGTCACACCGACGGCAGTCTTCTGCGAGGGTAAACCTTCGTGGATCCACGCCACCCATTGTAAGTTGTCCATTCCCGCACCACAAGTCACACAAGACACCGCACCCCTCACTGCTGAAGACACCACACCTCACACTGCCGAAGACAATGCATCGTCTAGGGCACCACAGTCTCCTAAGGGCGGCGATGACGGTCATGATGATGGGAATTCTGGGTAGCTGCCTCAAACCCCCTGCCGGAGATAGGCTCTTGAACTTCGAACTATCGAGAAAGGACCTCCCCAAGTATCCAGGACCCGACAACTATTCAGCATTTCCCCTCTACCCCGTCAAGTATATAACGGCTCGCTGGGGAGACAAAATAGCGGTGAATTGCTGTAACCTGGAAACAAGCTTTAAGTGGTTATCTGTAAGATGGGTGGAAGCTATAGTGGTACACAATAACACACCACAGGCACGCATGACAAGTACTCGCCTAGTCCTGACTAAGGTTAGGAAAGTGGAAAATGGAACATATGGGAACATAAGCAGCCGATATGCCCCAGGATATGGATGGGGCAAGGGCATTGAGAATACTACCCTCATGTTGCATTATACCCCCATTGGTCCGGATACAACAATGATACTTGAATGTGGAATATGGCCCCCTCGCACGACAATCCCAAATGGAACTACACCCTACTTACGACCTAGTTGCGCCGCTTACGTCATTAAAACCCCGCCTGCCCAGAAAGTAAGAAGGAAACCAGAAGAGAACACATACTGGAAGGTCGCACGGCATATGGCCACATTACAGAATAGGACACGGTGTTGGATGTGTATGCACCTTCCCCGCACCAGCACAACAGGAATACCAATGGTAGCGTTACCCCTATCACTCAATGATTTGTGCTCAAAGCCTCTAGACACCAAATGCCTTAGTACAACCCTGACAAGCCAAGGTTCTGACGGAACTGCGTGTAAACAAGTTTTCCAGTACTCGCCCCCCATCCAACCCCGACATTTTGAGGAACGTCCGGCGCCGGTTTGGGTTAAGCCGGCTATGGGGGCCCTCTGCTTAGAAGGAAAGGGCCAAATAACGGTAGGCAAATCTGTGTGTAGAGATACCCTCCTTGCGGACCCTAGGGAAGGGAAACACATGCTGTTAGTTAATGTTACAAGTTCGCCCTTACATAATCTCACACACCTCCAGTTGGCATGGGAAGGGGAAAACGGAACAAACACTATCGCAGACCTTCGCACTTGCATGACCACTCATTTAGTGGCTCCACATGGAACCATGTTTGTATGCGGGAACAAAGCTTACCCGTATTTACCTGATAATTGGGGAGGAAGTTGCTATTTAGGATCAGTTTTCCCAGAAATGGAAATGCGACAACACTTGTATAATACCCCTGCACTCATAAGGACACCGCGAAGCACCTATTGGAACGACGACGGCACCACCACCTTACATGGCGCTGATTGGGAAAAGGCCGTTAGTTTCTTTTTCCCATGGGCTGGGACGGTCATGAGCAGTTACCGCATTGACAAAATTGCGTTAATCTTAGAAACTGTGGCCAACGCCACCGCTACGGCACACGACGAAATGTTGGACACAGTCGTCCACCTGCGTACAATGGTTATGCAAAATAGGGTTGCGTTAGATATGCTATTGGCAGAACGAGGAGGGGTATGTGGGATAATTGAGGGTAGATGTTGCACTTTTATTCCTGACCCCTCACAGGGCGTCAGTGCTGCTATTATAAGGTTAAGGGAAAGCGCTCATACATTGACAAGGGATCGAATGGATCGGGAAGCCTCCCACCAGTGGCTTACCGACTGGTTCAAAGGGTGGACAGGCATGATCGTAAAGTGGGTACTAACCGCCTTGGCAATAGTCCTTGGAATCGTGGTTTGTTGTGTGATAATCAAGGCTTTAGTCCTTGCGTGTGTGAGAAAGTTTTCCACAGGATGGACACTGAAGACGACAACAGAAAAGGCCATGGTGATGCTCGAAAAGCTGACCGCGGGTCCAGATGACACACTGGCTGTCGACGTGACTGCAGGCTGCGGATCCTGGAACGACGACCCGAACGAGCCACTGGGCCGCGACAATGAGATCTCCGCTTCCGAAGATTGTTCTTCCATTGTTGATATTACCGATAATGATGTCGAGTACACTTATGTGGACCTCGAAGCATTTCAGGCTGCCAGGAGGCCGTTTACTTTGGGCCCCAACACGTCGCATGCAGAAGTCGACGAGTTCCTGAAGGACTCCTCTCGTTTCTTCTCGATGTGCAAGGCCGTGACTATTGGTGGCCGTCGACGCCGCAGGCCTACGCCACCTGAGAATAATGTTACTGATGATGTTACCAATGATGATGTGGGCCACTTGCAAGGGTCCCCGACTGATGTTTATATTTCAATGCAGGCTTTGCCTCTCCATGTTTCACGAGCTCACCTTTATGTCTCACAAGCCCACAGTGAGTCAAACGCCACTGACCCAGTCCGGGATTTGGACCCAGCTGCAAACCCAAGCCCGGATGGAGAGGAACTCGATCGTGGAGATACTCTGAGTTCCGAATCTGATTGTTTTGGAGATACGCCCGTGGATAGCAGCGATGCAAGCAGCATCGCCTCGGACGATCTCGACTTTGACCCAAAGGAAGTTTCTCTCCCACCTTTGGACCGTTATGCTTTATTTTATGGCCATAGGTTTGAGCCACCTGATACTGACGATGTTGTGTCTTCCCCAGATCACCAGCATGTAAGAGACCTCATGAACATGAATATCGATTGAGCGCTGAAGATCTACAAGGATTTCACCTGGGGAAGCCTGGGCGAGCTCCAGTCAGGGGGGAGTCCGGCTGCACCTCTGTGGGCAAAGGGTGGGTCGGAGATCTTCCTGGGTGTGGACCCCGGTGGAACCAGAGGTCTTCGTTGTGGATTTGGCGCGCTATTCGATCTTCATGCCTCTACGGTCTCACCTCATACACCCATCTACACCTGACTTACATCATACGACATCCACTTACACCCACTTGCACCCACACCCCCGCGGATCATCCTGCTGAGTGCGATGTGTGGTACTGGGTACGGGACATGCTCACTGGGTTGCATTCGCGTGGTACGTTATGTTTAGTGAACCCTTTACACTGTCTCTCTCACCTCTCTTGGTGGATTTTGTGTGCCATTTGATCATCCTGCTTTTACGGACTTACATTGCATACTCACATACAGACGCGAATCATCCTACTGAGTGTGTGTGGTGCTTTGGTACGGGACATGCTTACTGGGCTGCCTTCGCGTGATATGTCGAATGATTTTCCTGATTGGTTTTGTTTCTGCTTTTGAAATAAAGGCCTTTGATTGGCTCGTAGATAACTTTGTATCTTAGATCCAAAAGGGCGGTATGTTGGGAGCTGTAATGCCCCTCCCCCTTTGTATATCCTTACTGCTTTACCAATTACCAAGTATAACCAATTAACGTTTTGTTTTGACTGACTGCTGTACTCTTTTTATAATACTTGGTTCTTTCTTGTGCATTGAGGATGTGTAATATCCTAATAAGGAGTTCTTTTCCTGAGAGCTCTGGTCTGTGTGGGCACAATCTCTAGTTCCCCTTCTCTGGCCTTGGAGACAACTGTTATCTCTCTGCCTCCCTTGAAGACTTTACCAATATCCTGCAAGTTGACAGTTTTATGAGTGTCCACTCCCTTTGTACTTTCCCAAGCAAGCTTTCTATACAGAAAGTTGTAAACATGTTGCCACATAATGCTGACCATCTCCTTATCTGAGCTAACCCATGACTGGCCTTGGATGAACTTCCTTTAATTAACTGAACAACAGGATGGGACTATGGTGGGAGGACCAATGAGCCCATTCTGTCTCTGTGTCTTGTGAGCTAACCCCACCCCTGATCTTCCTTATATAAAGCAAGGTTTATTGAATGATTTCAGAGCATCTTGTTGTAGCGTTGGTCATTCCATGTGAACCTTCCAGCAACACCTGCTCCCGCAAGCTTGTGTAATCGAGTTCTAATAAATATATCCGTTGCTCCTTTTCTCTGAGTCCTCTGAGTCCCAAGTTCTAAGTCTCGATCCGACATATATATATATATATATATATTGTTGCGGTTTTGAGATTGTACATATGACATCATTAAAGGTTAAAGCTTTGCCCCCCCATAGTTAGTCCACAAGCAACACGTAGGCCCACGTAGAGTATTAGTTATGTCATAGTATGTGTAAGAGTAGGCCATTTCCCAAGTAATATCTGCGTTGTGTAAAGAAATGAGCTTCGGTCCTCTTCATTTTGCGGCCACCCTCCAATTACATCATGGGCAAACTCGATCCCGCGCCCCATTTGGCATCCCTCAAGTTTGTTACGCTTTGGCTGCCAGCAGCGTTCGCTGCCCTTGGTTTTGCTCGAAACTAGTCGGGTAACACGAGGTAGGCCTAAGAAGAGGGAGGAGCGCGAGGGTCGAGGTGTGGCCCCGTCAAGCAGCGCGTCAGAGGCGGTGACGGTAAGGAGCAACAGCCAACCAGGGCTCCGAGGGCATGGCGCGATAGGGCGTGGTAAGAGGTGTCTAGCAAGTGCTGGAAGGTTCGCTGGGCAAGGCTATATAAGCGTGTGCACAAAGCCCTTGAAAAGGACTGAAAGGAATCACGCATTGTAGAGGACTGACCTGAGTGGAGAAGGAAGAGGCGCTTGTGAGAACTTATGCAAGAGAACTGCATTGAGAGGACCGGCGTGCACACGACATGTCGAGAGCCCTTGATTGAGAAGCTCATATTGACTATTCGCTTATTACGTACGCGGCCGCAGCCGCCAGTGTAATCGCCAAAGCCAGCCCTACCATTCACCTTGTAATAATCACGTGCGCGCCACGACACGCGGAGAGCTCCTGCCGTCTGTTTCATCTGCTTCGCGGTGCGAGTTGGGGATCGGAGAGCGAGCTGCCTGGACGCCATCCCTGCACCATCGACCTGTTCGTCTACAACCCCGTGTGAGTGTGTCTGAGTGTGAACGGGCCCGTTTGTCCAGGGATAAGTTAAGACTGTGATTAAGACTGCACTGTGTTTTCTTCTTCTGATTATTGTACAAAGACTCTCTGACTCTGACTCTGACTCTCTTGAAAATCCTCTCTATCTCTTTGCTGATGACTCTACTCTCTGTCGCTCCATTCCTCATCCCTCAGATCGGCAGTCTGCAGCCTCCTCACTCTCTGCAGACCTGGACAAAATCACAGACTGGTCAAACAAGTGGAACATGTCTTTCAATCCTGACAAATCTCACACTCTTACGATGTCTCTCCGAAAAGACCGACTGGAAAACCCTCCCATCTACTTTCTCAACAATCCTCTCCAAGAAGTTCTGTCACTCAAGCTTTTGGGTCTCACTATCTGCCATAATCTTTCCTGGGAAAACCACATTTCAAATCTGGCCTCCAAAGCCAGTCGCCGACTGGGCATCCTCCATCGTGCAAAGTCCTTCCTTGGCACACCTGAGCTCCTCACCACATACAAGGCTTTCATCCGCAGGTCAATGGAATACTGGACAAAATCACAGACTGGTCAAACAAGTGGAACATGTCTTTCAATCCTGCCAAATCTCACTCTCTTACTATGTCTCTCCGAAAAGATCGACTGGACAACCCTCCCATCTACTTTCTCAACAATCCTCTCCAAGAAGTTCTGTCACTCAAGCTTTTGGGTCTCACTATCTGCCATGATCTTTCTTGGGAAAACCACATTTCCAAGCTGGCCTCCAAAGCCAGTCGCCGACTGGGCATCCTCCGTCGTGCGAAGTCCTTCCTCGGCACACCTGAGCTCCTCACCACTTACAAGGCTTTCATCCGCAGCTCAATGGAATACTGTTCTCCCCTATGGGCTGGTGCTCCTGCGTCACACCTGGCTCGGCTTCACGCTGTTGAATCCAAAGCTTTCAAAATCATTGGAATCTCCCGCGATGAAGCTATCTCTGAGGGCCTTTCACTCACTCACCGCAGGCAGGTAGGTGGTCTTTCTGTCTTCTACCGACTCCTCTCCGGCCTTGCTCCCCCAGCTCTCTCTGTGCTCTGTCCCCCAAATATTCCTACAGGTCGCACAAGATCTGCCAGCAACCCTCTGATGGTTAAACTGCCGAAATCTCGGCTCTCTGCTCACCTTCACTCTTTCATTCCTCTTTTCTCCCGCCTGTGGAACAAACTCCCACACTCCCTTCAATCCCTCTCCTCCCTCCAGGTCTTTAAAACAGCTGTTCACCACCATCTCTTATCTTCCCCCATCCATAACCTTGATCTTTTCTACCCCCACTAATTCACCCCAGATCCACCTTGTTTGAAATTCCAACTTATTTCCTGGAAATCCTGGCAGTGTCCATATGTTTATACCTCTCCCACCCCCCCCCCCCTTCACATGCCTCCACCCCTTCACATGCCTCCCCCCCTTCACATGCCTCCCCCCCAAAGCCCTCTCCCTCCCACAGAGCTCTCGATGTCTCCATGTCTCTCGGTCCCTGCTCTCAAATGTTGTGTTTGTGTCCTTCCCCCTCTCTCCCCATCTTGTCTACCGCTCCCGATGTTATTTGTTTTATGTGTCTGTTTGTCTTTCTGTGTGATTAATGTTCGCTCTTTCACGAGCCTCGATCTTGTATACAAAAAAAAAAAAAAAAAAAAAAAAAAAAAAAAACTGCTCTCCCCTCTGGGCTGGTGCTCCTGCCTCACACCTAGCTCGTCTTCACGCTGTTGAAACCAAAGCGTTCAGAATCATTGGAATCTCCCGCGATGAAGCTATCTCCAAGGGCCTTTCACTCACTCACCGCAGACAGGTTGGTGGTCTTTCTGTCTTCTACCGACTCCTCTCTGGCCTTGCCCCCCAGCTCTCTCTGGGCTCTGTCCCTCAAATATTCCTACAGGTCGCACAAGATCTGCCTGCAACCGTCTTATGGTTAAACTGCCAAAATCAAGACTCTGCTCACCTTCACTCCTTCATTCCTCTTTTCTCCCGCCTCTGGAACAAACTGCTTCACTCTCTTCAATCCCACTCCACCCTCCAGGTCTTTAAAACAGCTGTTCACTACCATCTCTTATCTTCCCCCATCCAAAACCTTGATCTTTTCTACCCCTGCTAATTTCACCCCAAATCCACATTTTTGAAATACCAACTTCTGTCCTAGAAGTCCTTGGTGTCCTTGTGTTTTATACTTCTCCCACCCCCCTCCCCCCTTCCCACGTCTCCTCTACCCAAGCCCTCTCCCTCCCACACATCTCCCTGCTCTCAAATGTTATGTTTGTGTGCTTCCCCTTCTCTCCCCATCTTGTCTTCCGCTCCCTCTTTTTATATATTTTATTTGTCTGGTTGATTTGTTTGTGAAATAAATGTTAGCTCTTTCACGAGCCTCGGTTCAGTATACAAAAAAAAAGAAAAAAAAAAGTAAATAAATTCTGTTCTTCCTTTCTTCCAAATTCGACCGTTTCTGTCATTTCCTCCATTGGGTAAGCGTGGCACGATTAAGAACCGCTTGGATCGGGTTTAGTCATTGCTAACGGCTCGGGTCACGGGTTCGCTACCGCTTGGCGTATCCACCAACACCCGTGATTCGGGAGGGGCTTATTTCCTCGTTTCTGGGCGGCGCGAGTACTTAGGTATTAGTGATTAGTCCTACGACCCTACTTCGCGCTGTCCGGGAAGGACGTCATAGGCTCCGGGTCCCGTCGGTCAGTCAAAGACAAGGGGACTAATCAATCCCCCCTTGGTAAAGGGGAAGGCCGGCGCTGAGATCCGCAACAATATATTTATTTATATTTATATATGTATGTCAAACATTTGTGAAATCGTACCAAACTTCTGATGTGCACCTATGTCTCCCGTGTGTATGTCCTAACGGTGTTTTTTTAAAGAAAATTTTAGAAAAAAAAAAAAAGATTTTTTTTTAGAAAAACGTTTTTTTTAAAACTTAAATCTTCAACTTCAATTGTTTATAAAATGTGATATCACGTATATTACGAATACATTTGTGCAAAATAATCTCCCTTGCACTCTCTGATGAACCTCTCAAAGTTTATCCGTTCAGCCATCTCTGAGAAAAATGATGACGCATATTAAGTGAAACAAATTATTAGTTTGTCATTCCTGCCCGCTTCCTCTTTAATGGCCGCCTCCTTTTTTTTTTCTTTTTTTTTACTATTTTCTGTCCAGATCTAAAATATATTGTTACAGATACGGAACGACGGCTCTCCCGTTAGCAAGGGGGGGTTAACCCCTTGTCCGTTATCTGGCCGTCGCAGCTCCTGAAGCTGCACAAGCTCCCTCCAGAGGCAGGTGAGCAGCTTCGTTCACGACCGCGGATAAGATGTTAATTTGCCGAGCGGATGGCAGCCGCGGCACGAACCGTTAACAGCAACTAGACCCGATTCTCAAACGTTGGCCAAAATCGTGCCACAGGTTTTCAATGAGGGAAAAGACAACAACGACGGATGTAGAGGAAAGAAAGGCAAAGGGTAAGAAATACAAATATGATTTATTTACTATTTACATAATTGAAAGCAACCAAGGAGTAGGAAAAGATAATAAAATAAAAACAGAAGAAGAAGAAGCGGACACAGTGAAAATTTTAGCTTATCTATTACAGTCTTAATTAACCCAGGGACAGCACAAACAAAGACAGACTCACACGGGGAATTGCAGAGTGGATTGGCTGGAAGGAGGAATGGGAAGGCCCAGGCCACTTTAGGCATCGAGGTCCGGCTCCAGGAGTCGACTCGCGTTCTTGGCGGGAAAACCCTGGTGTCCAGCGGCACGTATCGTTCACCGCGAACGGATGGGCGCTTCGTGCTGGACTCCGGGCTCCTCAGCTCCACTTCAGCGCCACTTCACGCCACACTCAACGTCCTTCCCTTACGCAACTCAGCAACTCTCCAGCGCAACTCTCCTTCTTCAGCCACTCTTGAACCCTCTCACTCAACTCTCCTACTTGACGCATGCGCACGCGTTTTATAGCGCGCCTCGACCTCTCTCCGCGAGCTCTCTGGGCACGCCTACCGGGTCGCTTACTGCCGTGCCGGTTGGCTCGCACGGCCTCTTTTGGCTCCGCCCTTGATGACGAGGGGCGGCCAACGCCCTGGATTCGGCAGCTCCTCCCCCTTCTTCTCCGAGCCCACCTCATGGCTAATGGAGTCCCGGTGAAAACCGCCAAGCAGCTGCGGCGAAAACCGCAAGCCCAAAGAAACAGCGGACTGCAGCAAACCGCGCAGAGGAATTTGGTAATGCGGCTGACAAAAGGGGAATCCCATGGAGGTTCTGGGGAAATTGAAAGGGGATACTACCTTGTTTTAATTCGATGCAATGCAGTGTTAACTAGTTGGAAACAGAGCCTTAACTGAATACACAGAATAAGGAAATAACTACCAACAAGGAGGAAATCTATGATTTGGCTACGTTATGGTATATGACCTAACTAAGGGACGCCCTTCGACCTTTATACACAACAACTGGAGGAAGGAGGGTGACATTTTACCACAACAAAAAAACACAATTCTCATATCCACAACAATATATATATATATTTTAATTCTTTTATTTATGTCGCATGTGTTTGGAACCCAGACCAATAATGATTTTGCGGTCCCTATAGGCCGAGCACTCATATAAATGAAATCGATATTGTCTGCACCGCGTCCTCAGCTAGCGAATGCGATTTTGGAGACATGTACATGTACATGTACAATTGTACATGAACGTACATAACGTGTACACTTAAGTTAGTTAACTACGATCGCTAGCTCGAGTTATAGTGCACGTTAACAATTGCAAGAACAAACTTTCTCGGTTGCTTTAATTGAATTACTGACCAAGTACAGTAAGTAGACCTAGGTCTTAAAATGGTCTTCATTTGTGTATGCTGCATGCAGGAGGCTGGCAGAAGGTTTTTGAAGCCATGGTCTGCTCGCTCGTAGGGTGTTCGACAGAACCAGACTCTGGGGGAGATTTTCAACTAATTTGCAAATGTGGTAGTTTGACCAGGGATCGCCCATCAAAGACCAGACAGTTCAGTAGTGCAAGTCCGCATATATCTAGTACCGGTTCAATACGTACAAGCGAACAGTACAGCAGACAGTCCCACTGCTGCAGTGGGTGTTGACGTATCGGGTATATGGGATGTGTGTTGGTGGTAGGGTAGTGCTAGTCTTTGGGCTGGTAGCATTCACCATGTGGCGGCCATCTTGGAAAAGATGTCAAAAATCTGGCGACAACCAGAGGTGTGTTCAGATACCAAGTTACTTGTAGAGCGCTCGCCAAGCGGCTTAAGCATTCAGGCAAGCTATCCATTCGAAACCGTTACGGAACGGCTGGCTTGGCAAGCGCGAGCTAGCTGCTTGGTAACTGATTAACCAATGATATAGATTATAGATTAACCAATGAGGTGCCGAACACTTATTACGTCATCAAGTGCTGTTGGTTCTTGTTACACGTTACCCTGTGCGCAGCGATGTGACACCGCGCGTACGTAATAAATATATCGCGTTAATATTGTTTCTGTGCGCTCGTTTTGTCACAAAATAAAGTCTCCACAAGAAAAGGTAATTTTGTCATTTTCCCATCGTTTTCTTGACCTTCCCCCCCCCCCCCCCCCCCCCCACATTCTAATAAGGTTATTCATTAATTAAGTGTTGCCAAAATGATTAGTTTGAGCTATATTATGGTTTCCATCGAATCATTAGTTTTTCGCAGTATTAAAATTTGTAATTAGCCGAGGGAAAGCAAAATGAGTATTTTAATTAAATGTCGCGCTGCTGTTGGTGGGGTGTCCGAGATTTACAAACGTGTGGACCCGAACGCCCATAGCGGCATAAGACGTGGGGTTCCGCAGACGTATTACGTCATCACGTTGCAACTGAGCGAGCCGCAATCGGACGCTTCCGTCGGAGAAGTGAAATATGCGGAAATGGGTGAAGACGCGACGCACTAACATACGTTTCACTTAATTACACAGAAAAGTCCATTTGCAACTTATTGGGAAACTTTCGCCTTTGCAGTGAATGGCGATGGTGTTTGTCATGACGTAATGTTCCGCAAAATGAACGCGGTGACATCACGGCGGCAAAAAAACGCCAGCGCGCTTGGTGATATTTTCGTGACTTCGAGCACAGCCAATCGCACGTCAGCCTCGAGTGACGTCACCTCGCCGCCGTGCCTCACGAGCTCCACGGCGTAAAGGAGGAAAGTAAAGATCTGAGGAGGGATAAGAGGTCCGCACAGTGTTCTTTACCTTTTCTGAGCACTTTTCGGCTTCGTTTTGCCTTGGTTTTCACCTCACGTGCGGCCTGGTTACCATTGACCGTTCGTGTAGCGATCGTTCCGCTGTCTGTACGTTGAAGCGAAGCAGGTTGGTTGGCGTGAGGCCTCGGGCCGCTTAAATGAAATTGACATCGTTACGCGTTTCCTCATCATACGTTCGTAAAAATTATATATTTTTCCTGTGCTTTTCCTCTTCTCGCCTTCGACCTTTCACGAAGAAGACGGCCCGCTCCGGGCCGGTCGCTGGTCGGGAGATTATCGATAAAGAAGAAGAAGTGCGTCAGTCATGGAGGCGATCGCGAAATACGACTTCAACGCCACGGCGGACGACGAGCTGAGCTTCAAACGGGATGACGTTCTCAAGGTGAGAAGGGGGATTTGCATATAGATTACTGACAGGATTCTCTCTTTTTTAAATCCCACCCGGCGTAAAGCTTCGACGTTCCTTCCTTGTATGTAAATGCGTTTTTGAACTCGGAGAGGAGGAAGTTTGCCAAACGCTGATAACGATTTCGATTTTATGAATGCTTTGCTCTATTATGAGACGGCAGCGTAACGGCTTTCCATGAAAAGTGTAAAAAAACACATGCGCAAACTACTCCGCCATGGTCGACATAAAGTGAACGAATGCACGGCCGGCAATTTCTGAGCAGTTGCACACGGAGTCCCGGTGAGCGTTTGTGGGACGCACCTTATCGTAGAGATACGTAACGAAGTTAGTTTGGAAAGATCGAGATAAATCGATGAGAACGTTAAGCCGTCTGTCCACTCTGCTAGCACTCAAATGTGCTCGAGACGCTTTTCGACAAGTCATCGAGTGCCGGGTACTGTTAAACTATCGATTGGTAGTTCATTGATTGCTGATGTGGAGATGAATGGCTCATTGTCATTTAATTGACGGCTTCCTGTCTAGGAGGATGAGACGAAAGCACGTGCCATCATCCCTGGTCACGTGCACTTCCTGATAAGCTCCCACATATAGGATTAGGAAACATCAGGTTTTACATATCATTGTTGTTCTGCTTTGCTCAGTTCGTTATCTCTCTGCAGCTGCAAACTTGCTGTTGTTGCATCGAGGAGTTTTAGAACATCGCCGTTTGTTTCCCCTTTTCTGTTTGTGCTCCATGCCCCGCTCTACAGTACCATGCAGCTTTTGCTGATGCCAACAGAACAGGCTGTCCTTGAGTCTGCGTTATCCTTTGACGATGCCGTACGAAGTACGAACGCTGTTATTTTTATTTTTTATTTTTTGTATACAAGATCGAGGCTCGTGTAAGAGGTAACAGTAATGACAAAAAAAAAAAACGGACACATAAGACGTTTAATAAAGGGAGTTGGAGACGAGATGGGGAGATAGGGGGAAGCACACAAGTACAACATTTGAGAGCAGGGAGATCTGTGGGAGGGAGAGGGCTTGGGGGAAGGGGGTGTGGGGTGGGAGAAGTATAAAACACATGGACACTGCAAGGACTTCCAGGAAAGAAGTCGGAATTTCAGGAAGGTGGATCTGGGGTGAATTAACGGGGGTCGAAAAGATCAAGGTTTTGGAAGGGGGAAGATAAGAGCTGGTGAACAGCTGGTGAACAGCTGTTTTAAAGACCTGGAGCGAGGAGTGGGATTGAAGAGAGTGAGGGAGTTTGTTCCAGAGGCAAAAGAGGAATTAAGGAGTGAAAGTGAGCAGAGAGTCTTGATTTTGGCAGTTTAACCCTAAAAGGGTTGCAGGCAGATCTTGTGCGACCTGTAGGAATATTTAGGGGACAGCCCAGAGAGAGCTGGGGGGGGTCGAGGCCGGAGAGGAGTCGGTAGAAGACAGAAAGACCACCAATCTGCCTGCGGCGAGTGAGTGAAAGGCCCTCGGGGTTAGCTTCATCGCGGGAGATTCCAATGATTCTGAACGCTTTGGTTTCAACAGCGTGAAGACGAGCTAGGTGTGAGGCAGGAGCACCAGACCAGAGGGGAGAGCAGTATTCCATTAAGCTGCGGATGAAAGCCTTGTATGTGGTGAGGAGCTCAGGTGTGCCAAGGAAGGACTTCACACGACCGGGGGATGCCCAGTCGGCGACTGGCTTTGGAGGTCAGCTTGTGTTTTCCCAGGAAAGATCATGGCAGATGGTGAGACCCAAAAGCTTGAGTGGCAGAACTTCTTCGAGAGGATTGTTGAAATGCACGTACCTGCCTGTTTTTGCTTTGACCAAGTACTCCGGTACTAGTCGGTTTGCTTCTTTGTAGCCATGTTGTGGTATTTGGTGCTTGCAAGTGTTTTAACCGTTGTTGCGATGCACTTGGCGAATGAGTGTCAGGCGGCACCGGGTGGTCGTCCTCATAGGTGGAAGTACAAGTACCTGTGGCTCCCTTTGGAGGTTTTATAATGGGTCTGTACAATTTCCTGCGCTCGGTCTACTTTGTCGAGATATTGTGCTGTGTGGGTTGGCATGTGCCCGCAGTGTTTGTGGAGAGCAGTTGTGCAAGCTGCGGTACTTTGATCACCATTGTGGAGTCTTAAAAAAAAACAAAAAAACTTTCACCTCCAATTAATTTCTTTATTTCTTAATTTTTTTCTTCTGATCCATACATTGCTTAGTCTTTCGGAATGGTGAATTGGCCCGTGGCTGTATTTGAATAGAAAGTTGTATGGAGAAGGTGTAGCCTGGTCCCTTGAGACAAATTTGTCATTGCTGTTGAATCGCCGTTTTTCACTTTATTCATTTATTTATTTATTTATTTATTTTCTTTGTATACAAAATCGAGGCTCGTGTACGAGCTAGAACAAAGAAGGAATCGGGACGTCCCAGAACAAAAGGAACAGCAGAGAGTGGGTGGGATGAAACACAAACAGTAGGGATGTGGGGAGGATTGAAGGGTAGGAGAGGTCATATGGGGTGGACTAGAGTCCCTGTATAAAGAGAGTTGCGCCATGCGCTGACCCGAGATTTCTGGTCACGTGATTTCGTGGCGCCATTTTGTGTCTAACTTCACCGTGCGTGAACGTCAGCTTGGTACGGGAATGTTGTTTATTGCCAAACAAAATGACTGGTTGTTCTGCTTTTGGTTGTTCAAACCAATCTGGGAAATATAAGATGTATAGATTTCCAAGTGATAAAGTCAGAAGACAAATTTGGGAAGCGAAAGTCAGACGAAAGTGATGAGTCAGTGATGGGTCTCACTTGTGAGGAGTGAACGGAGTAGTGATGAGTCTCACTTGTGAGGAGTGAACGGAGTAGTGATGAGTTTCACTTGTGAGGAGTGAACGTAGTGGGATGAAGTGTTGGTCTGGTCAGAGTGTTGTATTACGGGCAGAGTTTTCTTACGGTCTGAATGTATGAATCATGTTCTGTACTGAATGTATGAACCAAGTTTTGTACTGAATGTTTACTGTGTTGGCCTCATCGTGTTCCTGGTGAAATTAAACAAGTTATGGTGAATACGACGTCTTATCTGTGCTTTTCCATATCTGTTCGACTAGACGAACCGTGCACACTGCAGGTATTTTAAAAAGTTTTTTCTCTGTTTAATTACGGCTTGGCGCAGTCGAAAATTAAGTGTTAATTAAGTCGCCAGCTATGAAACATATTAATCGATCAGGCAATATCCATCAGAGTTCTGGGCAAGGGTGTAGTAATAAATGAACGTTTCAATCTTACTAGATGCCGATGACGTTTTCCTTATGTCAGAGACAGAAGCTGACTTGCAGCTTGTTAAATCATTACAATGGAAATTGAATATAAATGTCGATAAAACTAAAGTTGTACACTATAGAAATATGGCAATACCACGTACAGAATTTGTTTTAAGTGTGTTAGACTATATGTCGGCTGGAAGTCCTACACCGGAATTGCTCTCGGCACCCTTTAAAAAATATTGGATATGCCCACACTCCTTTCTAAAAGTTATTAAAATTCAGAGAACGACAGCATTGGTTTGTCTTACTTATAATGTTAGCTCTTATATGCAGTGTTGGCTTGTAACGCGGGACACTGCAACAGTGTTGGGACAGTGTTGGCTTGCGGGACAGTGTTGGGACAGTGTTGGCAACGCGGGACAGTGTTGGCTTGTAACGCTCTTATATGCCTCCTCATCATCAACTCCATTGCCATACCACTTTTAATATCACCACACAGCTCTTTTTCACGGCAATAGCTGAGTTTTTGACAAAACAAATATCACCTGTATGTAATAATAAGACTAAATATGTGTAGTAAAATTTTTTTTAGCAGGTTTAGAATATATCACCCCATATCGCGAATGTACATGTATATCTAATCCGACACACTTAGACACAAAATGGCGTCCAAATTTGAGTTGACACAACTCTCTTTATACAGGGACTCTAGGGTGGACAAGATGGATATGGAAGCAAACTCATAAGAAGGAAACATTGGAAACTTGGGGAAAAAAAAGTCGGTTTAGTGGGAAGGTAGAAGGTTAACGCGTAACGGGGGTAGGAAAGATCATCGTTTTGTATGGGGGATGATTTGAGATGGTGGTGAACAGCTGACTTCAAGATCTGCAGAGAATAATGAGATTGAAGAGAATGTGAGCAGTGATTCTTGAGTTTGGGAGTTTTAGCAACAGGGAATTTCTTGCAGAAAGCATGTGTGTGTCGAGGTGGGAATGGAGGGGGTGACCAGAAATGAGCCTGTAGAAGACGGAGGAATCACCGACGTGTCTGCAATGGTGAATTGATAGGCCCATACATAGACTCTGCTTCATTGTGGGAGATTCCAATGATCTTGAAGGCCTTGGTTTCCATGGCGTCAAGATGTGTGCGCAGCAGAGCCAGCCCAGAGGGGAGAGTGGATGTCCATCAAACTGTGGATGAACCTTGTTTGTGGATTAGAGTTCAGGGGTGCTAAGAAAGGACTAGGGATGCCCAGTCGGCGGCTGGCCTTGCATGACATCTTAGAAATGTGGTTCGCCCAAGAAAGGTCATGGCTCGTCATGAGACGCAAACGTTTGTGTGATTGAACCTCCTGAAGAGGATTGTGTTGGCAGCATCTCCAATGTATATAAATAACATTTACCTCCACTTTTGGTGAGTTTGTTCCATTCCTCCTTGTGTTTGCTTGTCCTCGTACCTATAACTACCCTAACGTGAGGATATCACCGTGACTGTGTCGCCACCTACTTCTTGTTTTGCTCTTTTGTTTTACTTTTACCTTATCTTGCTATGCCAGCTTTGTGCACCTTTTTCTTTTTCGGATTAATTTGCAGGATTCATTTATCTGCTTCCTGTTGACAAATTTAAGAAGGGGGAGGGAGTGTATATTCAGAAAAAGAAGAAAACACGTGGCATGGTATAGCAGAGGTGACGGAAGAATGAGTAATCTGGTGTTATATATTATTCCCTACCATTTTCTTAGAAGTAAATGTTGAGGGTTTTTTTATGTTCAAACTTGTAGATATACAACAACAATGAGGTTTTTGGGCAATAGGAGTGGGGATGTATGGTACAGTTTTAATGCTTGAGACGTGCGTTCGTACCCTTGATGGTTTTCTTTCTTTTTTCTTAAAAAAAAAAAAAAAAAAAAATACAGTATCGAGGCTCGTGTAAGAGCTAACACATTGAACATGAAAAGATGCACAGACACATTAAACATACAATGAAGGGAGCGGGAGACAAGAGGGGGAGGGAGAGGGAAGCACACAAGCACAACAGAAGAGAACAAGGATGTCGGCAGATCTGTGGAAGGGGGAGGGCTGGGGAGGAGGGAAGGATACACGGTATAAAGCAAATGAACACTACGAGGAATTTCAGGAAAGAAGTTGGGGATTGAAAGAGGTGGATTTGGGGTGAATTAACGGGGGAAGAAAAGATCAAGGTTTTGGATGGGGGGAGATAAGAGATTGTGGTGAAGAGCTGTTTTAAAGACCTGGAGGGATGAGTGGGATTGAAGGGAATGGGGGGAGTTTGTTCCAGAGGTGGGAGAAAAGCGGAGTGAAGGTGAGCAGAGAGTCTTGATTTTGGCAGTTTCACCGGAAGAGGGTTTCTTATTATCGGGGCTTCAGTTTTATATTAATGGAGAATATTTTGATTCATTGGGGCTACTTTGAGTACCAGTTCACTGGTAATTCCCTGTGTGTCGCAAGAGGCGACTAACAGGTTTGGCGGTAGGAAGGGCATCCGGCTGTAAAACATTGCTTCAAAAAGGGGGCAACGGTGCCCAAAAATAGGCCAACTCCTGCTCTGCAGGGAAAATGGCCTCTAAAGGTGGTATTGGGTCTGCTTTGAATCGCCGTGGTCCTTTCTCAAATTTTTTTTTTTTTTTTTTTTTTGTCCTGTGCTATGCATCATCCGTGCTCGGTTGTCATGGGCACGTGTTGTGCATACCATTGAGGGGTGTGAGTGGTGTGCGGGTGTCGCAATGAACGTGTGTGTTTGGTAGGGACTCTATCCACGTGGCTGCGGAATGCCTGGTCGATGGGTTGTGGTTTCTCAGTGAGGGGGAACTATTAGTAATAACTTTTGTCTGTGGGAAGTAAATATTATTGTCCCGCTTATTTGTTTTTTAATCTTTGAAACCCATGGGTATATAAAAAAAACATTTTGTCTGTTTGTTGGAGAGTAGGTGTTTGAGTTGCTACCAGGACTGTACTTTTCACTTTAGTGGTTTTTTTTTTTTGTTGTTTTTTTTTGTATTTTTGTATACAAGATCGAGGCTCGTGAAACAGCTAACATTAATTACACAAAAAGTCAAACAGACACAAACCGACACATAAAACACAAAATAAGGGGAGCGGTAGACAAGATGGGGAGAGTGGGGGAAAGACATAAACACAACATTTGAGAGCAGGGACATCGAGAGAACTGTGGGAGGGTGAGGGCTTTGGGGGAGGTGGGAGAGGTATAAAACATATGGACACTGCAAGGACTTCCAGGAAAGAAGTTGGAATTTCGAAAAAGTGTATCTGGGGTGAATTAGCATAGGAAGAAAAGATCAAGGTTTTGGATTTTTATTTTTATTTTTTATTTTTTTTGCATACTGAATCGAGGCTCGGGGAAGAGCTAACATTTACCTCACAAACAAATCAACCAGACAAACAAAATATATAAAAAGATGGAGCGGAAGACAAGATGGGGAGAGAAGGGAAAGCACACAAACACAACATTTGAGAGCAGGGAGATGTGTGGGAGGGAGAGGGCTTGGGGGGAGGAGGCGTGGGAAAGGGGGGGGGGGGGGGTGAGGGAGAAGTATAAACACAAGGACACCAAAGACTTCCAGGACAGAAGTTGGTATTTCAAAAAAGTGGAATTGGGGTGAAATTAGCGGAGGTAGAAAAGATCAAGGTTTTGGATGGGGGAAGATAAGAGGTTTTTTTTTGTTTGTTTTTTTTTTTGTTGTATACAGAGTCGAGGCTCGTGAAAGAGCTAACATTTATCAAACAAACAAATCAAACAAACAAGCAAACAAAGTATATAAAAAGGGGAGCGGTCGACAAGATGGGGAGAGAAGGGGAGGAAGCACACAAACACAACATTTGAGAGCAGGGACATCGGGATATGTTTTTGGAGGGAGAGGGCCTGGGGGGAGGCAGGATAGGTATAAAACGCAAGGACACCAAGGACTTCCAGGAAAGAAGTCAAAAGTCACCCCAAAAAAAGTGGATTTGGGGTGAAATTAGCGGGGGTAGAAAAGATCAAGGTTTTGGATTGGGGAAGATAAAAGATGGTGGTGAACAGCCGTTTTAAAGACCTGGAGGGAGGAGTGGGATTGAAGAGAGTGAGGGAGTTTGTTCCAGAGGCGGGAGAAAAGAGGAATGAAGGAGTGAAGGTGAGCAGAGAGTCTTGATTTTTGGCAGTTTAACCATAAGAGGGTTGCAGGCAGATCTTGTGCGACCTGCAGGAATATTTGGGGGACAGAGCCCAGAGAGAGCTGGGGGAGCAAGGCCGGAGAGGAGTCGGTAGAAGACGGAAAGACCACCAACCTGCCTGCGGTGATTAAGTGAAAGGCCCTCGGAGATAGCGTCATCGCGGGAGATTCCAATGATTCTGAACGCTTTGGTTTCAACAGCGTGAAGACGAGCTAGGTGTGAGGCAGGAGCACCAGCCCAGAGGGGAGAGCAGTACTCCATTGAGCTGCGGATGAAAGCCTTGTATGTGGTGAGGAGCTCAGGTGTGCCAAGGAAGGACTTCGCACGACGGAGGATGCCCAGTCGGCGACTGGCTTTGGAGGCCAGCTTGGAAATGTGGTTTTCCCAGGAAATATCATGGCAGATAGTGAGACCCAAAAGCTTGAGTGACAGAACTTCTTGGAGAGGATTATTCAGAAAGTGGATGGGAGGGTTGTCCAGTCGGTCTTTTCGGAGAGACATCGTAAGAGTGTGAGATTTGTCAGGATTGAAAGACATGTTCCACTTGTTTGCCCAGTCTGTGATTTGGTCCAGGTCTGCAGAGAGTGAGGAGGCTGCAGACTGCCGATCTGAGGGATGAGGAATGGAGCGACAGAGAGTAGAGTCGTCAGCAAAGAGATAGAGAGGATTTTCAAGAGAGTCAGAGAGATCATTGATGAAGACCAGAAAAAGCACAGGGCCCAGAACACTGCCTTGGGGAACTCCAGCCTGAACAGGAAGAGGAGATGAGAGAAACCCATTCAGGGCCACACGTTGACTACGACTAGAGAGGAAGTCCACCAGCCATGCGTGGAGATTTCCATGGATACCAAAGGAGGAGAGTTTGGTGAGCAGAGCGGGTGCCAGACCGCATCGAAGGCACGTGATATGTCGAGGGAGACAGCTCTGATGTCCTGTTTGGCATTGAGGACCTCCATCCATTGTTGAGACAGCAGAAGCAACATGTCCAGAGTAGAGTGACCTGGTCTGAAACCAAATTGATGATCAGAGATCAAGCCATTGGAGAAGAGGAAAGATTTCATATCCGAAGCAATGATGGATTCCATGACTTTGCTGATAATTGGGAGAAGGATGATTGGTCTGTAGTTGCTAGGATCTGTTTTTGCGCCTTTTTTGTGCAAAGCGGTGATGTTGGCTGATTTCCAAGCAGATGGCAGTTGACCTTGAGCAAAAGAGAGGGTGAAGAGAACAGAGAGAGGGAGAGAAAGAGCTGCTGTTTTAAAGGTGAACAGCTGGTGGTGAACAAATGTTTTAAAGACCTGGAGGGTGGAGTGGGATTGAAGAGTGAGGGAGTTTGTTCCAGAGGCGGGAGAAAAGAGGAATGAAGGAGTGAAGGTGAGCAGAGAGTCTTGATTTTGGCAGTTTAACCATAAGAGGGTTGCAGGCAGATCTTGTGCGACCTATCGGAATATTTGCGGGACAGAGCCCAGAGAGAGCTGGCGGGGCAAGGCCAGAGAGGAGTCGGTAGAAGGGGAAATAAGAGATGGTGGTGAACAGCTGTTTTAAAGACCTGGAGGGAAGAGTGGGATTGAAGGGAGTGGGGGAGTTTGTTCTAGAGGCGGGAGAAAAGGGGAATGAAAGAGTGGATAAGATGAATAAAAGAGTGGATAAGATGAAGATAAGAGATGGTGGTGAACAGCTGTTTTAAAGACCTGGAGGGAGGAGTGGGATTGAAGGGAGTGGGGGAGTTTGTTCTAGAGGCGGGAGAAAAGGGGAATGAAAGAGTGAAGGTGAGCAGAGAGCCCAGATTTTGGTTGTTTAACCATAAGAGGGATGCTGGCAGATCTTGTGCGACCTGCAGGAATATTTGGGGGACAGAGCACAGAGAGAGCTGGGGGAGCAAGGCTGGAGAGGAGTCGGTAGAAGACAGAAAGACCACCAACCTGCCTGCGGTGAGCGAGTGAAAGGCCCTCGGAGTTAGCTTTATCGCAGGAGATTCCAATGATTCTGAAAGCTTTGGCTTCAACAGCGTGAAGCCGAGCTAGGGGTGAGGCAGGAGCACCGGCCCAGAGGGGGGAACACTATTCCATTGAGCTGCGGATGAAAGCCTTGCATGTGGTGAGGAGCTCAGGTGTGCCAAGGAAGGACTTCGCACGACGGAGGATGCCCAGTCAGTGACTGGCTTTGGAGGCCAGCTTGGAAATGTGGTTTTCCCAAGAAAGATCATGGCAGATAGTGAGACCCAAAAGCTTGAGCGACAGAACTTCTTGGAGAGGATTGTTGAGAAAGTAGATGGGAGGGTTTTCCAGTCGGTCTTTTTGGAGAGACATAGTAAGAGTGTGAGATTTGTCAGGATTGAAAGACATGTTCCACTTGTTTGACCAGTCTGTGATTTTGTCCAGGTCTGCAGAGAGCGAAGAGGCTGCAGGCTGCTGATCTGAGGGATGAGGAATGGAGCGGCAGAGAGTGGAGTCGTCAGCAAAGAGGTAGAGAGGATTTTCCAGAGAGTCGGAGAGATCATTGATGAAGACCAGAAAAAGCACAGGGCCCAGAACACTACCTTGGGGAACTCCAGCCAGAACAGGAAGGGGCGATAAGAGAAATCCATTCAGGGCCACATGTTGCCTATGACTAGAGAGGAAGTCCGCAATCCATGAGTGGAGATTTCCATGGATACCATAGGGGGAGAGTTTGGTGAGCAGAACAGGGTGCCAGACCATATCGAAGGCACGTGATATGTCGAGGGAGACAGCTCTGATGTCCTGTTTGGCATTGAGGACCTCCATCCATTGTTGAGACAGCAGAAGCAACATGTCCAGAGTCGCATGACCTGGTCTGAATCCAAATTGATGATCAGAGATCATGCCATTGGAGAAGAGGAAGGATTTGATATCCGAAGCAATGATGGATTCCATGACTTTGCTGATAATTGGGAGCAGGCTGATTGGTCTGTAGTTGCAAGGATCTGTTTTTGCACCTTTTTTGTGTAAAGCGGTAATGTTTGCTGATTTCCAAGATGCTGGCAGATGACCTTGAGCAAAAGAGAGGGTGAAAAGAACAGAGAGAGGGTGAGATAGAGCAGCAGAGCAGGATTTTAGGACCCGTGGGCTATTGCCGTCTGGTCCAGTTGCAGAATCAGAGTCGAGGTTTGACAAAAACTTCTCCACCTTGTCAGGAGAGAAGGATACAGAGTCCAGGAGCAGTTGGGTTTGACTGGGTAATGTGGAAACAGAGACAGGGAGAGACAGGGAGAGGCAGGGAGAGATGGGGAGAGATGGGGAGAGACGGGGAGAGACGGGGAGAGACGGGGAGAGACGGGGAGAGACGGGGAGAGACGGGGAGATACAGGGAGAGACGGGGAGAGACAGGGAGAGACAGGGAGAGACAGGGAGAGACAGGGAGAGACAGGGAGAGACAGGGAGAGACAGGGAGAGACAGGGAGAGACAGAGATAGATAGATTGGTTTGGGACACAAGATTTTGAGGCAAACACAGAGTTGAGGCATTCGGCTTTGTCACGTGCGGTGTCAACTGTGTAGCCATTTGAGGTGAGGGAGGGGATGGAGGGGGAACAAACACCAGAAACGGATTTCACCAGATTCCACCAGGATTTGGAGGAAGGAGACAGGTTTGAGTGTTCATTCTTGAGTGTGGAGAGATAGTGCTTCCTGGCACTCCTGAGCGTAGACACACACTTGTTCCGAGCTTGGTGGAAGGAACTGAGATTACCTTCAGTTGGATTTGCCTTCCAAGAGGCAAAGGCAAGTTGTTTCAGGGCAACTGCCTCACCACAAGATTCAGTGTACCATGGACGGGAGGAAGGGTAAGACAACTGAAGACGAGATTGGATAAATCTGTGCATGAGAGAGAGCAGTTTGCTTTGGAAGAATTCCCAGGAAGAATTGATGTCAGAGGCAGTAGAGATGGAAGACCAGTCCAGATGTTTGATGGCTGCTTGCAGACCGTGCCAGTCAGCCTGAGTGAAATGCCAGACTCGTCGACGCTGAGTTGGCTCTCTGAGAATGGCCACTTTAACAAGCACATGATCAGAAGAACCGATTGGAGCAGAAGAAGAGCAGCAGACATTTGCAGGGAAGTTTGTCATAACCAAGTGTAGAAGAAAAGATACTCCATTGACTGAGATCCGGGTCGGGAAATTGACAGATTGTGTCAGTCCCAATGAGTCACAGAAGTACTTTGCTGAGGTGCCATGGCTGGTGAGAAATTAACCCACACCCAGCCAGCTGGCATGATGACAGTTGAAGTCGCCACATATGAGGAAGAGAGAGTTGGGATGAGTTGATGGAAGTTGGGCCATGTTGTCAGACAGCGACATGTAAATGGAGTCATCACTGTTTGGAGGACGGTACAGAACACATATGAACAAAAGGTGTGAGCGGAGAGGAAGCCGTAGCCAGAGGTACTCCAGGGGGTGGGGTGGAGAGAGGGCAGTGCAAGGAGAGTGAGGAAGAGAGTTTTTGATAAAGATAGCATCCCCACCACCAGGACGAGGCTCAGGTCTATCATACCTGAGGAGGGAGTAACCAGGAAGAGATATTAAGGAATCGGAGACATCTTGAAGGAGGAAAGTTTCTGTTAAGCAGATCAAGTCTGGATTGTCAGAAGCAACCTGAATGGAGAGTTGAATCAGGTTTGAGCGAAGGCCCTGGATGTTTGAGGTCCATATCGTTAATGAGGAGAGAGGGGGAGCATCGGGTGCAGGAGAGGGGAGGGGTGGGGTAGGGGCAGATGAAGGATGAGTGGGGGAGGTAGGAAGAGCAGTTAATAGTGTGTCAGAGATTACAGAAGAGTTACAAGAAAGGGAAGGATGAGGACGAAAGGTTTGATGGTAATGGGATGAGGAACCGTGAGGGGTTCTTTGAGGGGTGGCAGAGGAAAGTAGAAGGTTGGGGGATGTGGAGGTATGAGATAGAAGGGAGACGGAGTGGGGAGGAGGCAGCTTTGAGAAGGGGGTGGGAGGGGGGAGAATTGGAGAGGGATGGTAGAGAGGGAGATTTGAAGGGTAGGGGTTGGGGGGGGGGGTTTGAAGGGGAGGGGCAAGGGGGGAGATTTGGAGGGGAGGGGCAAGGGGGGAGATTTGGAGGGCAGGGGCAAGGGGGGAGATTTGGAGGGGAGGGGCCAGGGGGGTAGATTTGGAGGGGAGGGGCCAGGGGGGAGTTTAGAAAGTGGATGATTAATGAAAGACGAACATTTATAACAAATTGGGTTTCTTGTGATTTTCAAGTTAGCGATCCGTTTAAGAACGATGGATGAGGGGTGGAATGAATGTGAATTTAGAGCATGTAGTGATTTAGAATTATAAGAGATTGAATATTTTTTTGAAGTGGAATGAGTTGGAGAGGAAATTGAAAAGAGCCTTTTAAATAGGAAGAAAAACAGCGTGTTGTAATAAACCACTGAATAAAACACTGCAGGGGAAAGTTTAAACATATTTAAACAGAACCATGAAGAACAGTCTAATATTCACAAAAAAACCAACGGTGAGAGGGCCTATAGGGACAACCACGAGTCACATGAACAGGGAAAAAGATGTCGGCAAAAAGAACAGGGCAAAACAGATCTGGGGAATGGCGTGAAAATGGGGGTGAAATGAGGGTGAAACACGTGGTCAACGAACGAAAAGAACAAGGATGGAAATGTTTTTTTTGTTGTTTTGTTTTTTTTGCTAAGATTTTAAACAACGAAGTATGGGGTGAAAAGACTGGGGAAAAAACTGAGAACAAGAGTAGCAGGACCACAATCGACCACTGAGAGAAAACAAAGCCTCCATATAGGAAGCTTAAAGAGCAACAACATGGCCGCAATATATCGCGGCACGAAATACTCGACCACTCTCTTCAGGTATGAAAGATTAACACCTATAAATCTTCCAAGGGATGCACTATAGGTACACACACGTAAGATGAATACAGTTTCGACAAAAATACAATTGTGAACAATTACTTAACTTCGAGCGTGCGTGAAGGTCGGGACAGCTTCGAAAAACCGTGACTTTCCCCGCAAGATCTCGCGAGATCTCCAATCGTGTTTGTGTGTTTTGTATTTTGTGCACACAATCGTGTTTGTGATTTGTGTGAGGTGTGAACTGTCTGGCTTAGTCAGAACATTTGCTTGTCCGTGTCTGTTGATTCTGCTGCATTCCCTTTGGGATCCACAGCTAAGTGTGTAGGCCATCTGATTACCTTCGCCGCCGAAGGTGGATGGAGGTTATGTTTTCACCCCTGTCTGTCTGTTTGTCTGTCTGTGAACAAGATGTCTCAAAAAGTTGTGGATGGATTCGGACGAAATTTAGCAGGGAAGTAGTATATGTGACTAGGACGAAATGATTAGATTTTGGTGAAGATCCGGATTTGGATCCGGCTAGTAGAACTTTTTAAGTGATTCTTCACCATTGGGAGATAGGGATAAAAATGATAATAGCAGGATATCTCAAAAAGTTATTCACGGATTCGAGCAAAACTTGGTGGACGAGTTGGTTTGGTGACAAGAACATGCCGATTAGATTTTGGTTCAGGTCCAAATCCAGATCCGGCCTATCGGTGGGATACGATACATAAACTGTTCAGCCTGGGGGAGGTATGCGCTCTACCGAGTGCCGGTCTAGTTTATATATCTGATTATAGGCCTCTGCCTGCAGGATAAGACAGTGATGTGTGCGCTCCATCCATTCATTAGATGGACGTTAAGCCGGGTGTCCTCTTGGTGGCCATTACATATCCCAGCTGTCTTTTGTAAAGAGTAGGTGAGTTGTCGCCAACACCTTGGTGTGCGTGCGTGTTTATATATATATATATATATATATATATATATATATATATATATATATATATATATATATATATATATATATATATATATATATATATATATATATATATAATATATATATATATAATCAGTCATTATGCGACTGCATACCATCAGTGGGGAACCGTGGTTCATCAGTAAGTTGCATAATGACTGATATAAAAACCGAAAGGTTTTCAGTCACAAGTGTATGGAAGGCTCACTGCGTTGCCCTGATGAAGCCCCAACAAGGGTGAAACCAGGTCGGTAACTGTGAGTTTTGCATACACTTGTGACAGTATCTGAATTTAAGATCCATAATGACACACTGCTAGATGGCCCCTCCGAAGTTTGGCAGGCAATGCGGACATGTGTGGCGATGACGTCATGACGTTGGCTCATTAGGTTGGAGAACCAAATTACAGATACTAATGTATATATATGTGCTCGTGTATATGTATGTATACATACATACATATACATACATACATACATATATGTATATACGTGTGTGTGTGTTTCACTGCATCAGAGGCACAGCTGCGGCTCAGTAATGATGCAACCCGGCTCGTTTTTGACCTGCAGTCGTGGTGGTGAACATTTCTGAATGTGTGTGCTTACCATGGTTACTTATTGAGTGCACATCCCTCGAGGTGTTGTCACCTGACGTTGCATGCCATCACTCCGGTCGGAATGTTAATATTCGGAGCGAGGCTCGGATTGGCTTGAGGGGGAACGGGGCAGCGATTAATGTGCCTCAGTATCTCGAGAGGCAATGTTGAGTTTCACGATGAAAAACGAACGGTGCGAGTTCAACTTCAGTACACTGTAAGCTGCGTGCTTGTGCAGGTGGAGGCTTTTCGTTGTTGATCATGTGGGACGTGTTTTTGTATGTATTTTCCCCGTAAGGAATGTGCGAGTGAACTTGACCATGTACTGCTTGAGGTCACGTACACTCGTTGGCGTATGGTCGTTTTGTCACTTTGCGCACTCGCTTTGAAATTAACGACTTGTTGCTTGCTCTTCGTATCAATATTCAGGGAAGTGAAATGTTGTGCTATTTATTTATTTATTTATTTATTTATTTTTGGAGTCCAAAGTGTTCTTTATTTGTTTAAATGTAACAGTTAAGGCTTTCATGATTATTGCTAGACTTGAGTGAGAGTACGAGACTGCACGGGACGGGTGATGCCAAAGGGTGAATTAATAATTTACTGCTGAATATTATTGCGTTCCATTTTCCTTGTTGGATGTATTGCTAAAAATGTGAAGCAAATATTGTTGTTGTTTTTTTGTTTTTTTATATATATTCAAACTCTGCATATACCCGCAAAGAAGGCCGATGGGATGAGAATGAGAAGAAGAAGAACAGCCCTGCGACGGTTTTGCTCGAAGCGGATGAATTGGAATGTTGTGACTGTTTGAGAAACGGCGAACTTTGGACTGGGCCGAACCAGCCGATCGCAATAGACGTTTGTACCCTGAGCGTTGTAAGACTCGATTACACTGATCAATGAGGTTTGGTGACGATTATTGAAACGGTGAAACGGAACATCGGAACAGACACCGTCATTTAATTTCTGTGAACTCGCTTGCGGGTAGCCAACCTTTTTATATGTCATTGGGAGTCGGGTGCCACCGTAACAATAGCGGTTGTCAGGTTTTCTACCGCCAGCTAATTGCCAAGCGTTTCCTTTTTTATTTCATGAAAGATAAAGTATCCAATATCACCACATGTTTTACGCTTCTATTTAATTTGATCGAGGGAACAAACCTAGTCGAAAAAGCAACTGATTGTATGAGGCGTACGTTGTTGAAGTTGTACGATTTGTTCTGTTATTGTACTTCCTGGACCCGACGACGAGAAACAAGAACAGACTGTGAAGGGCCAACCATGTCCTTGCACTGTTATATTTTTCATCCTAAGTAATTCATATGAACCGTTGTTGTTTAGTTTTACGTATAAACCCCGTTTCTTGGGGATCGACAAAGGTAGCCGATCGCCACCTCAGTCAGAGGTAACTTGTATCGTTATCCTAATGGATTCAAACGTCGACGTATCACCGAATGGAGAGTAATGCTGATGACGTGTGGTTGGTTGTGGAGTGTGGTACCATGATGATGAAGACAACAACTTTTGCATCCACAGATGTATACATTGGGCTGCTGAAGCAGTTTCCTTGGCTATTGGGCGCAATCCTGGATGGGTCGCCCCTCCGACGCAGGATACTCGAATGGCTCATTCTTCCCAGTAAGCCATTCGTTCGTTTTTGCTGACCTCGATGGATGACAGGCTCAGTCATCCCACCTGGTGCTAAATCAACAGAATGACAGGGCCTTTAACTCAGGACCTTGAGATCTCAAGTCAGCCACCTTCACCGTCCAACACCAGGCTCATTATGATGGAAACAAATCGATACTTGGCTCTTAAAATTCGGTTTTGGGAATTGAACAAGTCCGGATGTCGTCAAAAAAAATGTTTGCAGGCATTGAAAACTGGGGTGACGCCTTTTATCGAATGACTCTGCATTCATTTGTCATGAGGTCATTGTTGAGAATGTTCTGGGTTTGTCTCGGGCATCATTATTCCCACGCTTTTTGAAAAAGGAAGCGGTTCAGTTTGGCATTTTTAATATGAAATGGGCAAATCCGTGAAACAAATGAAACCCTTCAGTGCCCCTTGGAATCGCCCTTTTAAAACTTTAGAATTAAACACGGTGGGTTACGTTCCTCTTCATTTTGATGGAGGGACGGGCATAGGCAAATATTGAAACGGCTTCGCCACTTTAAAAAAATTAAAATGAGAGGACGTAATCTGCTTGGTCTGTCTCCGTCCGTCCGTCACGCTATCTCCTCCTAAAAGGTTTGACAAAAATTGACCAACCTTGGTCGTTATGATCAGCACAGGGCATGAAGGTGCAAAAGTTTTCATTTTTGTCCCTGCCCCCTGAGGTGGGTCAAAATGTCAAATACTGAAAAATGCAATTACAGGCATCTTGGAGGATATTTATTGATCGATGATTATTGTGACGTTGTAATGGAATTTGGAGATTTTAATAATATACACCTCAACATGCAACCTCATTGATGGCAATGGTGGGGAAAACCCGCTCGGGGGAGAAAACCCTCTTGGGGAGGGGGGGGGGCAAATGAATGTGCTTCAACCTTCATTATGTAACCCTTTATCATCCTGTCATGTTTGGTTGAGATTGGATAAGTAACGACGGAATGTATTGGCGTCAAAAATTCATCAGACAGACAGACAGACAGACACAAAATGGCGTATTTTAGTATGATGATGATAAGCTATTTATACACAATATCACTGCAGGAAAAACGCCTTGGGGAAGTGGGACATTATTCGTATTAATATTGTTTTGTAATAACATTAACAATACTAGGGCATGCCCGTACGTGGGTGCCCGTTCCTTGCCAAAAAAAAAAAAAAACGCTACCCGTACGCTCTACCCCGCCCGTACGCCCGTACGCCCGTAAACAAAAAAAACAACGCTCTTCGCTTCCGCCCTTCGCTCTGACTGAATTGGGAGAAATAATGCGCATAAGAAATCGAGAAATTATTATTTTCTCCGGAAGAAATCGAATTACGAACCGTAATGGCGCACGCGCTCGGCTCGGCTCGCTCTCACATCGGCCACGCCTACGCAACAACGCGTTCTGTGATTGGCTGCCGGAAGTGCAGTCTTCACTGTCCGGAAGGTCGCATATCGCAGTTACGATGAATCGCAAATTAGTTTTAATTAGTTTTAAAACATAGTTGAACGCCAACATAGTTTGCCAACGTGAAATAAATGAATACGCTCTCAAATGTGCCGTCCGAGGCAGAGTCTGTTCGCCACGTTCGGCACACGTGATAGCTCGCTGCTCTCTGATTGGTTGAATCGTTTTTTGGACATAGCTCGGTAACTACTTCTCCGATTAATATGAAACCTTGAAAAGGCACATCCTCGGGTCCCCAGCAATATACCTGGCAAGTTTCAAGTATATCGGACCCGTGGTTGTCGAGAAACAGCGGTCACAGACATACAGACATACATACATACACACAGAGATTACTGGAATTATAGATAGATGCGATTATCATTAATTTTGTTATTAAAAGTGTCTTTGGATAAACGCCACGATAAATCTTCTTTGCACAGACGCCACGATAAAGCTAATTTAACATTGATATACACCTCATCACGCAACACCATTGACCACAATGGTGGGGAAAACCCACTCGGGGGAGAAAACCCCCTTGGGGAGGGGGGCAAATGAATGCGCTGCAACCTTAATTATGTAACCCTTCGTCATCCTGTCATGTTTGGTTGAGATTGGATGATTAACGACGGAATGTATTGGCATCAAAAATTAATCAGACAGACAGACACAAATGGCGTATTTTAGTATAATGATGATAATAAAAATTAAAAAATTTTAAAAGTTGAATATATATATATATATATATATATATATATATATATATATATATATATATATATATATATATATATATATATATATATATCAATCATTTTATTTTTTGTTTATTTTTTTTCTAAACATGTCGATAGTGATGTTAAAATGGGTTGGGTAATTTTAATATCTCAACACTACAAAATAAAACTTCCACAAAAATACCACTCTACCTTTTCCTTCCTGAAAGTTCACTGCTGATGTCCCTCCCCACCCCCACCTAGCCCTCTTTCGTCTTCAGGTCCCTCATTTTTCTGAGTTTTCCTCTATTTTATCCTTTATCCCTCAATCCCATTGTCTCTCCCTCTCTTTCTACTTTTTCTGTTGTTCTGTTGTGTCCTGATCTGTTCTATGGTCGAGCTCTTGCACGTTTGTGTTGAGGCTGGTTGCACTCCAGTAAATGCCATTTTATAGAGATGGAGTTTTCTTTGGAACCTGGCGAATATGAAATTCACAGTGAGGTTGTGGAATATTCTTCAGTGTGAGTGGGACTTTGTTGAAATTGCTGAAATTTCATTGATTGTGTCCACCCCAGGCTGGCAGGAAGGCCTTGAGGCATGTACGATCAGGAGGGCAGTCGTAATCCTGTTACCGAAGGCTGGTAACACTCTACTCATTGTGAACTGGCGGCCTGTCTCCTTGCTGTGCGCTGACTGTAAGAGTTTGTCTAAAGTATTGGCTAACCGGCTGAAAACTGTGATCGGCTCTGTCGTACATCTGGACCAGACCTACTGTGTCCCCGGAAGGTCCATTGATGACATCTTGTTTTTCGTGAGAGATACAAGACCACTCTCTGTATGATAAAAGTAAATAACAGTTTATGTCCCCCTTTTCCCTTTCAATGAGGTAGCCACCAAGGCTGTCCCTCCCCTCTCTGGATTGTTATACGCAATTGCACTTGAACCACTTTTGGCATCTTTCAGACAGCGAATACCTCAGGATATCAGGGTACGCAGTTCAAAATTTGTCGTAACAACTTATGCTGATGACGTTTGCATCTTAAAGGCCCGATCAGTGTTGCTGCAGTACAGTGTTGTTTAAAATACTTTTCAGCCTCCTTTGTTGAAGTAAATTGGAGCAAAAGCATAGCCTTGTGGTGTAGTTCAGGTAACCATTAATATCGTCACCGGCGCTCCCACATAATTTGGTATGGAAGACAGATAGGGTCAAATATCTTGGAGTTTATCTTGGCAACCATGAAATGGAAATGAGGAATTTGGAAGTAGTGGTGGAACAAATTGCATACTGTTTAAAATCGTAGAAAGGACTAATGCGGTCTATTAAAGGCCACACTCTTGTTATAAATATCCCGATCGCAGTAATATTGTGGCATAAAGCCATAACCACCTTGCAGCCACCACCCACGGAACTGATATTTGCCATGCAGCAAATTTTGATAAACTTCTTTTGGATTTGCCACCACTGGCATCGGACCAGTATACTGTACTACCCTCGGAAGGAGGGGTCATGGAGTCATTGAAGTCTCTAGTCGGCTTATGGATTTTTGCCTGCAGTCTGCACAGAGACTCTTGTATGTTGAGGAGCTGTCCCGGTGCCCTTTTGCACACTTTTTACTCCAACAAGTTGGTGAACTGCACAATGATCGGCATCCTTTAATGGTTGACATTGATCACGTCAGTGATGCAATGATCACCTCCAAAATTTTATCAGAGTTTGCTAGATGCTTGGAAAGGCCTTGAGGTTTATCGCTGCCTTGAGGCCTATAATTGCCATAGTTTCCTCCAATAACCCATCTTCTCTAACGGCTTTTTACCATGTATTTCTCATAACGATCTGGACTGGCCATCAATCATCTGGACTTGTCTCCCATCTCTGCTGCCTCTGACATCAACTCTTCCTGGGAATTCTTCCAAAGTAAACTGCTCTCTCTCATGCACAGATCTATCCCATCTCGTCTTCAGTTGTCATACCCTTCCTCCCATCCATGGTACACTGAAGCTTGTGGTGAGGCAGTTGCCATGAAACAACTTGTCTTCACCTCATGGAATGCTAATCCAACTGAAGGCCTTCTCAGTTCCTTTCACAAAGCTCAGAACAAGTGTGTCTACCCTCAGAAGAGCCAGGAAACGATATCTCTCTACTCTCAAGACTGAACTCTCAAACCTGTCTCCCTCCTCCAAATCGTGGTGGCATCTGGTCAAATCTGTTTCTGGTGTTTGTACCCCTTCCATCCCTTCCCTTACCTCAAACGGCTACACAGCTGACACCGCACGTGAAAAAGCCGAATGCCTCAACTCTGCCTCAAAATATTTTGTCTCGAACCCATCTCTCTCTGTACCCACCGTACCCAGTCGAACCCAGCTGCCCCTGGACTCTGTGTCCTTCTCTCCTGATAAGGTGGAGAAGTTTTTGTCAAACTTAGACTGATTCTGCAACTGAACCAGATGGCATCAGCCCACGGGTTCTAAAATCCTGCTCTGCCGCTCTATCTCACCCTCTCTCTGTTCTCTTCACCCTCTCTTTTGCTCAAGGTCAAATGCCAACTGCTTGGAAATCAGCCAACATCACCGCTTTACACAAAAAAGGGGCAAAAACAGATCCTTGCAACGACAGACCAATCAGCCTGCTCCCAATAATCAGCAAGGTCATGGAATCCATCATCGCTTCTGACATCAAATCGATCCTCTTCTCTAATGGCTTACTCTTTGATCATCAATTTGGATTCAGACCAGGCCATTCTACTCTGGACAATGGACATGCTGCTTCTTTTGTCTCAACAATGGATGGAGGTGCATAATGCCAAACAGGAATCAGAGCTGTCTCCCTTGACATATCACGTGCCTTCGATACCGTCTGGCACCCAGCTCTGCTCATCAAACTCTCCCCCTATGGTATCCATGGAAATCTCCACACATGGCTTGTGGACTTCCTCTCTGCTCATAGTCAACGTGTGGCCCTGAATGGGTTTCTCTCATCTCTTCTTCCTGTTCAGGCTGGAGTTCCCCAAGGCAGTGTTCTGGGCCCTGTGCTTTTTCTGGTCTTCATCAAAGATCTCTCTGACTCTCTGGAAAATCCTCTATCTCTTTCCTGATGACTCCACTCTCTGCCGCTCCATACCTCATCCCTCAGATCGGCAGTCTGTAGCCTCCTCACTCTCTGCAGACCTGGACCAAATCACAGACTGGTCAAACAAGTGGAACATGTCCTTCAATCCTGACAAATATCACACCCTCACTATGTCTCTCCAAAAAGACCGACTGGACAACCCTCCCATCTACTTTCTCAACAATCCTCTTCAAGAAGTTCTGTCACTCAAGCTTTTGGGTCTCACTAGCTGCCATGATCTTTCCTGGGAAAACCACATTTCCAAGCTGGTCTCCAAAGCCAGTCACCGACTGGGCATCCTTTGTCGTGCGAAGTCCTTCCTTGGTACACCTGAGCTCCTCACCACATACAAGGCTTTCATCTGCAGCTCAATGGAATACTGTTCTCCCCTCTGGGCTGGTGCTCCTGCCTCACACCTAGCTCTGATTCACGCTGTTGAAACCAAAGCTTTCAGAATCGTTGGAATCTCCCGCAATGAAGCTAACTCCGAGGGCCTTTCACTCGCTCTCCACAGGCAGGTTGGTGGTCTTTCTGTCTTCTACCGACTCCTCTCCGGCCTAGCTCCCCCAGCTCTGTCTGTGCTCTGTCCCCCAAATATTCCTCCAGGTCACAAGATCTGCCAGCAACCCTCTAATGGTGAAACTGCCAAAATCAAGACTCTCTGCTCACCTTCACTCTTTCATTCCTCTTTTCTCCTGTCTCTGGAACAAACTCCATCACTCTCTTCAATCCCACTCCTCGCTCCAGGTCTTTAAAACAGCTGTTCACCACCATCTCTTATCTTCCCGCATCCAAAACCTTAATCTTTTCTTCGCCCGTTAATTCACCCCAGATCCACTTTTTTGAAATTCCGACTTCTGTCCTGGAAGTCCTAGCAATGTCAATGTGTTTTATACCTCTCCCACCCCCCACCCACCTTCCCGTACCTCCTCCCCCCAAGCCCTCTCCCTCTCTCAGATCTCCCGATGTCCCTGCTCTCAAATGTTGTACTTGTGTGCTTCCCTCTCTCTCCCCATCTTGTCTCCTGCTCCCTTTATCTTATGTTTTATGTGTCAGTTTGTCTTTTTGTGATTAATGTTAGCTCTTACACGAGCCTCGATCTTGTACGCAAAAAAACATTTTAAAAAAATTAAACGAACCTCGATTCAAAAATACGTTTGAGGGATAGTAAGCAAAGTACGTGATGTAAGGGATGCATCTGGGACGAGGTGGAGGTCTGCTAGGATGGTGGCAACCAGTTTGAGCACAAGATCTGTTTGATTTTTTCATCAAATCATACTTGGAGGCATAAGGAAATTCAGGCAGCTAAATATTGGCTTGGAAGATTGCGGAAATGTGGATGATTTTCGGCTTTCTTTCCCTGAAATTAATGCATGCTTTCCTGTCCAATGACGATGATTTTCCCTCTCCCTTTCACTTGGTAACCAAAGCTAGTATTCATTCATAAACCCGTTAGAGAAACACAAGGACGGACATATGTGGCCTTCTAGTTAGAACATTTTGGTCCGTGGTCTCCTACTCCACTGTGGCATAATGTATTTGTTCCTCCCATTAATGGGTTCCTAGCAGATATCCAACTAACACACGAACACATTGGGCTCACACATTGGGCTCTCCCCTCAAACACCCTCGTTCACGATGCTAATGTTTCAGTGCTGGTAACTTGCCCCTTCTGCGAGCAGGAGGAGGATCTTTTTCATGCCCAGACCAATGTTGGTTATCTATCACCTCTTTTTCTTTCTTTTTTTCTGTGATTGCACACTTTTCTTTGTTTTTTTTTTGTTTTTTTTGTTTTTCCTTCACATATGTTTATTTTTGGTATATCCTTCCCCCTTCCTGTAAAAATCCAGTGCTCTCTTGCAATTCTTCATTGCCATTGCAAAATATGCAATTTACAAGTCAAGGAAAATTTACGTTGATAAATGTTATGGTCACGATGTCATTGCCATTTTTAAAAGGCTGGTGTCAGCAAGACTCGGGTTATAATTTGATTACCATGTGAGCAACGAGGATGTCGAACTCTGAATATAAATGGTGCATTAACGAGGCCTTGTGTCTTGTCAAGGACTCAAAACTGGTCTTAACAGTCCAAGAAATGCATCAAGGTGTGTGATGCTTTGTTTGTTTGTTTTTTATCTTGTTTTTTTTTTTCTGTCAATATTTTTCTTCCTTTAACTCTTTTATGGACTGACCAGTTTGTGTTTCATGAAAAACTAGCATAGTCCCCACCCAATGGGTGATCAAGCATTTGTACACGTTCTTCTGACACATACTTTCTTTATTTGCTTGGTGTGTAGACAATTGACAGTTGCCTCAATCACTTCCAAAGAAAAAAACACTACAGAACTGCCCCTTAGAACTGCCCCTTAGAACTGCCCCTTAGAACTGCCCCTTAGAACTGCCCCTTAGAACTGCCCCTTAGAACTGCCCCTTAGAACTGCCCCTTAGAACTGCCCCTTAGAACTGCCCCTTAGAACTGCCCCTTAGAACTGCCCCTTAGAACTGCCCCTTCGAACTGCCCCTTGGAACTGCCCCTTGGAACTGCCCCTTGGAACTGCCCCTTGGAACTACCCCTTGGAACTACCCCTTGGAACTACCCCTTGGAACTACCCCTTGGAACTACCCCTTGGAACTACCCCTTGGAACTACCCCTTGGAACTACCCCTTGGAACTACCCCTTGGAACTACCCCTTGGAACTACCCTTTGGAACTACCCTTTGGAATTACCCTTCGGAATTACCCTTCGGAATTACCCTTCGGAATTACCCTTCGGAATTACCCTTCGGAATTACCCTTCGGAATTACCCTTCGGAATTACCCTCCGGAATTACCCTCCAGAATTACCCTTTGATATGTCTGTGTACGATACTTCCGGTCCCTCGGGCGACGAGGCTTGCTTCGAGCTCTCCACGGCATCAAAGTTTGAGTGTTTTCCCATTCGTGTCTTTGTCGTTGTGTGTGATTGGTCGTTTTTTATATTAGCGCGTCGTGCGCGGCCTGGTCTTTCCGGGCTCCCTTCCCCCCCGTCGGTGTTTTGTGAGTGTAAGTTCTTTCCTTCATAGTATTTGCTTGTTTCTTTGATTTTCTTTCCTCCCCCCTGCCTCTCGCGGCATCTTACCCTTTGTCCGGCGTTTTTAAAAACAGGACAAACGGATAGACAAAGAATTCTATATTGATTATTTCTCTCCTCCCGGACACGTGCTTGTTCGCTCTCCTCCTCGTCTCGACTTGTGCCCCGCCCCCTGTATCTCGTTTTTCTTCCGCCTCTGCTCCTTCTTTCTCAAATCCACGTTCTCGCTTGGAGACTTTTCCCAGATTGCTTTTCATGGTTCTGTTTGGATATTGTTGGAATATGTTTAAACCGCAGCTGTGATGCTGACTCCGCCCTCCCCCCCCCCCCCCCCCCCCAGAATTTCCATGTTTTAAACGTTTCCCAGTGTGTACCCTGGTCAGAATAGGTATACCGTATCCCTGCGTGTCGTAAGAGACGACTAAGAGGGTCGGTTGGCGTCAGGAAGGGCATCCGGCCATAAAAACATTGCCTCAAAAAGAGAACCATGACAATTACAAGTACATATGGGCAGGGTGCAGCCCGAAGTGGAGATCGGTTTCTGAGGTTTGGAACATGGAATGTAGGGACAATTGCAGGGCGGTCAGGAGAAGTGGTGGAAGTATTGGTCAGAAGAAGAGTGGACATATGTTGTGTGCATGAGACGAGATGGAAGGGAAGTGGTGTGAGAATGGTGAAGGGTAGGCAGGGACAGAAATACAAGTTTGTGTGGCAAGGGTGCCTGGAGGGCGTGAATGGTGTTGGTGTCCTGTTTTCTGAGGAGTTTGTAGACAGTGTGGTGAGTGTGACTAGAGTGAGTGATAGGTTGATGATGGTGAAAATGATGATTGGAAAGCTCTTGGTGAACGTCATCTCGGGATATGCTCCGCAGGTTGGTCGGAGCGATGAAGAGAAGGACAAGTTCTGGTGTGCGATAGAGAAGCTGATGGAAAACGTGAAAGATGAGGAAGTTGTTGTGGTAGGAGGAGACCTGAATGGACATGTGGGAAGGAGTATGGATGGTTTTGAGGGAGTTCATGGGGGTTACGGATATGGTGTGAGAAATGGAGAAGGTGAAAGGATTTTGGAGTTTGCTGATGGAGCTGATTTGTTGATTTGTAATACTCAGTTCCAGAAAGAGGATAATAAGCTTGTTACATACACGTCAGGTGGGTCGACGACAACCGTTGACTACCTGATGGTGCGTAGGCGAGATTGGGGGCACCTCCGGGACACAAAGGTGATCCCGGGGGAGGAGGCTGTTTCACAGCACCACTTGGTTGTCTGTGACATAAGGATGAAAGGTGCGAGGAGAACTCTGCGGGTGAAGTACCAACCGAGAATGAAGGTGTGGAGGTTGAAAGAGGTGACAGTAAGGGAGGCATTAAAAGAGAGGCTGAGTAGGGTAGAGGGATGATGTGGTTGAGCTTGAAAGTGGTTGGATGTCAATGAAAGCTAGTCTGTTGGGAGCCGTTGGTGAGGTATGTGGATGGACAAAAGGACCACCGAGGCACTCGGAAACATGGTGGTGGGATGATGAAGTTGGAAAGAGGATTGATGAGAAGAGGAAGAAGTTCAAGGAGTGGCAGAAGGCGAAGGGTGCGGGAGCAGAAACAGCAGAGCATGAAAGTTATAAGGCAGCCAGGAAGGCTGCAAAGAAAGAGGTAGCAAAGGCGCAGGAGGCATGTAGGAAAATGTTCGGAGAACGCTTGGATTCGGAAGAGGGTCAGAAAGCAGTATTCAGGATTGCAAAGCAGATAGCGAAAGAGAGGTGTGATGTGATGGGGGTGAGTTGCTTGAAGGATGAAGTGGGACAAATCGTTGTCGACCCATTTGGAATTAACGGAAGATGGAAAAGATATATGGAAATGCTGTTGAATACAGAGAATGAATGGGATGGCAACATCGAGAGTAACCCAGTTTTAGGACCGGCAGAGAAGATAACTGAGAAGGAAGTTGAGGAAGCGATAAAAGCAATGAAGAGTGGAAAAGCGGGAGGGCCGACGGGAGTTGTGGGAGATATGTTGAAGGCAGCAGGAAGTTGGGGTGTGAAGAGAATGACAGAGATCTGTAATCTGGTGGTGAAAGAAGGCCGCATTCCAGTGGATTGGGAACTGAGTAACCTCGTCCCTCTATACAAGGGGAAAGGTGACCCTCTGGAGCGATAAAGTTATTGGAGCATGGAATGAAGGTATTGGAAAGGGTGTTGGAGAGGAGGATAAGGAAGAAAGTGAAGATCAACGAAATGCAGTTTATGCCAGGAAGAGGAACGACAGAACGACTTTTCATTGTGAAGCAGTTGCAGGAGAAGTACATGGAGAAGAGGAAGAAGTTGTTTCTTGGGTTTGTTGATCTGGAGAAAGCATTCGATAGGGTTCCACGCAAAGTATTGACATGGGCATTGAGGAAGTTAGGAGTGGAGGAATGGTTGATCAGAGTAGTGATGGCAATGTACAAAAGAGCGCGCACAGCTGTAAGGACGAAGGACGGGAACAGTGGTGAGTTTGAGGTGAAGCTGGGAGTGCATCACGGGTCGGTACTAAGTCCACTACTATTTGTAGCTGTGATGGAGGTGCTGGCTCAGAACGTAAAGGAGGGTTTACCGTGGGAGTTGTTGTATGCAGATGATCTGGTGTTGATTGCGGAAAGTATGGATGGACTGAAGGAAAAGATGAACAAGTGGAAGGAATGTATGGAGACAAAAGGTCTGAAGGTGAATATCGGAAAGACGAAGGTGATGGCAAGTGGTAAAGCATGTGGTGAGGTGGAAAGAACTGGGAAGTGGCCGTGTGCTGTGTGCAGGAAGGGTGTCGGAGTGAACTCCATTCAATGTACAATGTGCGCTGAGTGGGTTCATCAAAAATATAGTGGTCTGAGAGGGTCATTTACCAGTGTGGCAGCTACATTCAAATGTAAGGTGTGCACAGAGGGAGCTGCAGATGGAGGAAATGTTGAGTTGGATCTTGGAGACGGCGTGAAGCTGGAAGGTGTGAAAACATTTTGCTACCTCGGAGACATGCTGAATGGAAAAGGTGGATCAGACTCGGCAACGGTTGCTCGAGTGAGATGTGCATGGAAGACGTTTCGGGAACTGAGTGGCGTGCTGATGAGGAGGGGAGTGTCGCTGAAGCTGAAGGGAAAGGTGTATGCTGCATGTGTGAGAAGTGTTATGATTTATGGGAGCGAGACATGGGTAATGAACGTAGAGCAGCAACGAAGGCTGGGAAGGGTAGAGATGCGAATGATTCAATGGATGTGCGGAGTATCGTTGAGAGAGAGGAAGACAAATGATGAATTGCGAAAGATGATGGGTTGATGGGAATATTGCCTGTGATTGATGCTGTGAAGAGGAACAGGTTGAGATGGTTTGGTCATGTGTTGAGGAAGGATGAAAGTGACTGGTTGAGAAGAGTGATAGAAATTAATGTAGAAGGAAGTAGAGGACGGGGAAGACCGAGAAAGACTTGGCTAAAGATGGTGGAAGAAGAAATGCGGGCAAGGGGGTTAACAAGGAGAGATGCAGAAAATAGGGTAAAATGGAGAAGATTGTCATGGGGACCGCAAGGCTAACCCCCGCTCTAGCAGGGAAAATGGCCTTAAAATGCATGTTGTGTGTGTTGTATGGCTATGTACGATGCTGATTGACGCATTGAATTCTGTGGTGAATAAAAGCTCCATCTCCTTAACTCAAACATTCATTCTGTGGCTCAAATATGTCTGTGAATATAATATAATATGAATAAAAGAAATAAATATATGAATAAAATACATAATAAATATGAATAAAAGCTCAAACATTCATTCTTTGGTGATCAATAAAAGCTCCATCTCCGAAACTGCGATTTGACGTCGTCTTATTACAGTTTATAAGGATGATGTATAAGACTGCTTCAGGCGCACGAACTTTTGGATTTTTTTTTTTTTTAAATAAATAATCTTTAAAATCATTATTTGCTTTGTCGTTTTATTTAGTCGTTTTGTGTGTGGTGTGTTGATCGGTGAGTGGTTGTACATGTACGTGTTGGACGTTGTAATGAAGTTGACAGTTTGTTTTGCCGTTTTTAGTGTCATGTGTGAATTTTGTGAAATTCTCGGTTGTGATTTAAAATGCTTTTTCATCTTTGAATATTTGAAACTTGATTTTTACAATATAAATTTATTTGTGTTTGAGTCCTAAATTGTTTGAGATATCTTCTTCTTTTTTTCTTCTTTTTTTTCTAACATTTTAGTAATTGTACTTTTGTTATTGTGTTTGATTGGATGTTCTTTGTGTGTGTAATGTATTGATGAAGATGTGTTTGTTGTGAATGATTAGTTATTGATGAGGTGCTGAAGTAGTTTTGAACCGTTGTTGTTGTTGTTGTCTTCCTCAGGTGCTCAATGAAGACTGTGATCAAAATTGGTACAAAGCGGAATTGAATGGAAAGGATGGCTTCATACCTAAAAATTATATCGAGATGAAACCACATGTGTAAGTACTTTGTTCATGTTGAAGTTTATTGAAGAAATGATGAGTATGATGATGATGATGATGATGATGGTGATTGTAGTACTAATTTTTTCCCCAATTTATTGAATGATTCGTGCTCAATGTGTAGAGCCCTTTTTATAAATACAGCGTGTCTGTCATAACCTGTCACTTTGCTGATGGTTCAATCAAAAGGCAGCTTGTGTCATACTCTACAAACACATTGCATGTCTATCTGAGTCTCAATGAAGATGTAAAAAAAAAAAAGTATATATATATATATATATAATCTCGGACCCCGCTATTCGCGGGGGATACATTCCTGGAAAATCCGCGAATAGCAAAACTGCGAATAGTGGGGCATTGTTTCATTGGAAAAAGGGGGGATAGGTTCCCGAGTCATGAAAATCCGCGAATAGAGGGAAACAAACCACGAATGGTGAGGCAAATCCAGAGAAATTCAACGATAATCCGCCAAGGTTGATGAAAATCCCGCGAATGTATGCCGCGGCATTGTTTCAATGCCCCTGAAAAACCGTGAATTCGCGGAACGCGGCCGCGAATAGAAAATAAACCATGAAATTGCGGGACACTTTTCTGCGAATGGAGAAACAGTTCACATTTTATCACCCGCAAATACGCGGAACCCACAAATAGCGGAACCCACGAATAGCAGGGTCCAACAGTACATATAAAACAGAGATTGCTGTCCATTCGTCCATTCATGGTTAGGCTGATTAGCTGTGTGCAATGTGTACAATGCTAAGGCTAAGTACAATGTGATTGGCTCCTGGCAAGATTGAAAATAGGACTGGGGATCCTGAAGCTCACCTGGATCAGGAGCAACAGTCACTAAAACCCCCCACAGTCCTCCTTAGACTTTGATATTTTTAATGCCATGAACAAACTTTCGTGCATCACGGGTGCTGTGAAGGGTGTGGGCAAGTTTCATCAAAATTGTGTGTGTCGTTTCGAAGAAGAGAGCAAATACCTATTTTGGGGGGTCAAAACACCTCCGTAGTACCCCTTAATGAGCACAAATTTTGATGTGGTCAATACACCTTCGTCGGGCATCAGATGTGAAGCTTATGGCCAGGTTTCATCAAAATCGTTTGTTTGGTTCAAGCGATAATGACTCAAGTGTTTACGGACTGACTTTCCTACGGACACTGCTCGATCGCATAAGCTCACTGGATTAAAGTCCAGGTGAGCTAAATTGTATCGTATAGACTTATGAAAAGCTGGTATTTGACAGTTTGTTTTGGCATGCATGTAACGTGGTCCACCAGTGAAAGACGATGGGAGAATTACCGGCTGGCCAACATTGCTGGAAGTGGCGTCATTATTCATGGCATACCTCACATGTATGGACTGATCGGCTCTGAGCTTCTTTTTTTTTATTGTACCTTATGAACAATAAAAAATAGAACAGTCTCACACGCTCTATCTTGGCATACATGTCAACCCAGAATTGCTGAGTGAGATTGCTGCATTGAAAAAGCAGATTGGACTCGTCCCTCTGCATCATCTTGCAGGAATACAGTTGCACCGTGGTCACTTTCTTAATGGAGTATATCGTTTGGTCAGATTGAATTGCTGAATCCCGAAGTAATAACCGTCTTCGCCAAATGGGAACAGGAGGGCAATACCGCAAGGCATTGTAGGCCTTGTTTGTGTCACTCACCCTCTTGACCACAGTGTCACATTGTAGCAGGAACCCTCGTGCCTTTTGGAACCTTCGTCCCTTTTAGAAGCTATGTCTCCAGCAATAATGACAGCGATTTCGCCAGGTGATTGTGCATTAAAATGCCTTTCTTGCTCGGTGGCGGGCGTTTTATCAGCACGTATGATGTGTTTTCAGTCCGGGGCATCCAGCCATTCTATCACCGCCTTGAAGGAATGAATGTACCCATTACACTCATGCAGCATGTTTTGCTTTTTCAGAATGAATTGTTTGCTCAATTTAGTGAAGTAGGCTAATCGGTGGTGCACCTGCTCCAACGCTTCAGAAATTAAATAAATCGAGAAATTTGGGGGTGTCACCTGACTGTGGGAACAATGAGCCAGCTAGATAAACAATGAGTCATGGTACTCCTGTCCCTGCACTTTGAAAATCGGCATGAAGCCATGCTCTTTTATCTGATTAGCACCAAAATGTCATTTGGAAGCAACACTTGTACCTCCATACGTTCTTCAAAGAGTTTGCAGACTCTAATGTGTCACCTTTTTTAGCATGCTCCACAGGGCCAGTGGTTCAGCGGGACAATCAAACTTGACCTTAACCAAGGAGAAGCACATTGAGGGTGGCTCGTTCTTCCATTTTGTGGCACAGTGATGCCGACATATTGAGTTGCGCAGTTCAATAGTCGAATTCAGGTCGATTAATTTTTCGCAACCAGATGCAGTGAATGGTGATGGCGGCTGGGACATTGGCATCACAACGTGCAGCCATGTGTTGTGCATTATTTCTGTTTCGTGCTGAAACTGCATCGTTCAGTTGAGTCTTGAACCAATTTGGTCCTTTTTGCTGCGGGAGATTCATGACCCAAACTGGACTTCCATTTTGGCATTGCTCCAGCGCTATAGCGTTATAGCGGTAGGGATACAAAATCAAATAACACACACACACACACACACACACACGCACACGCACACGCACACATTTACACACGCAAACACATGCACTTACGCATACACACATACACATAGACGCACATACCCACACACACACATGCAAACACACACACACACACACACACATGCAAACACACACACACACACACACACACACACACATGCAAACACACACACACACACACACACACACATGCACTTATGCATACACACACACATACACACACAAACACACGCAAACACATGCAAACACACACACACACGCAAGCACACATGCAAACACACACACACACATGCACTTATGGATACACACACACACACACACACACACACACACACACACACACACACACACACACACACACGCAAGCACACATGCAAACACACACACAAACACACACACACACGCAAACACACACACACATGCAAACACACACACACACACACACACACACACACACACACACGCAAACACACACACGCAAACACACACACACAAACACACACACACACGCAAGCACACATGCAAACACACATACACACACGCAAACACACACACACACACACAGACATATACAGACTTGGCATTTAATATGGAATATATTTTTTCTCTTGACTTGGGTTTACTTTCTTAACTCAGTATATCAATCTGGTGAGTTTCTTTCACACTTTGGTGATTTATTTGTTAAAAGAACCTCGTCACTGATTGTCTGTCGCAGCAAGAAGTCAACAACAGGATTATATCACAGGTGGCATGGCAAAATGTACGGACAGGTGCATTTGATGATTGGCTTCACAGTCGGGTATACAAGGGTTGTTGCGTTCTGTATTAGTGGAAAACAACTGCTGCACGTCTCCAAAAGTTATTGCCGCTTCCTCTGGAGATGGTCCATCAACTCGACAATGCTGTTTTTCATGGAGTGGTGGCTTTACGAAATTACGGCATGAAAGAGCGTGCTATTGCTCGGCAGTATGGCATCACTCAAGGTCAGGTGTCAAAGATCCTGAAACGAAATGCTCAGAGGGGTGTCCCTACTCCACTCCAGAGGCCAGGACGTCCCCGCAGAACCACAAGGAGGGATGATCGCCAGCTGCACCGGTTAGTCCGCAATGGCCGTACCAAGTCAGCTAATCGACTTAGGGCTGAGTGGCAGCAACTGACAAATGTGCCTGTATACAGAAGGCTAGTCAACCAACGACTGGTTCAAGCAGGCTATCGTGCAAGGCGTCCCCTGAGAAAGCCATGCCTGACCAGACAACACCACCAGCGCCGATTGAAGTGGGCCAGAGAGCACCGTCGATGGCAGCCAGGACACTGGAATCACGTGATCTTCAGTGACGAGTCTCGATTTCTGGTCTATCGTCAATATGGCGGCGTCCGAGTGCGCAGACAAGTGCATGAAGCCTACAACAAAGATTGTATAGTGCCAAGAGTCCAAGCTGGAGGTGGTGGGGTGACCGTTTTGGCTGCTTTTCATGCAGGGGGCAAAACTGACCTGGTTGTTCTGAATGGAAACCTGAACCAGTTCAAGTACAGGGCCATTCTGGAAGAAACATTGCTTCCATTTGCTCGTGCAGCCTTTCGAGGAAACTTTGTCTTCCAAGATGACAATGCACGGCCTCATCGTGCTCGCATGATCCAACACTTTCTTGCTGACCGTGGTGTAGAGCATATGGAGTGGCCTGCCATGTCCCCGGATATGAATCCGATAGAGAACTTGTGGGCAGAATTAACGCGTCAAATCGACCACTTGGACCAGCAGCCGACCTCTGTGCGTGACTTGCAGCAGGCTATTGTCACTGCATGGCAAGCGATTCCTGTCCAAACTTTGGCAATCTCGTGAACAGCATGCCTCGACGTGTACGTGCTCTCCTGAATGCTCGTGGGGGTTACAAGAAGTACTGAACTGTAATTTTACTGTCCGTAATCCCAGTCGTAATTTAACTTTTGTTTTTGTTAAAAAAAATTTGGCTAATGTGCAAAATAAAGAGATACTTCTGGAAAACGTACAGAAGTTTAACACAGTGCTGTCCATGAATTGAGTTCGATATCAGTTTACATCACTTTCAAGGATCAATTTATTTGTTTCGAAATGTCAAATGTGGTTTTTGTTTCTTTTAAAGGTCACATTAACTAAATCTAGAATAATTTCAACATAATTCCAATGAACTTTTGGTTCTAAGACATCTTGAAAAGTAAGTTCACCCCCACAAAAAAAAAATTCCATATTAAATGCCAAGGCTGTATATATATATATATATATATATATATATATATATATATATATATATATATATATATATATATATATATATATATATATATATATATATATATATATATATATATATATATATACACAAAGAATTAAGTTAAGCACCCCTACACAACGAATTAAGGTAAGCACCCCCTAATATATATTCTTTGTGTATATGTATACATTGGCATATATTCTAAGGTATGTGAGATCAAATAATGATTGGTATGACATTAGCAATTATCCATTGATGAAATTGAGTGATCAAAGTGAAAAAAAGTGATTGGTTGAGTCAGTGATCCGATCACGTGGGTCCTACACACGTTATTGACGCAAAGATCGCTAGAGGTCTTCTCAGAACAATGACTGTACGTTAGAAAACATAAACGTCATCCACACTGTCCGTGATGGACCTATAGCTCCATACTTAAATTGAGGTGAAAATATGCCTAAAATTCCCAAAAAATTTCACCTTAAATTATTCAGAATAAAATATTGAAAACGGCATGATTGTTATGTTTTTATGTGACCATAATATCACTTCTCCAGAAAATATAGCAATATCATGGGTATATTACACTGTTTTGACGACAACAAACTTGTAATGTGCGAGGTTGTAAAAAAACGGGGGGGGGTGCTTAACTTAATTCTTTGTGTATATATATATATACACATATATATATATATATATATATATATATATATATATATATATATATATATATATATATATATTATATATATATATACACATATATACATATATATATATACATACATATATATATACATATATACATACACGCACATATACACACACAACGTGCAAGCAAATTACTGATTTTACAACCTTCTGGATTTATCAGTTAGGCACTCTCATCATGAAATTTTCAATCCCTGAAAACACAATTGACAACATAAGGTAAATGTATGAAAAAGAATGTAGGGCAAACGTGTACAATGGTAATAAAAAATAATTTGGATGCTATAGATCATGGATAATCGCACAGCATTTCATGCAGATAATAGTCGGAAGCACCTAACCACAATTGCATAAAAGGTTGAACCGTATTGCTACAGTACCAAACTAGAACGGCACTCAGTAGAGAGCATACCTCCACCTGGTTGACCATATCACTCAATGGTGAAGAATCACTTAAGAAAATTAAATAATTCTCATATCCGAATCAATATTCAGATCTTCACCAAAATCGAATCGATTCTTCCTTATCACACACACAACCTGTCCAGCAAGTTTCGTCCAAATCCGTCCACAACTTTTTGAGATATCCTGCTATGTATCGTTTTTGGCCCTATCTCCCAATGGTGAAGAATCACTTTAAAAAATTATAGTAGCTGGATCCGAATCTTCACCAAAATCTAATCATTTCGTCCTTGTGACATACGCTACATCTCTGCCAAATTTTGTCCGAATCTGGCGCCAACTTCTTGAGATATTTTGTTCACGAACAAACAAACAAACAAACAGACAGGGGTGAAAACATTACCTCCATCCACCTTTGGTGGTGGAGGTAATGAGCATCAGAATAATGGAAATAAGATATGATTCGTCCTTATTGTAATAGACAAAGCGGATTGAACATTTACCTTTCCCTGAATAATTATTCTTCACAGATCAATCTAAAAGCACTTCTGAGTAATGTGAGCACCCTCAAACGTATTTCAAAGGACCTAAATGGACACGTCACTGATATCCTCAAGTAAGATTACGACAAACACACAAACGCCTTTATCTTTTTATATATGTACAGTATATAGAATAGATGCATTATATATTGTTATGAACTCGGCTTTCACCACGTGGTTGAGTTTTCGGACTCTTCCCGACCTCGAGCCTTGCAGGCCGCAATGCCGTGGATAAGTCCGCGGCCTGTCAGGTTGTCAGGCAACTACGGACGTCGATTGATACCACCTAACCTGGCAGGGTCCTCACTCTTTGACAAACGCTTTACCTTTCCGGCGGGTTGGTGATGCCAATAGAGGTACGTTCCCTCAGTGCGCACCCATCTATCGATTTATGTACGGCCGAGCGGAACCACAAGTACGCACTGACTAATCGCGGAACCAATGAGTGGATCAGAACTTCCCGTCTATTTAGTCTTGCATGCTGAGTCAAGCCAATAGAGGGAATGAGACGAACCGGGCAGGATGGAAACCATTCACCAAATCAAACGAGGCACGTATTTGCAAGGCAAATTAAACGATCATGATGCGTGTATGTACAGGCCCATCAAACACTCAAATAGGCACAGAAGAGCAGATTTGAACCCTTCACACTTATTCCCCTTCTTACTTATTTAACTCAGCGCACAGGACATAGCGCCAGCAGAATCATTCCGAAGAAATGTAGATAGAAAGGGAAGAAAACAGAGGCAGAGAAAGGTGTTGGGTCTGCCTTTTACTCATAATGCATTTACGCATGCGTCAAAGTGCGTATGCCAATCTCCAAATGGGAAGAAAATGAGGAAGGAAGGGTAAGTGAAGCAGAAGGGTATGAATACGAGTGAGACAGCTTTGCAAGACCTATGTAAGCTTCAGAGGGAGCATGTTAAGTGTGAATGCAAAACCTCGCCCAGAAGGATCGAGAATCACCGACAGCTCTTTGGAATCGCGATGCTCTTTGAGTCCAGGTAAACAAATTGGTAGCAAGAAAGAGCAATCGGAGGTTGCAGACCCTCGCCAGGACGTGTTTTTAGTGGTTTTTAAGACTTTTGTATTAAAACAAATATGGCGGCCGAACCACATGACCGATGACGTCATCATTTATTTTTTTTCTCCACCAATTTATCCCTTGATCGGATGAAGTTTTGTACTTGTCGAATTGAATGAAATGAATGAATGAATGAATGAATGATCGTTTTAAGGCCATTTTCCCCGCTAGAGCAGGGGTTAGCCTTGCGGGCCCCATGACAATCATGGTTCCCTGTTTGAGGCAATGTTTTTATGGCCGGATGCCCTTCCTGGCGCCAACCCTTAGTCAGTCGCCTCTTACGATGCGCAGGGATACGGTGTATCTATTCTAAACCGGGGTACACACCTGGATTATGACTTGTCCGGGTGTACTTGTCGAATTATGACGTAATAATGGAGGCACCTCTGACCTCATCATTAACCTATGTTATTCCCCATGTAGAGTTCTTTACAATGAGCCATGTCTCAAATTTCTCTATCAGCGCTTTCGGAGATTATAGAGGTGCAAAGTTTTTCGGTTTTTCCAAGATGGCGCCCATACCACGTGACCTATGACGTCATAATTATCGTTAAAAAAATTATACAGATGGAGGTGCACCTATGGTGAAGATGTCCTGTCAATCAGACCAACGGTTGCAGAGAAAATCATATTTGTTCTGTGCGGACAAACAAACAAACAAACAAACAAACAGACATACAGACGGACAAACGGACTCAAATGCAATACCCTCTCCTCTGGTGAGGGCAATTATGTATGTAGGGAAAGCAAGTGACAGAAGTGTACGTCAGTACAGAACTATCTCCCCACGCTAGGGACTTTGTGGCTCTTTCACTCTCGCGCCTCTGCCTCGTGCTCGACCCGTCGCTGCGCCGCCGACCACCCAGCGCTGTCTGGCTCAGCTCGTTCTGGCTCCAATGCAACTCATCCTGGTTCCAGCACAAACGGCAACGTTGGTCCCTCCTGGTCACGAACAGGCACGCAGGTTGTCTCCTGGTCTTCAGCGCATTTCAACAGCGACGAATGAACCCTACCCCTCTGCCTTTTAAGCTGCTTGAGTTGGGCGGAGACTTGAGGGAGCAAAGTTCATAGGAGTGGAGTTTGTGGCATTCTCTTTGACTCACCACTGCGCGTCTTCATTGGTCCGTTTACCAGCCAACACCCGCTTTACTGTCAAATCATTTCAGAATCTGACTCTTCCTCATCAGAGTTTACTCTTCCTCCTCAACGGGTTTTCCCGCTCGGTGGTCTTTCCCGCCGAGGGTTTTTGATTGAAAAGTAAAGGTGATGGTTGTCGCTTATAATGATTGTGTGTGTGATTTTGTGTGTGTGTGTGTGTGTGTGTGTGTGTGTGTGTGTGTGTGTGTATGTGTGTGTGTGTGATTTTGTGTGTGTGTGTGATTTTGTGTGTGTGATTTTGTGTGTGAGATTTTGTGCGTGTGAGATTTTGTGCGTGTGAGATTTTGTGCGTGTGAGATTTTGTGCGTGTGAGATTTTGTGCGTGTGAGATTTTGTGCGTGTGAGGTTTTGTGTGTGTGTGTGAGGTTTTGTGTGTGTGTGTGAGGTTTTGTGTGTGTGTGTGAGGTTTTGTGTGTGTGTGTGAGGTTTTGTGTGTGTGTGTGAGGTTTTGTGTGTGTGTGTGAGGTTTTGTGTGTGTGTGTGTGAGGTTTTGTGTGTGTGTGTGAGGTTTTGTGTGTGTGTGTGAGGTTTTGTGTGTGTGTGTGAGGTTTTGTGTGTGTGTGTGAGGTTTTGTGTGTGTGAGATTTTGTGTGTGTGTGTGAGATTTTGTGTGTGTGTGTGAGATTTTGTGTGTGTGTGTGAGATTTTGTGTGTGTGTGTGAGATTTTGTGTGTGTGTGTGAGATTTTGTCTGCGTGTGTGAGATTTTGTCTGCGTGTGTGAGATTTTGTCTGCGTGTGTGAGATTTTGTCTGCGTGTGTGAGATTTTGTCTGCGTGTGTGAGGTTTTGTCTGCGTGTGTGAGGTTTTGTCTGCGTGTGTGAGGTTTTGTCTGCGTGTGTGAGGTTTTGTCTGCGTGTGTGAGGTTTTGTCTGCGTGTGTGAGGTTTTTTTTTTTTTTTTTTTTGTATACAAGATCGAGGCTCGTGAAAGAGCGAACATTAATCACACAGAAAGACAAACAGACACATAAAACAAATAACATCGGGAGCGGTAGACAAGATGGGGAGAGAGGGGGAAGGACACAAACACAACATTTGAGAGCAGGGACCGAGAGACATGGAGACATCGAGAGATCTGTGGGAGGGAGAGGGCTTTGGGGGGGAGGCATGTGAAGGGGGGGAGGCATGTGAAGGGGGGGAGGCATGTGAAGGGGGGGGGGGGTGGGAGAGGTATAAACATATGGACACTGCCAGGATTTCCAGGAAATAAGTTGGAATTTCAAACAAGGTGGATCTGGGGTGAATTAGTGGGGGTAGAAAAGATCAAGGTTATGGATGGGGGAAGATAAGAGATGGTGGTGAACAGCTGTTTTAAAGACCTGGAGGGAGGAGAGGGATTGAAGGGAGTGTGGGAGTTTGTTCCACAGGCGGGAGAAAAGAGGAATGAAAGAGTGAAGGTGAGCAGAGAGCCGAGATTTCGGCAGTTTAACCATCAGAGGGTTGCTGGCAGATCTTGTGCGACCTGTAGGAATATTTGGGGGACAGAGCACAGAGAGAGCTGGGGGAGCAAGGCCGGAGAGGAGTCGGTAGAAGACAGAAAGACCACCTACCTACCTGCCTGCGGTGAGTGAGTGAAAGGCCCTCAGAGATAGCTTCATCGCGGGAGATTCCAATGATTTTGAAAGCTTTGGATTCAACAGCGTGAAGCCGAGCCAGGTGTGAGGCAGGAGCACCAGCCCATAGGGGAGAACAGTATTCCATTGAGCTGCGGATGAAAGCCTTGTATGTGGTGAGGAGCTCAGGTGTGCCGAGGAAGGACTTCGCACGACGGAGAATGCCCAGTCGGCGACTGGCTTTGGAGGCCAGCTTGGAAATGTGGTTTTCCCAAGAAAGATCATGGCAGATAGTGAGACCCAAAAGCTTGAGTGACAGAACTTCTTGGAGAGGATTGTTGAGAAAGTAGATGGGAGGGTTGTCCAGTCGATCTTTTCGGAGAGACATAGTAAGAGAGTGAGATTTGGCAGGATTGAAAGACATGTTCCACTTGTTTGACCAGTCTGTGATTTTGTCCAGGTCTTCAGAGAGTGAGGAGGCTGCAGACTGCCGATCTGAGGGAAGAGGAATGGAGCGGCAGAGAGTGGAGTCATCAGCAAAGAGATAGAGAGGATTTTCCAGAGAGTCAGAGAGATCATTGATAAAGACCAGAAAAAGCACAGGGCCCAGCACACTTCCTTGGGGAACTCCAGCCTGAACAGGAAGGGGAGATGAGAGAAATCCATTCAGGGCCACACGTTGACTACGACCAGAGAGGAAGTCCGCAAGCCATGCATGGAGATTTCCATGGATACCATAGGAGGAGAGTTTGGTGAGCAGAGCTGGGTGCCAGACCATATCAAAGGCCCTTGATATGTCAAGGGAGACAGCTCTGATTTCCTGTTTGGCATTGAGGACCTCCATCCATTGTTGAGACAGCAGAAGCAGCATGTCCAGAGTAGAGTGACCTGGTCTGAAACCAAATTGATGATCAGAGATCAAGCCATTGGAGAAGAGGAAAGATTTCATATCCGAAGCAATGATGGATTCCATGACTTTGCTGATAAATTGGGAGCAGGCTGATTGGTCTGTAGTTGCAAGGATCTGTTTTTGCACCTTTTTTGTGTAAAGCGGTAATGTTAGCTGATTTCCAGGATGCTGGCAGATGACCTTGAGCAAAAGATAGGGTGAAAAGAACAGAGAGAGGGTGAGATAGAGCGGCAGAGCAGGATTTTAGGACACGTGGGCTGATGCCGTCTGGTCCAGTTGCAGAATCAGAGTCGAGGTTTGACAAAAACTCCTCCACCTTGTCAGGAGAGAAGGACACAGAGTCCAGGAGCAGTTGGGTTCGACTGGGAAAGGTGGGAACAGAGAGAGATGGGTTTGGGACTAAGGATTTCGAGGCGAACACAGAGTTGAGGCATTCGGCTTTGTCACGTGCGATGTCAACTGTGTGTCCATTTGAGGTAAGGGAGGGGATGGAGGGGGAACAAACACCAGAAACGGATTTGACCAGACGCCACCAGGATTTGGAGGAAGGAGACAGGTTTGAGAGTTCATTCTTGAGTGAGGAGAGATAGTGCTTCCTGGCACTCCTGAGGGTAGACACACACTTGTTCCGAGCTTGGTGGAAGGAACTGAGATTTCCTTCAGTTGGATTAGCCTTCCAAGAGGCAAAGGCAAGTTGTTTCAGGGCAACTGCCTCACCACAAGATTCAGTGTACCATGGACGGGAGGAAGGGTAAGACAATTGAAGGCAATTGTGTGTGTGTGTGAGGTTTTGTCTGCGTGTGTGAGGTTTTGTCTGCGTGTGTGAGGTTTTGTCTGCGTGTGTGAGGTTTTGTCTGCGTGTGTGAGGTTTTGTCTGCGTGTGTGAGGTTTTGTCTGCGTGTGTGAGGTTTTGTCTGCGTGTGTGAGGTTTTGTCTGCGTGTGTGAGGTTTTGTCTGCGTGTGTGAGGTTTTGTCTGCGTGTGTGAGGTTTTGTCTGCGTGTGTGAGGTTTTGTCTGCGTGTGTGAGGTTTTGTCTGCGTGTGTGAGGTTTTGTCTGCGTGTGTGAGGTTTTGTCTGCGTGTGTGAGGTTTTGTGTGCGTGTGCGAGGTTTTGTGTGCATGTGTGAGGTTTTGTGTGCGTGTGTGAGGTTTTGTGTGTGTGTGAGGTTTTGTGTGTGTGTGAGGTTTTGTGTGTGTGTGAGGTTTTGTGTGTGTGTGAGGTTTTGTGTGTGTGTGAGGTTTTGTGTGTGTGTGAGGTTTTGTGTGTGTGTGAGGTTTTGTGTGTGTGTGAGATTTTGTGTTTGTGTGTGAGATTTTGTGTATGTGTGAGGTTTTGTGTGTGTGAGGTTTTGTGTGTGTGAGGTTTTGTGTGTGTGTGAGGTTTTGTGTGTGTGTGAGGTTTTGTGTGTGTGTGAGGTTTTGTGTGTGTGTGAGGTTTTGTGTGTGTGTGAGGTTTTGTGTGTGTGTGAGGTTTTGTGTGTGTGTGAGGTTTTGTGTGTGTGTGAGGTTTTGTGTGTGTGTGAGGTTTTGTGTGTGTGTGAGGTTTTGTGTGTGTGTGAGGTTTTGTGTCTGTGTGAGGTTTTGTGTCTGTGTGAGGTTTTGTGTGTGTGTGTGTGTGAGGTTTTGTGTGTGTGAGGTTTTGTGTGTGTGAGATTTTGTGTGTGTGAGATTTTGTGTGTGTGTGTGTGTGTGTGTGTGTGTGTGTGTGTGTGTGTGTGTGTGTGTGAGAGATTTTGTGTGTGTGTGTGTGTGTGTGAGATTTTGTGTGTATGTGTGAGATTTTGTGTGTGTATGTGTGAGATTTTGTGTGTGTGTGAGATTTTTTGTGTGTGTGTGAGATTTTGTGTGTGTGTGTGAGATTTTGTGCGTGTGCGTGTGCGTGTGAGATTTTGTGCGTGTGCGTGTGAGATTTTGTGCGTGTGCGTGTGTGTGTGAGATTTTGTGCGTGTGCGTGTGAGATTTTGTGCGTGTGAGATTTTGTGCGTGCGTGTGTGCGTGTGAGATAATAAAGAAAGGGAATTTATAAAGAACAACGGGTTTGTACCTGATGTGGACTCGACTGTTTACATGGTAATTTGCATTAAGCGAAGGAACCAAATTGTACTGTGCTACGAGTGGAATGGAAACCACCGAAAATGAGCCATGGCGATGAACAAAACAGGATTGAAAGGAGAATTGAGTACGAACAAGGGGGAAATTGAAGAGGAATAAGAGACCTATCTAACACCCACACAACGCATCTGCCCTATTTCTGTTTCCCTTCTGACAACGGGTGCGGGGCTATCTGTGCACACATTAACGGTATAACTGACTTTTGGGAGCTGTGCATGTCATGGATGTTCATTTCCTGGGTACTGGTTTAATAACCGTCACAATATGTATAAATTGAACAATACGTTATACACAACATGTATAACGCCGTGTTAAGTGTGGAAAAGTTCTGAGGAGATTGCGGCTGGCTCAATAGTTCAGTGGGCTGTTGACGCGTTATCAACGGAGGTCCGTAGTTCGAGCCCCGCATTGTCAGAATTTTTTCACACTTAGCCCTTTGCAGGAATTTGAATCCTGTTTATAAAAATTGATTTAATCTTCAATGCACTTCTGCATATACACACATACATACGCATATATATACTTACGCTAACATTCGGGGTCTGCCTAGCAGGCACGCAAGACATCGGCCATTATAAAGCTCACCGTGTTAAGTGTGGAAAAGTTCTGACGAGATTGTGGCTGGCTCAATAGCGCAGTGGGCTGTTGACGCGTTATCAACGGAGTCCGTGATTCGAGCCCCGCATTGTCAGAGTTTTTTCACACTTAGCCCCTCGCAGGAATTTGATTCCTGTTTATATTTAAAAAAAATAGATGATGGTAGGAACCCTTTAGAATAAAGTCTGGTGGATAGGTCTGTTTTTAGCCGCGTCGCAGACGCTGCTCATAGAGTGCCCTCTGCTGTTGTTGTTGTTGTTCTTCTTCTTCTTCTTCTTGTTCTTGCAGAGAAGACAAAACCTCAAAGCTCCACCCATTCTGGGAACCAGAGCTCCACCCATTCTGGGAGAGCCTTCATATAAACAAATATCCACCATTTTATTAACTCGCATAGCTTTGAGGCCTGTTTTGTAGGCCCGTGGTGTCTTCCTCTCTCACACAGTTTTATTTCAAATCAAATTCGATATATCATTTCATTTTTCACAGTCGCTAACATAGTTTTAGACTCGGTTGAAAAAAAACGGGAAGAAAATACGATGAAAGTTGCCCTTTATAGAACGAAATGAATTCTCAAAGGCCTGTAACTTCAAGTCCATTGAGATTTGTAACTTCAAGTCCATTGAGATTTTTTTTTTTTTTCGCGGCATGGTCAGTCATACACCGCCCGAAATAAGAGACGGGAAAATGCCGAGATATATATATTTTGTTTAAATCGCGGCATGGTCAGTCATACACCGCCCGAAATAACAGACGGGAAAATGCCGAGATATATTAAAAATTCGTCCATTTGATGACAATCGTCACGATGAAATATTTAATTTATACGTCGTCACAATAATGTGGAGAGAGGAGCATAGCTTCGTTCACGTGTCGCCACACACGGGAAATTGCCGAGATATATTTTTTTTAAATCGCGGCATGGTCAGTCATACACCGCCTGAAATAACAGACGGGAAAATGCCGAGATATATTAAAAATTCGTCGCCACACTGGAAATTGCCGAGATATATTTTCACTTTGCACAAAAATAACATCAAGTAATCGAATCAATAGGAATGTCCTGTGCCTATAACATCGACGTTATAGGCACAGCTGCATCTAGGCATTGTGTAACATCGACGTGGCTTTTGTTTTAATTAAAACTTTTTGTACTTGTTAGTTATAGATAAGTTCATTAAAGACTTTTTAAAATGAAGTTGTTTGTTAAGACAGTTAGTGAAAACTATATCCTGGCACGTGTGTGGTGTTTATGGAGTTGTTGTTTTTTAGGTGGTTTCGGGGGAAGATTTCTCGAGCAAAAGCGGAGGAATTGTTGAACAGGCAGAAGTTTGACGGCGCGTTTCTGGTGAGGGACAGTGAGAGTGCACCTGGGGATTTTTCACTATCGGTGAAGTAAGTGGATGCATTTGTAAGTGTTATTAAAATTTTGGTGTTTTTTGTGTGATCATGTAATTTAATGTTATGGGCTGTTCTATGGTGACTTGTGTGATATGTATAAATCAACATTTCATTTCAAAATACCTACCTGTTTTGTTTCCTGTTTTTATAAACAAATGCCAAATGCTACCAAACAGACAGGCAGAGGGGTGAAAACATAACCTCCATCCACCTTTGGTGGCAGAGGTAACGATATGCAATAATGGAAAGAAAAAAAAGGCTAATAGCTCAACTTGGTACAGAATGAGAAATTGTGGCAAGAGGTTGAGGACACACATTGCGTCAAAATCGAAACGCATCGAGAAATTGTGCAATAAGATTCTGAAGCTTTGGTTTCAACAGCGTGAAGCCGAGCTAGGTGTGAGGCGGGAGCACCAGCCCAGAGGGGAGGACAGTATTCCATTGAGCTGCAGATGAAAGCTTTGTATGTGGTAAAGTGTTGATATTAGAAGCGGCTTTCGAAAAGAAGAAGCGCTTTGGAAAAGAAGAAGCGGAAGCCGGCCCCCCTACCGGCGGTCCCCCCCCCCCCCTTCCCATGCCTCCTCCCCCCAAGCCCTCTCCCTTCCACACATCTCCCTGCTCTCAAATGTTGTGTTTGTGTGCTTCCCCTTCTCTCCCCATCTTGTTTTCCGCTCCCGCTTTTTATATATTTTGTTTGTCTGGTTGATTTGTTTGTGAAGTAAATGTTAGCTCTTTCACGAGCCTCGATTCAGTATACAAAAAAATAAATAAATAAATAAAAATATTACACACACACAAGAGAACACGAAAGGACTAAATTCCAACTTCCAACTTCCAACAGCAACCTAAGAAAAACAAAAATATTTCGGAAGCGTGCATAGAGATAGAAGGTGACGAGGTTAAAAAAAAAGTCTTGGATTGGGGTCCTTAAGAGTAGAACAGCAAAGGATCTGACTGGTCTGACACGATCTGCATAGAACCTTTAATGAGCTGGCAAATGAAAGGGCACCAGGTGCCAACCAAAGATGCAACCAAGCTGGCTCTACCCAAGATTCGGGAAGCAGTGCAGGATAGAGATGTTTGGAGTAATCTGATCCTGAATGTCACCACATGTCAGACACTTGATGGAACTAGATAACTTTCTGCGAAATAATAAATAAATAAATACTTTAAACATTGACTTCATGAAACAGAAAAAAACTGACAAACAAGGAATTGAAACAACACAAACACCAATATCAACAACTCTGCACATGTACAACCATAATCGACAAACAAAAATGTACGCATGACGGTTACGTGCACTTTCACTTCCCCCTTCCACTGCTCAATCACAAATCTTCTCTTCTGCACAATTATCCGCAACCTCATCCAACATTGCAGATTTGGCAACGATGTCCAACATTTCAAGGTGCTGCGTGACGGTGCAGGAAAATACTTCCTGTGGGTCGTCAAATTCTCATCCCTCAACGAACTGGTGGAGTACCACCGGACTACGTCCGTCTCTCGAACTCAACAGATCTTCTTGAGGGACATGGAACAAATACAAGTGAGTTTATCACCTGCTTAGCAACCACACCCTATATTGTAATAAAAACACAACAAAGATGAATTAACATGACGACAACCCTTCACCCATTTGCGTTTTCAGCAGCAAATGTACGTCCAAGCTTTGTTCGACTTCGAGCCACAGGAGGAGGGTGAGCTGGGTTTCCGTCGAGGCGATTTCATTCAGGTCGTCGACAATTCCGACGCCAACTGGTGGAAGGGCATCTGTAAAGGGCAGTCGGGCATGTTCCCCCGAAACTACGTCGCCCTTGCTAACAAGTAACGTTCATCCTTCAAATAAATATTCTTCCTCTTTCTCTGTCATGCATTCACTCTCGTTTCGACTCTGTCTTCTGGTTCTTTATCACCCAAGTGCCCATGCATATCCTCTTACATCTCTTGAACTCCATCAAAGGTCAAACTAGAAGACAAGTTTTGCTCCTTTCAGTGCCCAAGCAACTGACACGACGTCGGCTGCATTGTTCACCGCATGTGCTTTCACTTGTAAAACAACGATGAGGCACAGGCGTTTCCTTATCTACAAAGATGGATTTCTTTCCAATCCGTTCGTCATACGTGTATTTCATGCACACGCAGAGCATTTGCTGAAAATGAATTGTCTTGTGATGCTGTTAAATGTTTTTTTTTTTGTTTTTTTTTGTGCTTTCCACTCCCTTTGTGCATTTTTGCTACTTCAGTCTTATTATACAACTGGTTTTCTTGATTACAAACTAACTCACCTGCACAAACATCATGTGCATTTGTCTGCCGATTGCTTAAGCTAGTACATGCACTCTTATTTTTTTTATTTAAACAAAGTACTTATGCATGAAAAGTTTTCAGCGATCTCTCTCAAGTACAAATCCCACAGTACCAGCCTTACTTGGCAGCATGTCGTCATCTTGCTCTTCGTTGTATGTGAATTGTTGGACGTCATCGTGGCACGGCTTCTTCAAAACGCCAGCAAAAGTCAAACGGCTTCGTACATCCCAGTTTCACGGCGAGAAGGCATCGACGCCATACACTGCGGTGTTTATCGATCAGTCTCGTCGACGTTCGGGTCGGCAGCGACGCTGCACTCGCGGCCGCCTCGTCTACATTCCATCGCTGGACTCTGGAGCTTTAATGCCAAAGCTGCCTTGCCCAGAACTTGCATGTCCAGGACCATCCTGCATTGCAACGTCAGAGTAACATTATCCAGCACTCTGTCATGTTTGTATTCCTGACAAACATTTTATTATTTATTCCAAAGTGATGCCTGCATTCAAGAGTAAATTGATGAACTTGGCCAAAGTATCCATTGTTCTGCTCTTGGAGTGATAACTTTTTGTTTTGTTTTTTTCCTTCATTTTGCCATTTTTGACATGCTGGGGTTCTCTATGAGGAGCCGCAACTATATACCTATCATCATCACCACGGCTGCACTAAAAACTGCTCCTGCTCTCTTCGAGTGCCTTTTAGTTTTATGTTCGCGTGGCTCATGTCGAACGGCCCCACTCATCGAATCACATTAACCTTCGCGGTTCAGACCTTCTGTGGTGTGTGCGCACGCACACGCACGCACACACATCGTCCTTGCTCCACTTTCTGTCATATCACAAATGTTGTCATTAAAGCGTGATGTTAAACTTGTCATCTTGTGTTTGACCTGGTATGCGCTCAAGCACCATTACACAATTGGGATTTCATTGTAGAGTCTCAGTTCTATTTCCAAGTTGATTTCAGGACAAATCACCATATTGGTGTTTTGTTGGTGAGATGTATCACCTTAACTTTGGACATGATGTTGAGCAGCCAAAAACTTATCCACATTAAAGTTTACTTGACGTATTTTGGGGGATAAATATCTGCAACCCTATATTGCTTTGGTGGCACATTCTGAAATTTTGAAGAGTAAGGTAGCCAATCCACTGCCAAAGCTCAATCATGAACACCTCATATTGAAAGCATGCAGCACAAAAGGTATTAAAAACAAAGAATATCAATTACTGAGTACAGCACATTACTTGAGTCATCCCTCGGATCTACAAATGTCAATAAACAGACTAAAGAAAATAAGCACATGGAAATGGACTTGGGTTTCCACCCATAATAAAACTTTTCTTTTGTATACAAAGAAGGACCTACAACAGAATGGATTATGATGTAACAGAATAGTATAAAGGGTGAGAGGGAAACAATTGTTGTACACATTCAATTCCATTACGCAACTGATCAAATTTTTTTTTTTTTTTTAAATATATACGTTGTTGAGGCTCGTATAAGAGCTAAGACACGGAGCAGAAACAGAGGGAACGGGAGACTAGGGGGAGCACAACAGTTGGGAACAGGGACATCAGGAGATCTGTGAAAGATAGAGAGTTGGGATGGAGTACACGGAATGAACAAGATGGACAGGGCAGGGACTTTAAGGAAAGAACATGGGGACTTTAAAGGAGGTGGGTTTGGGGTGTATTAACGGGGGTAGAAAAGATCAAGATAAGAGATGGTGCTGAACAGCTGTTTCAAAGACCTGGAGGGAGGGGTGGGATTGAGGAGAGTGTGGGAGTTTGTTCCAGAGGCGGGAGAAAAGAGGAATGAAAGAGTGAAGGTGAGCAGAGAGTCTTAATTTTGGCAGTTTCACCAGAAGAGGATTGCTGGCAAATCTTGTGTGTCTTGCAGCAATATTTGGGGGACAGAGCACAGACAGAGCTGGGGGAGCTAGGTTGGGGAGGAGTCGGTAGAAGACTTGCCTGCAGTGACAGAGTGAAAGACCCACAGACTCAGCATCATGGCAGGAAATACCAATGATCCGAAAACTTTGGTTTCCACAGCGTGAAGCCGAGTTAGGTATGAGGCAAGTGCACCAGCCCAGAGGTTGCAGTACTCCATCAAGTTGCAAATGAAAGCTTTGCATGTGGTTAAATACGCAGGCATTCCAAGGAAGGACTTTGCACGATGGAGGATACATAGCCAGTGACTGGCTTTGGAGGCCAGCTTGGAAATGTGGTTATCACAGGAAAGATAATGGCAGATAGTGAGACCCAAAAGCTTGAATGACAGAACTTATTCGAGAGGATTGTTGAGAAAGTAGATGGGAGGGTTTTCCAGGTGATCCTTTAGGAGAGACATCATGAGATTTGGCAGGATTGAAAGATATGTTCCAAGTGTTTGACCATGTTGGGATTTTATCCAGGATAAAAGAGGCTACTGTCTTAATCTGAGTGAGGTGGAACTGCAGAGGGTGGAGCCATCAGCAAAAAGATAGAGGATTTTCCAGAGAGTCGGAGAGATCATTGATGAAGATTACAAAAAGCACAGGGCCCAGAACACTGTCTTGGGGAACTCCAGCCTGAACAGGAAGGGGAGATGAGAGAAATCCTTTCAGGGCCACTTGTTGACTATGACAAGAAAGGAAGTCCGCAAGCCATGAATGGAAATTGCTTTGGAAGAAGGAGAGTTTGGTGAGCAGGGTGGGGTGCCAGACCGTATTGAAAGCTAGAGATGTGTCAAGGGAGACGGTTCTGACCTCACGGCTGGCATTGAGGACCTCCATCCATTGTTGAGACAGCAGAAGCAGCATGTCCAGGGTAGAGTGACCTGGTCTGAATCCAAATTGATGATCCGAGATCAAGCCATTGGAGAAGAGTAAGGATTCAATGTCAGAACCGATGATGGATTCCATTACCTTGCTTATGTATGGGAGCAGGCTGATTGGTCTGTAGCTGCAAGGATCTGTCTTTGCACCTTTTTTGTGTAAAGCGGTAATGTTGGCTGATTTCCAAGCTGATGGCAGATGACCTTGAGCAAAAGAGAGGGTGAAGAGAACAGAGAGAGGGTGAAATAGAGCGGCAGAGCAGGATTTTAGGACCCGTGGGGTGATGCTGTCAGATCCAGTTGCAGAATCAGAGTTGAGGTTTGACAGAAATTTCTCCACCTTGTCAGGAGAGGACCCAGAGTCCAGGAGCAGCTGGCTTCGACTGGGTAAGGTGGGAACAGAGAGAGATGGGTTTGGGACACTATTTCGAATCGAACACAGAGTTGAGGCATTCGGCTTTTTCACGTGCGGTGTCAACTGTGTAGCCATATGAGGTAAGGGAAGGGATGGAGGGGGAACAAACACTAAAAACAGATTTCACCAGATGCCACCAGGATTTGGAGGAGGGAGATAGGTCTGAGAGTTCAGTCTTGGAGAGTAGAGAGATAGTGTTTCCTGGCTCTCCTGAGGTTAGACACACACTTGTTCTGGCTTTGTGAAAGGAAATGAGATTGCCTTCAGTTGGATTAGCCTTCCAAGAGGCAAAGGCAAGTTGTTTCTGGGCAATTGCCTCGATAAGATTCAGTGTGCCATGGACGGGGGGAAGGGTCGCTCGTCTTCACGCTGTTGAAACCAAAGCGTTCAGAATCATTGGAATCTCCCGTGATGAAGCTACCTCCGAGGGCCTTTCACTTACTCACCGCAGGCAGGTTGGTGGTCTTTCTGTCTTCTACCGACTCCTCTCCGGCCTTGCTCCTCCAGCTCTCTCTGGGCTCTGTCCCCCAAATATTCCTACAGATCGCACAAGATCTGCCTGCAACCCTCTTATGGTTAAACTGCCAAAATCAAGACTCTCTGCTCACCTTCACTCTTTCATTCCTCTTTTCTCCTGTCTCGGGAACAAACTCCATCACTCTCTTCAATCCCACTCCTCGCTCCAGGTCTTCAAAACAGCTGTTCACCATCTATCTTCCCCCATCCAAAACCTTGATCTTTTCTACCCCCGCTAATCTCACCCGAAATCCACTTTTTTGAAATACCAACTTCTTTCCTGTAAGTCCTTGGTGTCCTTGTGTTCATACTTCTCCCACCCCGCCCTCCCCCCCCCCCCCTTGCCACGCCGCCTCCCCCCAAGTCCTCTCCCTCCCACACATTCCCGATGTCCCTGCTCTCAAATGTTGTGTTTATGTGCTTCCCCTTCTCTCCCCATCTTGTCTACCATTCCCCTTTTTATATACTTTTATATACTTTGATTGTCTGTTTGATTTGTTTGTGTGATAAATGTAAGCTCTTTCACGAGCCTCGATGATGTATACAAAAAAAAAAAAAAGTATGACAACTGAAGATGAGATGGGATAAATCTGTGCATGAGAGAGAGCAGTTTGCTTTGGAAGAATTCCCAGAAAGAGTTGATGTCAGAGGCAGTAGAGATGGGAGACCAGTCCAGATGATTGATGGCTGCTTGCAGCCTGTGCCAGTCGGCCTGAGTGAAATGCCAGACTCGTCGACGCTGAGGAGGCTCTCTGGGAATGATAAGAGAGATGTCCACTTAAACAAGCAAATGATCAAATGAATCGATTGGAGCAGAATAAGAACAGCAGACATTTGCAGAGAAATTGGTCAAAATCAAATCCATAAGAGATGGTCTCCTGTTGACTAAGATCTGGGTTGGGAAATTGACAGATTGTGTCAGTCCCAATGAGTCGCATAAGTCCTTTGCTAAAGTGCCATGACTGGTGAGAGGTGCCCACACCCAGCCACCTGGCATGATGACAGTTGAAATTGCCACATATGAGGAAGAGAGAGTTGGGATGAGTAGATAGAAGTTGGTACATGTTGTCAGACAGCGAGATGTAAATGGTCATCACTGTTTGGTGGACGGTACAAAAACATATATAAACTAGAACGGCACTCAGTAGAGAGCATACCTCCGCCTGGTTGGCCATATCACTCAATGGTGAAGAATCACTTTTAAAAATTCTACTTGCTGGATCCGGATGTGGATATTCATCAAAATTGAATCGATTCTTCGTTGTCTCACACACACAACCTGTCCACCAAGTTTAGTCCAAATCCGTCCATAACGTTTCGAGATATCATGTTATATGTTGGTTTTAGCCCGATCACTCAATGGTGAAGAATCACTTAAAATTTTAAATAGTTCTCATATCCGAATCCATATTCAGATCTTCACCAAAATCGAATCGATGCTTTCTTGTCAGACACCCAACCAGTCCACCAAGTTTCGTTCAAATCCGTCCATAACTTTTTGAGATATCCTGCTATGTATAGTTTTTGGCCCCATCTCCCAATTGTGAAGAATCACTTAAAAATTCTAGTAGCCGGATCCGAATCCAGATCTTCAGCAAAATCTAATCATTTCGTCCTTGTGACATACGCGACATCTCTGCCAAATGTCGTCCGAATCCATCCCCAACTCTTTGAGATATTTTGTTCACAAACAAAGAGACAGGAGTGAAAACATAACCTCAATCCACCTTTGGTGGCAGAGGTAACAAGAGGTGGGAGCAGAGCGGAAACTAGCCAGAGGTACTCCTGGGGATGGAGTGGAGATAGGGCAGTGCAGGGAGAGTGAGGAAGAGAGTTTTTGATGAAGAGAGCAATTCTGCCGCAGGGATGAGGCTCGGGTCTATCGTACCAGAGAAGGGAGTAACCAGGGAGAGATATTATGGAGTCAGACGTCTTGAAGGAGGAAAGTTTCTGTTAAGCACATTATGTCTGGTTTGTCAGTTGCAAGCTGTATGGAGAGATCTGCCAGGTTAGAGTGATGGCCCATACCATTAATGTTGGAGGTCGACACCATTGAGGATGAGGGAGGTGAGGCTTCGGGTACAAGAAAGTGGAGGGGAGAGGGAGAGTAATACTAGGGGAGGAACAAGATTCGAGGGGGAGGGGTGATGAGAGGAAAGGAAGAGCATGAGGGAGATGTTGAGGAGTGTGCTGATTGAGAGGGAGTGAGATATCTGTTCACTGTTCAGTTGGAACGGAGCCCACAGATGTTTGAACACCACAGTTTGTTCGTATAGTGGAGAGGTGCTAAGAGAGGAGGCAGAATGAGAGGAAGGATTAGAGTAGATTGTGTTATGAGGATGATGAAAGGAGGCAATTGGAGGGGTAATGAGGAGGTACAACTGTGGAGGAGTTAGGAGAAGGTAGATTGGAGGAGGTGGAGTGAATTGGCAAGAGAAAAGAGTTTTGGACAGGAAGAATCTTTGAGGGGAAGGAAAGTTTTGAAGGGGAGGGGAAGGGAGTGATGGAATGGGGGTAGGAGGGAGGGGACATAGAGTTGGGCGCTGGTAAGGGATAGAGTTTTTTTAAATTTATTTATACTGAATCGAGGCTCGTGAAAGAGCTAACATTTATTTCACAAACAAATCAACCAGACAAACAAAATATACAAAAAGAGGGAGCAGAAGACAAGATGGGGAGAGAAGGGGAAGCACACAACCACAACATTTGAGAGCAGGGAGAAGTGTGGGAGGGAGAGGGCTTGGGGGGGAGGAGGCATGGGAAGGGGGGGGGGGGGGGGGAGAGAGGTATAAAACACAAGGGGACCGAAATTAGCGGGGGTAGAAAAGATCAAGGTTTTGGATGGAGGAGGATAAGAGATGGTGGTGAACAGCTGTTTTAAAGACCTGGAGGGTGGGGTGGGATTGAAGAGAGTGAGGGAGTTTGTTCCAGACGCGGGAGAAAAGAGGAATGAAGGAGTGAAGGTGAGCAGAAAGTCTTGATTTTGGCAGTTTAACCATAAGAGGGTTGCAGGCAGATCTTGTGCGACCTGTAGGAATATTTGGGGGACAGAGCCCAGAGAGAGCTGGGGGGGGCAAGGCCAGAGAGGAGTCGGTAGAAGACGGAAAGACCACCAACCTGCCTGCGGTGAGTGAGTGAAAGGCCCTTGGAGTTAGCTTCATCGCGGGAGATTCCAATGATTCTGAACGCTTTGGTTTCAACAGCGTGAAGACGAGCTAGGTGTGAGGCAGGAGCACCAGACCAGAGGGGAGAGCAGTATTCCATAGAGCTGCGAATGAAAGCCTTGTATGTGGTGAGGAGCTCAGGTGTGCCAAGGAAGGACCGCACGACGGAGGATGCCCAGTCGGCGACTGGCTTTGGAGGCCAGATTTGAAATGTGGTTTTCCCAGGAAAGATCATGGCAAATAGTGAGACCCAAAAGCTTGAGTGACAGAACTTCTTGGAGAGGATTATTCAGAAAGTGGATGGGAGGGTTGTCCAGTCGGTCTTTTCGGAGAGACATCGTAAGAGTGTGAGATTTATCAGGATTGAAAGACATGTTCCATTTGTTTGCCCAGTCTGATTTTGTCCAGGTCTGCAGAGAGTGAGGAGGCTGCAGACTGCCGATCTGAGGGATGAGGAATGGAGCGACAGAGAGTAGAGTCGTCAGCAAAGAGATAGAGAGGATTTTCAAGAGAGTCAGAGAGATAATTGATGAAGACCAGAAAAAGCACAGGGCCCAGAACACTACCTTGGGGAACTCCAGCCTGAACAGGAAGAGGAGATGAGAGAAACCCATTCAGGGCCACACATTGACTACGACCAGAGAGGAAGTCCACCAGCCATGCGTGGAGATTTCCATGGATACCAAAGGAGGAGAGTTTGGTGAGCAGAGCAGGGTGCCAGACCGTATCGAAGGCACGTGAAATGTCAAGGGAGACAGCTCTAATTTCCTGTTTGGCGTTGAGGACCTCCATCCATTGTTGAGAAAGCAGAAGCAGCATGTCCAAAGTAGAGTGACCAGGTCTGAAACCAAATTGATGATCAGAGATCAAGCCATTGGAGAAGAGGAAAGATTTCATATCTGAAGCAATGATGGATTCCATGACTTTGCTGATAATTGGGAGAAGGCTGATTGGTCTGTAGTTGCTAGGATCTGTTTTTGCACCTTTTTTGTGCAAAGCGGTGATGTTGGCTGATTTCCAAGCAGATGGCAGATGACCTTGAGCAAAAGAGAGGGTGAAGAGAACAGAAAGAGGGAGTGAAAGAGCGGAAGAACATGATTTTAGGACCCGTGGGCTTATGCCGTCAGGTGCAGTTGCAGAATCGGAGTCGAGGGTTGACAGAAACTTTTCCACCTTGTCAGGAGGAAAGGACACAGAGTCCAGGAGCAGCTGGGTACGACTGGGTACGGTGGGTACAGAGAGGGATGGGTTTGGGACACAAGATTTAGAGGCAAACACAGAGTTGAGGCATTCAGCTTTTTCACATGCGGAGTCAGCCGTTAAGCCGTTTGAGGTGAGGGAGGGGATGGAGGGGGAACAAACACCAGAAACAGATTTGACCAGATGCCACCAGGATTTGGAAGAGGGAGACAGATAAGAGAGTTCGGCCTTGAGAACGGTGAGATATTGTTTCCTGGCTCTCCTGAGGGTGGACACACACTTGTTTCGGGCTTTGTGAAAGGAATGGTTGGAGTTGGTAGGATATGGGCAAGTAGAAGTAGAGGAGGGAAGAGACAGGGAAGGGTTTGACTTTGAAGATGTACAAAAGGAAGATTGATGGAATATGAACGTCTTTGCAAACTGGGGTTCTTCAGATTTTCAAGTCAGAGAAACGTTTGAGGAGGGGTGAAATAAAGGTGAGTTAAGAGAATGGAGAAAGGAAGAGCTGAAAGAGTTGGATTTTTTTTTAGAGGAGGAATGTTTCAAAGATTAATTTGAAAGCAGCCTTTTGAAGAGGAGTGAGTCATTGATGTTCTCTGAAAATACTATGCCATGTGTGTATATCTACATCATACATACTCAATACTTTATACTCCAATTACCCTCAAACTCCATCTTGGAATGGAGCATCATGACCGTCACAATGTGCATTAACACTGAAGTTACTTCAACGTGAAACTGCTTCAATCTTGTGAATTCGGATTGGATCACTAGATGAACTACTCCATGTGTGTGTCAGAAGTCACTTTTACTACCCTCACCCCATGGCTCGTCATCATCCTGCTGTTGAGCCATACCCGGCAACGCTATTGCCTAAGTCACACATAGGCGGATTTGTCGGCGACTACTGGCGACTGGAAAAATCGCCACACCCGCCGACAATCGTAATGAAACCGTAATGGACGGTCGCCTGTAGTCGTGGTTATCCTCCCCAGGTCGGCTGCAGTCGGCAAGAGCCGCAAAGGGGCCAAATCTTTTTTTAAATGTTTAAAAACGGCGCGCTCAGTCGCACTCGAAAAACATCCGCCATGCTGTCGTGATGGAACCGCCATGCTGTCGTCGGTATCCGTAATAAGAGCGTAAAGCGGCCGCAACCCAGTCGCTCATAGTCTTCCGCAATCGCCCCACCAGCTAGCACGGCAGAGATGCGAATGCCATACGGCCTTCTTGCGGCATCTTCCCGACTATGGGCCGACACTGTTGCGGCTGCATATCGACTACAGAAGAACTACCACGTCTCCCCTGTGGCTATGGGAGACTGACGACGACAGCAGTAGGACTAGTGGCGGCCGAGTTACGGCCATTGGCGACAAAGATACGACTGCCTGGCGACTGCATTACGACATACCACGATTCCATGGCAAGACAGGATGGTGTGAGGGTCTCCGTGGAGTGAGGTCCTGTGGTGCCGACAAGGATATGGCTTTATTGTTTGGACTTGGGACTTTTGGGAACTTTATTTTTGGGACTTTGGTCCTTTGGAAACTTTATTTATGGGACTTGGGACCAGTGGAAATAATTTGTTGGACTTTATTTCCATTCTCTCTCCCTGCAGAAAAGTTTGATTATTACATTACAATGATACATCTTTATTAACTTTCTTATTGTACATCAAACATCTTTATGCTTCATGTCATACATCATTGAAATGAATAAAGTGAAATGTAAAATAGAGAAATAAAGATTTAAAAAGTTGTGTGAATCGTCTCCAATCGCCGGCGGTCTTATTGCAGTCTTGCGGACGTCGGAGTAAACCGCCACCCGGCCCCAATGCAGTCGCTGCGATCCGCCATCGGTCGTAATCTAGCCGCCAGACTGTTTCCACGCTGCCGCCGTGCATCCGCAATGCAGTCATCGTCGATCTTCAACAGTCGCCATCCCACTCGGGGCGTCGTCGCAATGCAGTCGCAATGTGGCCGCCTGCAGTCGCCATACTGCCGCCTGACCATATTTGACCGCCCGAAATCGCCAGTGGTCGCCGAAAAATCTTGATCGCCGGCAGTCGCTGGTAGTCGCCAAAATATCCGCCTATGTGTGACAGGCATATAGTTTCCTCCTCCTCAACAAGGCGTGGCCTCAACAAAGTTCATATGAAGGGGCGCCCCACATACATCAGTTAAAATACATTTACTTCTTCATGCAGCTGTATGAATCAAATTGGCACCCCTTTATATGAACTCTTCTAGAGCATTACTTGATTCCTCCTAAGAACACAAGGGTAGTCCAGCATGCACATGAGATTTTTTTTTTTTTAATGTCCCTTATTTTCTGGAGCATTACTTGATTCCTCCTAAGAACACAAGGATAGTCCAGCATGCACATTAGTTTTTTGGTTTTTTTTAATGTCCCTTCTTTTCTATCTGGCATTTTCTACAAGACATGCAATGTCCCTTTTTCTATTGTTCGACATTTTCTACAAGCTATGAAATGTCCCTTCTTTTCTATAGTTTGCCACATGGCACATCTACTATATAAGAGAGGTGTCTGTCTTTCTGTCTGTCAGAGTTGGCTGAATGGATCTTCGTCAAACTTTCAGAGGTTCATCAGTGAGTGCCTGGGAGTGTTTTACACCAAAAAAAAAATTATGGAAGAAAAAAAAAAGATCGGTTTTTTTGTAGTTTAAACATAAATAAAATAAAATCGCTCGACAGTGCCTAAGCCTTTTAAAATTAATGACAGTTATATACAAGTACACACTCGCATAAATAAATACAAAACAATCACCAGACATTTGAACACAAATAAATCAAACAATTCCGGAAGTGTACGAATTTGGCAGTACGGCTTCTTCTTCTTCCTGATCAGCATCACACAATTCAGAAACGTGAGCGACATTCACCCACCAGCATATATATATGAACCCCCTGCCTCCCCCCCTCCCCTCCTTCCCCCCTACACCTCTTCCCCTCTCTCCTCCCCTACCCCCTCTCCCCCTTCCCTCCCTCCTCCCCCCTCCCCTCCCCTCCCCTCCTTCCCCCCTACACCTCTTCCCCTCCCCTACCCCCTCTCCCCCTCCCCTCCCCCCTCCCTCCATCCCCTCCCCTTCCTCCTCCTCCCCTCCCCGCTCGGCAACGCCGGCTACTTCTGCTCGTGAGCAATAAAATATTATCCTGAACTTGGTGTTGCCCAGAACTTTCAGTAGAGTCCTTTTCGTACAAGGGATTGGGCCGAACGTTCCACAACATGGTCATGGATGATTGTGGACGCCTATTACGTGGTTCCTATAAAGGACACTTCTGAGAAGCATTGAGGGAAGGAAGTGCTGTTGACTGTTAATACAGCCTTGACCTTCCTTTTGGGGGATGAAAATGATGAATTTAGACTGAGGACCAGAAATCCTAATCGCCATTTTGGGTCGCACTGCTCGATCGTACAAATATCAGACCGAAGTTTTTGGCCCTTTAATGTAGGATTCTGCTCCGGGTCCACATAGCAATGCCGTCCGCGAACGGATATGTTGCTACGAGAATTGAGAGACTGCATCATTAATAGTGGTGCTGACTACTGGTGACGCTGCTATACGGACGACTCTGGTAGATTGATAGAGGGGTAGTGTTTGAATTGGAATTAGCTGCCGAGATGCATCGGAGACACAGGAGTACAGGGATATTAGGAGTACATGCAGTTAACTTGTGGATGAGTGTGGGATACTGGGCTTTGTGCAGCGCAGGCAAGATAGGCCGAATGGCCTGCTCCTGCACCAAAGGTCCTTGTGTGTATGTAACACAGGCTTGATGGGCCGAATGGCCTGCTCCTGCACCAAAGGTCATTGTGTGTATGTAACACAGGCTTGATGGGCCGAATGGCCTGCTCCTGCACCAAAGGTCATTGTGTGTATGTAACACAGGCTTGATGGGCCGAATGGCCTGCTCCTGCACCAAAGGTCATTGTGTGTATGTAACACAGGCTTGATGGGCCGAATGGCCTGCTCCTGCACCAAAGGTCATTGTGTGTATGTAACACAGGCTTGATGGGCCGAATGGCCTGCTCCTGCACCAAAGGTCCTTTGTGTGTGTAACACAGGCTTGATGGGCCGAATGGCCTGCTCCTGCACCAAAGGTCCTTTGTGTGTGTAACACAAGCTTGATGGGCCGAATGACCTTCTCCTGCACCAAAGGTCATTGTGTGTGTGTCCAGCAAGGACGACACAGGTAGATCGATCACTTGACTCACCATCCTCGAATCAATATCTGTGCTGATCCTTTGGTTTTAACGCTGAAAGTCTGTCCCACCCCCCCCCCCCCCCCCCCCCATTACAAAACACTATTTTACAACAGATCTAGTGAAACAGACACGAACCCCCTTCCCCCCTCTCCCAACCCGAATATCGTTTAGTATCTCCCCCTGGGTATATCACAACCCCCTTGCGTATGAGACAAAAACAGCAGATCAAGCGAAACAGGCACAAACCCTCATCACACCAGTGTAGAAGTGTTTTAATGGTTATTTTGATATTTACTTGCTTCCCCCCCCCCCCCCCCACACCCCCCCCTCTCCCCCCATTTCTTAATTTCAGACAATTTGGACGTTTTAACGCATATCACATGCTTCATGTATCCCCGCCATTACGGATGACGGAAAGCATATTTTACAGCTTGATGATGTACTTTGTTTTGTTGGAATGATTTACATGGTTCTGAGACCCCGTAACATCTTCCTTTGTCAGTGTCAATTAATGGAGGTTTTGTTCTCATTGAAAAGCAAACGACACGGCGGGGTGTACCAATTTCACCAAGAGTGGAACGAGTTGTGACCGAGGGGACCGTGGAGGAGTAGCGGATCGACTTCTACGCGTAGAATGCATACAGGTACACGTTGAAGCACATGAGCAGGAGGGCGTTTGCACAGCAGACTCGAACCCAGACGGGGTCCTCGACGAGGGAGCCAGACTGAGCGCGAGTCTCATATTCCGGTGGTGGAGGTGCTTTGTGACACAGAGTCGGACAATCGACCGGGATTGCAGGGGTCTGGCATTTCCAACCTAGAACGGTCAAGAAAAAGGGAGTGAGATCTAGAGCATGACCCGACACCATGTACATCATCTCTTAGAATGCTTGACTCAGCTTGCAGTCTCAGGATTTGCATTATAGCGCCCGTTACCATGGATACATGAACAATCGACGACTGATGGCACCCGTATCCTGTTTTATTTGGGAAAACTCTGCTCACATCCCGAAGGATGTAGTTTGTAAGTCACTTTTCCTATAGGTAGTTGGGTCTCACCATGCATGCTCTTGCAAATATTCGCCTGCACTGCCTTCGCACACAGAGCGGTTTGCGTGCCGGCTTGGGATCCTAGGATCCTGGGTTCGAATCCCGGTCGATCGCTGAATTAACGCCAGGGGGGTTGACTCAGCCTGTCATCCTTCCGAGGTCCGCAAATTGAGGACCAGTTCACTTGTGTCGCAAGAGGCGACCAACAGGGTTGGTGGCAGGAAGGGCATCTGGCCATAAAACATTGCTTCAAAAAGGGGACCACGGTGCCCGAAAAAGGCCGGCCCCTGCTCTGCAGGGAAAAATGGCCTCTAAAGGTGGTTCTTCTTTCACTGGCTACGCACACATAGCGGTTAGGGTGCCGGCTTGGGATCCTGGGTTCGAATCCCGGTCGATCGCTGAATTAACGCCAGGGGGGTTGACTCAGCCTGTCATCCTTCCGAGGTCCGCAAATTGAGGACCAGTTTACTTGTGTCGCAAGAGGCGACTAACAGGGTTGGCGGCAGGATTAAAAACTAACAACTAACACTAACAGGGTTAAAAAGGGCATCCGGCCATAAAACATTGCTTCAAAAAGGGGACCACGGTGCCCGAAAAAGGCCGACCCCTGCTCTGCAGGGGAAAATGGCCTCTAAAGGTGGTTCTTCTTTCACTGGCGATGCACACCTCCTAAATAATTACACACACGAGGCCTATTAGTCTAGTAGGAAGACTAGGTCCCCCTGCACCCCCCGGAGATATACTTCTAATCAGTGTTTCTAGATTGGAAAAAATGTGTAGAAAATGACTAGCTATGGCCCCAAGCTGAAAAAATGTCCCACATACCATTTTTATGCAAATTACTGCTGCCATTATCAAAAAAACGATTTTTGACATATCTCAGCCAATATTGCAGATAATTGAAAAATGAAGGTGTCTAGACCCATGTTTTGAAGGGCATAGATCATGATAGAACTATTCATAACATGATTACATGTGTCTATGGTATACTAGTATGCATATTAATGCTGTAATTACAAAATAATCAGTTTTACAAATGATAAGGATACGTTAATACTGCAGATAACTTAACATGGTACATAAGGGGTCTAAACCCAGGTATTTTCAAGGTTAAATGTCAACAAGATGCTCCTGAGTCTTGCATAGGGGCGGGACATTGGCAGTAACATTGGTACCACTCAACTTTTCTTCCCACCATTGACTTTGTATTGCGAGAGATTTTCACTTGCTTATTTAAAGGTTTCTCACCCAGCCCACGTAAAATCTACCAACTCCTGCTGTTAACTCCCAAACATATTTTTTTATGTTATCCAATCACAGTGCAGAAATGACAGACTAGAGATCCAAATTAGTGCTGCTATAGCTGCCATTTTACATTTCCATCCATGTAACATGCGCGCTCGCGCGCTCGTATCAATTGGTAATGTCGCGCGCTCGTATCAATTGGTAACGTTGATGTTATTGAATACCTCAGTTGAAAGTTCAGTCTTCCATTCCATCTGTGTGTTGTTCTTGGTATTCATCCTCCAATCTAGCCAGGTAAGATGCTAACTATAATGTTACTCACACTCTTGACTTCAGTTTCTGCATGAAATCATAAACAGGCAGAATAACAGCTGAGCCAGCTAGCACCATGTTAGCTAACGTTAAAGCTAGCCTCATCTATGTACAGTATGTTCCTAATGTCGGTGTAACTTAAACTTTTGTTAATGCCAAACATGAGACTTATCTGTTGACTTCTGTATATGAATTGAACCAGAAAGAGGCACGACAGCTGAGCTAGCTACAGTAACTTAGCACAATGTTTCATTGGCCTAGATAGCTAACGTTAGTGTGGAAGAATTTAGATGTTTTAGCTATTAGCACTTTTGATGCCACTAAACATGGTTTAGTCAGCTAAAAAGTACCCTAGTGTAGAACATGACTCAGAACCTCTGTTACCTCACTGAAAACTCAGAGCCTCCTTTCACAGGCACTTTTAACATCATTCGTGATTTCTTATTTGTCATTTAACAGTGATGGTAGACATCGACAGCAAGCATGCCCAAAAGAAAACGGAGTGTAGAACCTGCAGCCCAAAGCTCTCCTCCTACATGCATCCTTCATGTACCATCCATGTCTGATCATGGGGATTTCACGCCCCTCCGTAAAATTAAAGGATCTGCTTCAGAAAAACTGCAACTGCTTCAAAAGATCCGGGATAGACGTCTCAACCAACCGCATGACTCCCCATGTCGTATGCAATCAGTATGTGATCAGATCCCGGCAACTCTTCCTGATGACCTAGAAAGAGTAGGATATCACAGCAAGTGTTATAAGCACTTTGTCCGCCACTTTCATCGTCTGGGAGATGATACAGAACCAGGGCCATCAACCTCATCATGGCATCACTCTCCTCGTAAACCAGGAGGTTCTGCTGAACCCATCTTCCCGCCAGAGTGTATATTTTGTGAGAAAGTTGAGACCAAAGATGCTCATCGCAATACTGAGAGGCCTACAACCTTCCCATCCTTTAAAAACAAAGAAAATGCATGGGAGCAAATCGAAACACGGGCTGAGAAAATGGGTCTCTATCGACTCCATCGAAAGGTGAAAAACAAAGACCTCTTTGCATGTGAGGCCAAACACCATCCGTCATGTTTTAAAGCTTTCCGCACAGCATTCTACAACTATGAGCGTGCGATTCACAGAGCCGAAGCACCAAAGGAGCAGGCTTGCATGTCAGCCGCCCATGAAAAGGCATTCAACTCAGTACTGGAACACATTCAAACCCAGGTCATCCAGCAGAATAAAGTTCTACAGCTTTCTTCCTTGCGCTTGCTCTATGTCGAGGAACTGAAACTGAATGGATATGAGAACTCAAATTATCGGTCAGAGAAACTACTGAAACGCCTACAGAATGACCCAATCAAGGAGCATATCCACTTCACGAAGGTTGATCATGACAAATGTGATGTCATTTCTTTCTGGCTTGTGCACAGCTCAAACATAACAGTTTCCAATGCTCTCGCACGAGCATTCACACTCGGAAGCACAAACAAGAACCAAAATGTTGCCCTCCAACTTCGCCAGGGTATTCTACAGGCTTTCAGAGAGTGTAAAGACCAACCATGGCCACCAACAGCTGAAGACATGGAGCTCAATCCTGAAGACATCCTACCTCCAGACCTTGTCCGCTTTCTCAGCGTGCTAATGACTGGCAAGGAGGGCATCGAGACAGAAAAGGTGAAGCGTCTGGTCTTCTCCATTGGACAAGATCTGTGCCGTGCAGTGTCAGATGGAAAATGGAAGTTACCAAAGCACATTCTCCTCTGTGTGACTGTAAGGCACCTGTTCCGAAGCAAACAGCTCACCACAATACTACACAGGCTTGGACACTCTGAGAGCTACGATTTCGCCTTGGAGTTGGAAACTGCTCTCGCCAAGGTCCTGGATGAAGTCTCAACTTATCGTACACCACAAATTGTGACAGGAGAGGGCAACCTTGTATTCCACTGTGAGTGGGACAACTTGAATAAAACCACTACCAGTGTGCACGGCAGCAACATTGTAAACAGTGCTGGAGGAATCATGGTGCAGGAGGTCAAGCCCGGGTTCGAGAGCAGCAAGGACCGAATGCTACCTACCATCAATAGGTCACAACAGCGTAGCCTGAAGGTCGACACACCAAAAACTCTCCCACCCTTGCACTTTACTCGCGTTGGCCCGAAGTTCCCTGAAGGCTCATCATTCACACCGCCAGCAGAGAATGACACAGTCTATGCCACTACGATGCAAGAGTACTACATCTGGCTCTTCATCAGATACATCGGAAGCTGTGGCCTGCAGCCTGTGCCTGGGCTAGGGGGTTTCACCTCTGCAACTGGTTCTCCCCCACCCAGCAAATCAACAGTCGACTACTGCATGCCTATCCACCAACCGATCACAGACAACGCAGTTGTTCGTGAGCTACTGAAGCGTTCCGAGGCAGCAACTGCTGAGGTGGGTCAGAGATGGGTCCTGAATACATTTGATCTGGGTGTCTGCATGAAGTCCAAGGTTGATCTGGCTCGCCTTCCTCCATGCCAGTCTGCCCTGAAGCCGCACATCCAGCGTGTGAACCACCGCGTAGCATTGTACAAAAGAGCCGATCAACCTATCATCGAAAAGCCAAAACCTTATGAGGAGCAAGGATGGATAAGGACTGATGAAGGACTGTTGAAACCAATGTGGTCCAGTGGTCCCATCCTACCAACCTCACTGGTGGATCTTCTGAACACAGGAGAGCACGAAGAGGAGGAGGAAGAGGAAGGAGAAGAAGAGTTTGACTCTGACGATTTCGATGAAAATGATGATGACTGACTCAGTGTAGAATCACTAATGCTAATGATGTTTATCTAAAACAAGCAAGAGAAGAGTGGTCACATTGAGTGCTAGGACTATTTTGACAGTTGTAATATTTAGAAAAATAAAACTTTGTGTTAACGTCTGTGTAGACGGACCTTAATATGAGTCTATTATTTCGTAAAACTGTGATTATTTTGTAAATAAAGCACTAATTAGCATACTAGTATACCATAGACACATGTAATCATGTTATGAATAGTTCTATCATGATCTATGCCCTTCAAAACATGGGTCTAGACACCTTCATTTTTCAATTATCTGCAATATTGGCTGAGATATGTCAAAAATCGTTTTTTTGATAATGGCAGCAGTAATTTGCATAAAAATGGTATGTGGGACATTTTTTCAGCTTGGGGCCATAGCTAGTCATTTTCTACACATTTTTTCCAATCTAGAAACACTGATTAGAAGTATATCTCCGGGGGGTGCAGGGGGACCTAGTCTTCCTACTAGACTATATGAAAGCTTCCACTCCAACACGACAAGCTTGTGTCCCAGGCAGGAGAATATCTCCAAAAGTAATGCTCGTTACATCCATATAAGATTCGTTTGGTGTTTGAACAAAAGTCCAGGTCGAAGTGCAAGCATCTTCTTACTTTACAACTTGTACTAATCCTAAATATTTTGCAGTAATTTTGTACCTGAATTCACGAGACCGCTCCTCCCTTACCCCTCGATCCACAAAAGGTTTATTTCTGTCTGACACTATATTTATCTTTGGTAACTTCCTAAAGTTCATTTATGATGAGCAATGGGCACACTATGATGATATGGATGACGTGTACCCACCATCACCGCTCACCCGTTCACCGATGGTCCTATCGGCCTGCAAAGTCGGGCTTTCGACAGGTGAGATTGCGGTGAGACGCGGCCCCTCGTGCTGTTGCCCCTTGGCTTGCCGCTGAACGTCCCACCAGGTGAGGCCTTTCCCCTTAGAAACGTGTGGGTTGGTTATTGTCGAGTTGCAGTGATGAACACAGACACTATCTGGCAATCTACACCACCTTGAGACAAACGAGTCAAAATAATAACAACTTTCTTATCTAGCTGGTTGATCTACAAACGTCGGTTCCATAAAGCTGGCAATACCAGGTGATGACTTTTCACTTCACCTTAAACCCTTTTAAAAAACAGGATTTGGACTATCATTGGACCTATCATGGCTTACAAGGGCAAATGTGGCATCCCGCAAATCGGAGCACTGCTACCTGGCCTGGTCGTGGTGGTGTGGTCACCATGCTGATGACTACGATAGCAATTGCAGTTCCACTGCAAAGCGCAATGGCGAAATGGAGGTAGTGCAGTCGGCGGAGGCTCCCAGGACGGCTGTCGGGTTGTCCACAATGCGGTGGAGGATGCAGAAATTCCAACACCATTCGGATGATGCCTGCTGCAAGACCCATCATAAGACCCCAAAACGCACCCTGCAGGAATGATTTTTGTGTTTTTATCCTCGAGGGGCACACATGATCGCTGCCAACCAATGGGGAAGAGTGCAGATTGAAATGCATAGCAATGTCACCAGTAGAGAGACGCGTGCCGGTGTGGTTGGTCTATGTACCTGCTCGTTGGCCCGTGGCCAGAAAAAGGCCAACAGGAACACTGCGGTGATCGGCGGTGCCAGATAACTCGTCACTGACTGTATGTACATGAACAGCTGTCCGCTGTTGGCATTTTGCAATATTGGTATCCACACTAGGCTGATGACGACCAGGATTACCGTCACGATCCTGAAAAAGAGACACCGTTACACGTCATTCCTGGTACGCGGAACTGAGAACTTGGATGATCCACGATTCGGGAGCAACCACTTGCCTTCCCACCAGGAGGAGCTCTCGCTCCGTGGGCTGTCGCCGGATCTTTTTCCAGATGTCCATGGTGAACAACGCACTGCTGCTGTTAAATATGGATGTGAGAGATGACATGAGGGCCGCCATCATGACTGCGATCATGAGCCCACGTAGACCTGGAAAGTAGAACAAGTCATCAAAATCATGAGCTGAGAGACACGTTCTTGCCGTTTTGGAGGAAAACGTCATCGAACACAATTGGACACCTGTTCCTGAAACCATTCTGGGTTTCCTTTGGGAATGGCGATGTTAGATTGCCAGGAATATCGTGGCACCTACCTCCACCTTTTGGCCAAGGCACAAAACAAAATCCACTTGTGGGAATGATGAGAAACCTCCTTGGTAGCGAAAAGTCTATCAAGCGTATACTCATATGCTTTAGTTAAAGCATGGGACGGTATGATCAACATGTTATACCTGACAATGATATTATAGTAGAAGTACGTACCGTCGGGCATGAGTTCGATCACAAGCTTCGGATAAGCTATGTTGGAGCAGCCAACCTCTGTATCGCAGACCTTCCTGCATTCCTCCGGGTCCACGCAGGCCACCGAGTCTGTGCACAGGAAAGGTGACATAGACGAAGGGTCTTTTTCCTTGGTCTTTTGTACTCGTGCAAGTTTCAGACCTTCCAACCAAACATTCTTCAAATGGATTTTTAGATTAAAAAAAATTCCTTGGGAGCAAGCATGAACCCACATCTTACCGGACAGACATTTCAAGAAAAGTTAATACAAGAAGACGTCATGCAGAGCACGATACTTGCAAAATCCGCCCCCCACCCCCAAGGAAAAAAAAATCCATTGATACAGCAAATTGTCCATTTCATCAAGATTAAAATTGACAATCTTGATCAAAGCTCGGGTCAACAGGTAGAAAATGACGATTTTTCAGATGAAAAATGATGATTTTGTAAGGTTGACCTTGAGTTGACCTTTGACCTTTTGACCTCAAAAATAGTTCGTTTCCCTATTTAGTGACTCAATGTGCAAATGCTGTTCAATTTTCAAGCCAAGCAGATGAAAATTAAGGGTATTAAAAACTTGGCCTATGTTGACCTTTTGGCCTATGTTGACCTCAAAAATAGTTGGTGGTTGAATTCAGTGACCATATATGTGAATCCTCTTATAATTTGAAGTTAATCAAATGAGAATTGGTGATTTTAGAAATTCGGCCTATGTTGACCTTTTGGCCTATGTTGCCCTCAAAAATACTTGGTGGTTGAATTCAGTGACCAGTTATGCAATCATCTTCAAATTTCAAGTCAATTGGATGAAAATTGAGGATTTTAGAAATTCGGCCTATGTTGACCTTTTGGCCTATGTTGACCTCAAATATACTTGGTGGTTGAATTCAGTGACCAGATATGCAAGTCCTCTTCAAATTTCAAGTCAATCGGATGAAAATTGAGGATTTTATAAATTTGGCCTATGTTGACCTTTTGGCCTATGTTGACCTCACATATACTTGGTGGTTGAATTCAGTGACCAGGTATGCAAGTCCTCTTCAAATTTGGAGTCAATCGGATGAAAATTGAGGATTTTATAAATTTGGCCTATGTTGACCTTTTGGCCTATGTTGACCTCAAATATACTTGGTGGTTGAATTCAGTGACCAGATATGCAAGTCCTCTTCAAATTTGGAGTCAATCGGATGAAAATTGAGGATTTTATAAATTTGGCCTATGTTGACCTTTTGGCCTATGTTGACCTCAAATATACTTGGTGGTTGAATTCAGTGACCAGATATGCAAGTCCTCTTCAAATTTCGAGTCAATCGGATGAAAATTGAGGATTTTAGAAATTCGGCAAAGTTGGTGACCTTTGGCCTATGTTGACCTTTTGACCCCAAAAACAATAGGCTTCTCATTTGGGACGAGCTATACAGCTTGGTGAAGTTTCGTGACGATCGGTTTCGAATTGTGACCTGTAGGCCGGTGACAAACAAACAAACAGACAGAACCACAAACGCAACCGACCAATATACATGAAAAATCTTCGATTTTACAAGTAACAAGAGCTTTGGGAACAGGGGTGTTCTAATGTCTACAAGACGTTACGTGAACGAGGAGAGTCTAAACCAAGAGGGAGCACCAGTTCGTAGAAAAGAATGAACAACCCAAACATAAAGAGCATTTGTTAGTCGTGTCAACTCCATCCCAAGCCAATTAGGCCCACTTTGGAGATAATTACTCCCATGGGCGTAGACATTTTGAAATCGATCCAACCGAGTTTTACGTCTCCTGTTATTCGCTGCGCAGGAGTCGAACATGTTGTCGCATGGTCGAGTGACTTGCGAGTTCCGTACTTTCCAGTCCTGAGCGACAGTCGGGACATCTTGGAAAAGCGACGGTCGGGACATCCTTGAGAAAGGGAGCATACACCTGGCCGGTCGCCATGCTGGAAAGAAAGAAATTTGAGGGAGCGAAAGGGATTGTAAAAATGTAACTCTTCATCATTCTTCATCAATGTGGAGAGGGCAATGTTGAGGGTGTGATTGAGAGCCCGTGGATCGTTTTGATAGGAGGTCTAAGAGGGTGGGTGGAGTGAGTTCTTGAAGCTACATAAGCAGGTCGACTCAACACCATGGCTTTATCTCAAGAACTCTGCTTGAATTCCCGACATGTCAACTGGATTTCCAATGAAAACAAGCCAGAATTTTTGTACAGCGAGTCACAGCGGTTGGCTCTGGAGGCCCTTGTTGATAGAGGTCGCGAGGCGTTTGGACGCGTTCTGGAGGAAGAAGGTCTTTGGCAGTTCCTCTCCGAAGAGGAAATCCGTAGAATCTGCACCACGGTTGGCCAGAATGGGGCAAACGGTGGAGATTTCCTCACGGGTGAAGGATTGCCTGGTGGGACGGACAGCAGATCCCTCACGTACTGGCCGGAAGAGTCGGACGACATGGCCCCTGGTCGGCTCGACTTGGGTTGGCCGGACAAAGAGGGCTATCGTGGAGTGACACGTGCGGCCGTGTACACGCAACCTCCTGCTGACTTCAGTCCCTCCATCAAGGAAACTGTCCGAAGGCTCATCAGGAATGCACATACGGTGAGGACAATGCTCACACCCACCTGCACCATGCGCCAGTCCAGGTTGTTTAGCATATCATTCATTGTACCTTCACCGTGTCACAATTCACTACAAACGAGAAAAGCGAAAGGAAGTCGAGAAAGAGATAAAGAGGGAAGGAGATTAGTGGGGGTGTTGGGGAGCAGAGGAAAGGTGAGTGTGTGTTTTCAAGTAATGCACAACATACATCTGTTTGTGTATGTATATGCATGCTCGTGTATACGTCAGTTGTGTTTGTGTGTCTTCTGCTGTGGAGTGGTGTAGGTTACAAGTTTGGGAGGTTGGTTGGGTGCTCCAGCATACATTTTTGGTGCTGTGGTTTCTGGGAGTGGAAGCTGTTATTTTGTTGTTGTAGTTTGTGTTCTCGCTGACTGGAGGTGAGGAAACACATGCATCCAAGTGAAGTTGTTGCATGTGGAGGCATATGTGTGCCCCTGCTGGCCCACATTAGCTGACCGTATCGAGGTTGAAGGGCCGAAATGGAATGATGCTTAGGACTTCGACTGACACACACATATATATATATATATATATATATATATATTGTTACAGACGTGGCTTGGATGTTATTTACCGAGCGGTTTTATGGTATGACCACGTCTGCACAAGTTACCCGATTGTGCCCGAACGTTGACTAATCGCGCTATGCTAGACCAATGAAGGAAAAAGAAGACACACGGCTGGAATTAATACGACACGACACCAGGGATACGGTTCTCAAAGGTTGTTATTACAATAATGCGGAAGGTTTAGATTACAGGGACAAGAGGGAAACATAGGAAGGTGGGCACTTAAACACAATCTTATATTATTCCCAACAGACGACAGATAAACGGGACAAGGCTCACTCACACGGGGTTTGATGCAAAGGACAGGCGGGTAGCGATCGCTCCAGGTGCACCTGGGCTCAGGGCAGGATCACGTACGGTCCAGTTTAAGAGATGCGGTGGAGGTATTGCAGCGCTCGAGGGGTGGCGACTTCTCTCTCCAGGCTGGGGGCGCATCTGACGTCACATCCGGCGCGGGGCCGCGTATATCCGGCGGGGAGTGACACGCCCTCGGCTCGTTAGCTCCGCCTCGTGGAATCGGCACGTTGCTTCTCATTGGGTGCGTGGGGGGGTTACTGGCTCCGCCCCTGACGAGGAGCTGACAGCCAGCCCCTTCGGGGTAACGCCGTGGAGCGTATGGTCATGGCGGGTAACCGAGCCGGTGTGAGGACGCACACTCCCCGCCCCTCTGTTGTTGTAGTCGTAGTTGTAGTTGTAATTGTTGTTGTAATTGTTGTTGTTGTTGTTGTTTGGGGAAGAAGATGGGAGGAGGTATGGGAAAGGTCCTAAACTCACTACTGATGCCATATAATCACATTCTGGTGCAACGAAGAGTCATAATTAATGGAAACGAGGCCTTAACTGACATAGATTAAGAATAACTAGGAAGATGTCCGAAAGTTGGCTACGTGTGGTGCGGTGGACCTGGGCACGACATTTAATGGGGGAATAAGGGGAAGGTCGGCTCTACTGATTGTTATTTACATGCAATGGGACTAGGGAATGGGGGATTGGGGAAAGTTGGGGAGTATTGGAGAAAATAGGGGAATATTTACAAGCGGATATGGAGGCCAAATTCCATATTCGCAACATTGCACCCTTCTCTACCCTCGGGGCGTCCCGACCCGATAAATTTTTACCTACTTTAGTGTGGCACGCAATGTAGTTCCCTCTACTATTAACTCTACCCTGAGTGCGACAGTTTTACAGATATTCACAAATGAGTAAATATGTCCCCCTGCGACGTTGCACCCTTCTCCTCACAGAAACACACCCACAGGATAACCGAATCCGGAAAGAATTCTCAAACTAAACATACAGCCGGTAGGGAGCATTATTTACAAGACTACGCTGCTATTTACACTACGATCCAGGACCTGTTTTTGGAGGAACACATGCAGATGTTATGCATAGAGAGAGCGCGCTTGCCAACATCGATACACCAACCCACGAGTGCTCTGTGGCCGACGGCCTTTAATAACGTGCAGAGCACCCTTCCCGAGCATCAAAAGCACCACCCCACCACCAATCGGTGCAGTCACCATTGTTCATTGGAATAAAAATAAATTCGACAACCCCTAACCCTGCAGGTGTCTCTTGCTCTTCTTGTGGTGCACTTGGTGTTAACTAAAAATGGTTCACCTGTATGGCATAGGTGCCACGTTGACCCATAGGTCCATCCCCGGGTGGTGCTTGGCCGCAAACGAACTGCGGTCCATTGTGGGTGGCCACAAACATTGCGGTCCATATGGTGTATCGATCCCGGCAGCAAACAGCGAAAGTGCAGGCCCACAACTGCGCAGCCAGCACCTCTCTCTCCTCTCTCTCTACCCCAAAGCCAGATCCTCGGAGGTGGGAGACAAAAGAAGAAACAAGTGAGTAAGGTGGTAAGGGCGCAAAAGTGCACGCAATGTAAGGTGATGCACACTGGGGGCACATGGGAACCAGGTGAGACAGGTACGTTCCTATCGTACGCCCCCCCCCCCCCCACCAGGTAACCTACATGGCCCCTCCCTTACCCCTTACTGTATCCACACAACACAACACTACCCATAAACATCTACTTTACAAATCAACAAACATCCCTACTGTCTTCCCCGTTCCTCCCATAAACCAAATTCGTCTTCTCTCCCTCCTAACCAATCAAATTTGCCATTTTCAACTCTCATCAAAATTTGCCATCTCCAACTGCACATCAAAATTTGCCATTACCAATTCATCATCAGTCCCTCCTAGGGAGGGAGAGATGGAATCACCCCAATGTCTCATCCACGTCGTGATGCGTCTCACAATCCACACAGCAATTTCATTTTCTGCAACAAAACAAAGAAAACACAGGTGTGGAGTCATCATCATCACCACAGGTAAGTGGCTGCGTATGGTGCGACAGGTTCATCAATCCTAACTATCTCCTAAATGACTTTAACAACTTTACACTACCCGGGGTCTTTCTCCGGCCAAACCATTGGCCCTCTTACACTATGGGTTCTAAAAACCAATTCCCATTGGCCAAACTGTGGTGCTCTTCAATTTGGGGTCTCACTCCCCCGATTCATCTCCCGGTGCCCTCGCACAATTTCTGGGCTGCGGCGTGTACCTCTCCCAGTGGGTCTACCCACCTGCACACCTCCACCACTGCAGTTGCCTCCGAGCTTACCTGCTCCTTGCCCTAACCTAACTACCTGGGGAAGGCCCTCTGGCACTCTCCCCACTCGGTGCCCTCTCTGGCACTGGGCTACCCGGGTCCGTCCTCCGGATCCTCGGGCCCCATCCACAACTCTACCGGCTCCCAGAGCCCACCTGCGGCCTCACCTGGCCGACATCCTCACAGTGGTGGAGTGCTCAACCAACTACACACACTAACAGGCTACACGCCCAGCCATTTCCACAACACTAATGCACCCATTCACAACACCATTCTGCAACCGCACCACAGATGCCAATATCCAACCACAATTTACCTGCACCCTCTACCTAACACTTACACTACCCGCCCCGGGTATCCGTGATGGGGGTCCACTCTTCCCCCATCCACACCTTCGCACCATGCACACCACTCCGTACCACTTACTCCAACTCTCTCCACACACCTGTACCTGCACACCTGTGCTCTCACACCTGGTGCCACCTGCACCCTTCTCTCCCCAAGCGCATTCGCGCTGATCCACACACTCACTACTCATACACTGCTCCACACACCTGTCCAGTTGCACACCTGTGCAATCACACCTGTTCAATTCTCACACACACGGCATCATCTCAGCTAACTACTCCCCTCTGAAACTTGCGCTTCCCAGTCGTCCCTTTAAACTATTGCGCTCCCTCGTCATTATCATCCACACTAATCTACCTGCGTCCCCACTACAGGTATCAGTCACTAACTAATCTTAACGTTACCTAATGTCAATCTCTTCTAGATCCCTACTAATAACCTAACCCACCCGGGCTAGTTTTCACTGCCATACACCCCATAATCTAGTGCGCATTTGCCCCCCACATATGGGAAGGATGGTGGATTTGCCATCCCACCACATCGGGGGTCTCTCACTACCAATTTTGCACATCAAATTTCAACAAATTAAAAATTTGCCAATCACTGCCCATCATCTGCCAATCACTACTGCCAATCCCTTGCCAATCATCAAATTTTGTTTTTCTCTAATTTTGGGTCCAAAACACTAACCTCATCACCCAGTCTACTCACTAATACCTCTCGGTGCGCCAATCCCTGTCCAAAGCCCGGCTTCGTAAAGCCAAGCAATGGATGCGGGTTGTTTTGTGCCAGCGGCTGGATGCGTCCGGCACTCGGTGCAGGGACGGGGGCTTACCCGGGCCGAGATCCCACGCATCACCTCGGCGTGGAGCCATCCAATGTCCCGATCTCGACCTGCCGGCACGTCTCAACAAAACGTGGTCGCCATGACGACCCTTCCTATCCAGCCGCCCGCTCCGCCTAGTGGAGCACGGACGCGGCCGTTCAAAGCGAGGCCCGGCACGCACCGAGGGCCCGATTCGGCTATAAGTCGTTCTACACTCTACCCCGTCTAACGTCGATGCTTCACCTGGACGCTTACACCCCGCAGCCCGTTCCTTGCTCACACATCCAGCCGTGCCCATGCTCCTCGTACCTTTCCTTACACACCCAGGTACACTCATTCCACTCACAGCCTTGGTCATACACCTGACCACCGAACATTTTGGCACACATTCGTTCGTAGCACACCTCACCAAAACACCTCTTCGCGCCCCCTTCTCGGTCACCTCCTCTGTGACAATCACAGGTGTGCCCTCATTCGCACACCCAACCACGTGCCTCACCACCAACTCCAGCGTGCATTCCCACTCACGCTCTACCATTCCAGGTGTGCATCCTTCCATCCCAGGTGTACATCCTCGCTCACCTGTCACAACTAACTCACGCTCCATGTCACTCTCACTACTTTCACCTCCACTCGTGACAACGCACTCACCCTTACTCTTGACAGCACACTTTCCCCATGCACCTGTCCGTCACACACCTTTCTCGCGCACACTCTCCCGTTACACCCTCTGTAACACTCACCACAGGTGGACACTCTTCCTTACTTCTGACAGCGCACTCTTTCCTCATGCACCTGTCCGTCACACACCTTTCTCGCGCACACTCTCCCGTTACACCCTCTGTAACACTCACCACAGGTGGACACTCTTCCTTACTTCTGACAGCGCACTCTTTCCTCATGCACCTGTCCGTCACACACCTTTCTCGCGCACACTCTCCCGTTACACCCTCTGTAACACTCTCCACACCACGCTTCCATGTGCTCCCTCGCACATGTGCTACGACCGACTCACTCTCGCCAGCACACTCACTCCTTGGCACGCACTTTTTCCTCACACACCCCAGAGTCGGACTTTCTCGCACACCTCCTCTTTCGCACACCAGACCTGTCACACACCTCACCAACGGCCTTTCACGAACACCCGGATCCAAACCAATCCCCAAGCTTCTTAAATCTCCTGGCGCATCATACGCACGACCATATTGGTCACCACTTACACCGGGTCCTCTTTCTCTTCGCTTCTCCTCCATCACCTGCGAATCCCTCATCCGGTTAATGAGCACATCATCACGATCCGAACACAGACTCTGGACCAATTCTTTTACCTCCTCCTTTATCTCTTTGTTATCCTCTCTCCGTCGCTTCTTAATTTCGCTCACCCCTTCTTCCACTTCTTCTAATTTCTGCTTCACCTCTTTTATTCCCCGGTACGTATCCTCAAGCTCATCCTCTAAGGCTACCTTGACCGTTTCCAGGTGCGTCCTCACCTGCCGGTCCTTCGTCTCCATTACCTCTATCACCTCGTCCAACCTCGTTGTCAGTCCCTCACGTACCATCTGACATTCCCTCTTTGTCGCTATTAAGTCATCTTTTAGTTCTTTCTGTGTCGCCTTTAAACCTCCTAATACCGCAGTGTTCCTTCGAACCTGCTCCACTAACTCCGTCTGTCCCACCGTCAGCTGCTCCACCTCCTGCGTCAGGTCCTCTATGCCCCCCTGTAACTTTACAGTCCCCTTTCTCACCTCCTTCTCCATGTGCTCCTTACAGTGCCTCACCTCCTCGCGCACTCCTCCGACCGCCTCACTCACTCCTCCTCTGATCTCCTCTCCCATCACTTGCATCTCCTGCCCAGATGCCACCCTCATCTGCTCCATTTCCTCCCTGTGAGCATCCAGTTTGGTTTCTACCCCCATTCTGACCCCCTCTATCTGCTGCCCCATTTGGTTAACTTCCCTTTCCGCTTGGTCCCTCATGTCCCTCAATTTGCCTTCCATACTGTTTTCTAACCCCTCTAACCCAGTTTTCACTCCCTCTATCTGATTCTCCTGGGCAGCCATTCTATTTTCTACCCCCATTAACCCATTTTTCACTTCTTTTATCCCGTTGTCTAACCCCTCAAAATTATTGTCTAACTTCCCAAATTTCTTGTCTAACTCCTCAAAATTATTGTCTAACTTCCCAAATTTCTTGTCTAACTCCTCAAAATTATTGTCTAACTTCCCAAATTTCTTGTCTAATCCCTTAAAATTATTGTCTAACCCCTCACCGGTACCCCTCGCTTCGTCCCTCATTACCCCCATCTGGTTTCCCAATCGCTCCATCCTGTTTTTCATGTCTTCATTATACTGGACCACAAGGGCCGTCATTTGTATACAAAACAAGTTCCAATCCATCGGGGGCGCTGCCACGGTTGCCGGCGCGGTGACCAGCGAGGCGCCATTTTGCGTGCTTGCTACCCTCGCTGTTTCGCTCTCCTCACGTGTCTCAATTTGGTCCTGGACCGACCCTGCTTCACTCTCCCCTACCGGACCCCAGCCGTCTTGATCCGCCATAGCGCGACTTTCAAAATTCGGTTTTTTATTTTTATATTTTCGTAAAACAAATTCAAATTTCGCCGTTATAATTTCGCGCGGGAAACGCGCTCCGAATCGATTCGGTCGAGCGCCGTACGCGCTCCGGCTCGATTTTCCCTCCCAAAATTTGGGCCTAACTAATTTAGTCCCGGGTTCGAATTCCACTCCTCGACACCAATTGTTACAGACGTGGCTTGGATGTTATTTACCGAGCGGTTTTATGGTATGACCACGTCTGCACAAGTTACCCGATTGTGCCCGAACGTTGACTAATCGCGCTATGCTAGACCAATGAAGGAAAAAGAAGACACACGGCTGGAATTAATACGACACGACACCAGGGATACGGTTCTCAAAGGTTGTTATTACAATAATGCGGAAGGTTTAGATTACAGGGACAAGAGGGAAACATAGGAAGGTGGGCACTTAAACACAATCTTATATTATTCCCAACAGACGACAGATAAACGGGACAAGGCTCACTCACACGGGGTTTGATGCAAAGGACAGGCGGGTAGCGATCGCTCCAGGTGCACCTGGGCTCAGGGCAGGATCACGTACGGTCCAGTTTAAGAGATGCGGTGGAGGTATTGCAGCGCTCGAGGGGTGGCGACTTCTCTCTCCAGGCTGGGGGCGCATCTGACGTCACATCCGGCGCGGGGCCGCGTATATCCGGCGGGGAGTGACACGCCCTCGGCTCGTTAGCTCCGCCTCGTGGAATCGGCACGTTGCTTCTCATTGGGTGCGTGGGGGGGTTACTGGCTCCGCCCCTGACGAGGAGCTGACAGCCAGCCCCTTCGGGGTAACGCCGTGGAGCGTATGGTCATGGCGGGTAACCGAGCCGGTGTGAGGACGCACACTCCCCGCCCCTCTGTTGTTGTAGTCGTAGTTGTAGTTGTAATTGTTGTTGTAATTGTTGTTGTTGTTGTTGTTTGGGGAAGAAGATGGGAGGAGGTATGGGAAAGGTCCTAAACTCACTACTGATGCCATATAATCACATTCTGGTGCAACGAAGAGTCATAATTAATGGAAACGAGGCCTTAACTGACATAGATTAAGAATAACTAGGAAGATGTCCGAAAGTTGGCTACGTGTGGTGCGGTGGACCTGGGCACGACATTTAATGGGGGAATAAGGGGAAGGTCGGCTCTACTGATTGTTATTTACATGCAATGGGACTAGGGAATGGGGGATTGGGGAAAGTTGGGGAGTATTGGAGAAAATAGGGGAATATTTACAAGCGGATATGGAGGCCAAATTCCATATTCGCAACAATATATATATATATATATATATATATATATATATATATATATATATATATATATATATATATATATATATATATATATATATACATGTGTATATATATAACTAAGAAATAGTAGAAACTCCACAGTACGAGCAGGGCGTCTCATTTGCATTGAATAAATAATCGTTAGATTAAATAAGACGTGGAAGTAGCTTCAGGACGTCGATCTTTAATTGTCGACAAGCTTTCGACCAACAAAGGTCTTCTTCTGAGTCGGCCCCAAGTTCAACGGAAGACCTCGTTGTCCGTTGAACTTGGGGCCGACTCAGAAGAAGACATTTGTTGGTCGAAAGCTTGTCGACAATTAAAGATCGACGTCCTGAAGCTACGTCCGCGTCTTATTTAATCTAACGATTATATATATATATATATATATATATATATATATATATATATATATATATATATATATATATATATATATATATATATATATATATATAGACTTGGCATTTAATATGGAATTTCTTTTTTTTCTTGATTTGGGTTTATTTCTGAACTCAGTATATCAATCTGGTGAGTTTCTTTTACCCTTCGGTGATGTCTTTGTTGAAAGAACCATGTCACTAATTGTCTTTCGCAGCAAGAAGTCAATAACAGGATTATATCACAGGTGGTGTGACAAAATGTAAGGACAGGTACATTTGACGATTGGCTTCACAATCGGGTATATAAGGGTTGTTGCGTTCTGTATTAGTGGAAAACAACTGCTGCACATCTACAAAAGTTTTGCCGCTTCCTCTGGAAATGGTCCATCAACTCGACAATGCTGTTTGTCATGGAGTGGTGGCTTTACGAAATTCTGGCATGAAACCGTGCTATTGCTCGGCAGTATGGCATCACTCAAGGTTATGGTTCAAATATCCTGAAACGAAATGCTCAGAGGGGTGTCCCTACTCCAATACCGAGGCCAGGACGTCCACGCAGAACCACAAGGAGAGATGATCGCCAGCTGCATCGGTTAGTCTGCAATGGCCGTACCAAGTCAGCTAATCGGCTAAGGGCTGAGTGGCAGCAACTGACAAATGTGCCTGTATCCAGAAGGCGAGTCAACCAACGACTGGTTCAAGCAGGCTATCATGCCAGGCGTCCCCTGAGAAAGCCACGCCTGACCAGACAACACATCCAGCGCCGATTGCGGTGGGCCAGAGAGCACCGTCAATGGCAGCCAGGACACTGGAATCACGTGACCTTCAGTGACAAGTCTAGATTTCTGGTCTATCGTCAAGATGGCCACGTCCGAGTATGCAGACAAGTGCATGAAGCCTACAACGAAGATTGTATAGTGCCAAGAGTCCAGGCTGGAGGTGGTGGGGTGACCGTTTGGGCTGCTTTTAATGCAGGGGGCAAAACTGACCTGGTTGTTCTGAATGGAAACCTGAACCAGTTCAAGTACAGGGCCATTCTGGAAGAAACATTGCTTCCATTTGCTCGTGTAGCCTTTCGAGGAAACTTTGTCTTCCAAGATGACAATGCATGGCCTCATCGTGCTCGCATGATCCAACACTTTCTTGCTGACCGTGGTGTAGAGCATATGGAGTGGCCTGCCATGTCCCCGGATATGAATCCGATAGAGAACTTGTGGGCAGAATTAACGCGTCAAATCGACAACTTGGACCAGCAGCCTACCTCTGTGCGTGAATTGCATATACTAGGGCGTGCCCGTACGTGGGTGCAAAAAAACATGCGTGCAAACAACAACAACAAAAAAAAACTTTGAAACCACGTGGCAGTAACGACCACAGAACCCCCCCCCCCTCTATTTACATGAAATGGTTTGGTCCATTCGCAAAGCCAAAGCGAACGGCTTGCGAGTACGGTAGAACCCCCCCCCCCCCCCCCTCTATTTACATGAAATGGTTTGGTTCATTCGCAAAGCCAAAGCGAACGGCTTGCGAGTACGGTGACCATACTTTGGGAACCACTTGTCCGATTAATTTCAAACCTTGAAAAGGCACATCCTCGGGTCCCCAGCAATATACCTGGCAAGTTTCAAGTATATCGGACCCGTGGTTGTCGAGAAACAGTGGTCACATACACACACACATACACACACACATACACACACACATACACACAGAGATTACTGGAATTATAGATAGATATATATATATACAGACTTGTCATTTAATAAGGAATATTTTTTTTGTGGGGGTGAACTTACTTTTCAAGATGTCTATGAACCAAAAGTTCATTGGAATTATGTTGAAATTATTCTAGATTTTGTTAATGTGACCTTTAAAAGAAACAAAAACCACATTTGACATTTCGAAACAAATAAATTGATCCTTGAAAGTGATGTAAACTGACGTCGAACTCAATTCATGGACATTACTGTGTTAAGCTTCTGTACGTTCTCCAGAAGTAGGTCTTTATTTTGCACATTAGACAAAAAATTTTTTAACAAAAACAAAAGTGAAATTACGATTGGGATTACGGACAGTAAAATTACAGTTCAGTACTTCGTGTAACCCCCACAAGCATTCAGGAGAGCACGTACACGTTGAGGCATGCTGTTCACGAGATTTGCCAAGGTTTGGACAGGAATCGCTTGCCATGCAGTGACAATAGCCTGCTGCAATTCACGCACAGAGGTCGGCTGCTGGTCCAAGTGGTCGATTTGACGCGTTAATTCTGCCCACAAGTTCTCTATCGGATTCATATCCGGGGACATGGCAGGCCACTCCATATGCTCTACACCACGGTCAGCAAGAAAGTGTTGGATCATGCGAGCACGATCCGTCAGCAAGAAAGTGTTGGATCATGCGAGCACGATCATTGTCATCTTGGAAGACAAAGTTTCCTCGAAAGGCTGCACGAGCAAATGGAAGCAATGTTTCTTCCAGAATGGCCCTGTACTTGAACTGGTTCAGGTTTCCATTCAGAACAACCAGGTCAGTTTTGACCCTGCATGAAAAGCAGCCCAAACGGTCACCCCACCACCTCCAGCTTGGACTCTTGGCACTATACAATCTTTGTTGTAGGCTTCATGCACTTGTCTGCGCACTCGGACGCGGCCATCTTGACGATAGACCAGAAATCTAGACTCGTCACTGAAGATCACGTGATTCCAGTGTCCTGGCTGCCATTGACGGTGCTCTCTGGCCCACTGTAATCGGCGCTGGTGGTGCTGTCTGGTCAGGCATGGCTTTCTCAGGGGACACCTGGCACGATAGCCTGCTTGAACCAGTCGTTGGTTGACTAGCCTTCTGGATACAGGCACATTTGTCAGTTGCTGCCACTCAGCCCTAAGCCGATTAGCTGACTTGGTACCGCCATTGCGGACTAACCGGTGCAGCTGGCGATCATCCCTCCTTGTGGTTCTGCGGGGACGTCCTGGCCTCGGTATTGGAGTAGGGACACCCCTCTGAGCATTTCGTTTCAGGATCATTGACACCTGACCTTGAGTGATGCCATACTGCCGAGCAATAGCACGCTGTTTCATGCCGTAATTTCGTAAAGCCACCACTCCATGACAAACAGCATTGTCGAGTTGACGGACCATCTCCAGAGGAAGCGGCAATAACTTTTGGAGATGTGCAGCAGTCGTTTTCCACTAATACAGAACGCAACAACCCTTGTATACCCGACTGTGAAGCCAATCATCAAATGCACCTGTCCGTACATTTTGCCACGCCACCTGTGATATAATCCTGTTGTTGACTTCTTGCTGCGACAGACAATCAGTGACATGGTTCTTTTAACAAATAAATCACCAAAGTGTAAAAGAAACACACCAGATTGATATACTGAGTTAAGAAAGTAAACCCAAGTCAAGAAAAAAAAAAATTCCATATTAAATGCCAAGTCTGTATATATATATATATATATATATATATATATATATATATATATATATATATATATATATATATATATATATATATATATATATATATACATATATATATATATATATATATATATATATATATACATACATATATATACATATATATATATATATATGTTGGAACCCATCTGTGGATCGGTCCCATCGGCCGATGGGTCTGACCCGTTTGCGGATCCGCAGATGGGTCGCCCATCGGCTGTGGATGCACGAGAAATGACAATGCAGACCCATCGGCCGATGGATCTGCGCCATCTGCGGATGTGTTGTTCACCTTGAAGGAATGTGTTGACAGAATGGTGCTCTTCAATCAGGTACACAGTCATTGGAATTACATGTGGTAGGAATTTAACAGAGATGATTTTAAAATGTTTTATTTTCTATTTCTACCCATCTATTTATACATTTTGTCAATACATTTTGTAATTAACAGATACATGGTAGTTTTAGTAAAGCTTTACATAACATACTCAACATTATTTACATACTTTACATACATAACATACATAACATACATACATAACATACATAACATACATAACATACATACATAACATACCATACATAACTTTACATAACATACTCAAGGTGAACAACACATCTGCAGATGGCGCAGACCCATCGGCCGATGGGTCTGCATTGTCATTTCTCGTGCATCCACAGATGGTCGCCCATCGGCCAACGGGTCAGACCATCGGCCGATGGGACCGATCCACAGATGGGTTCCAACATATATATATATATATATAATATATATATATACATATATAGATTTTTTCTTTTTCTTTTTCTTTTCTTTAAGAAACAGGAAGTAAATTCCTGCGTGGGGCTAGTGTGAAAAAATTCTGACTCAACCCGGGACGTATATATATATATTCTCTCAAAATCAAGGAAATATCTATTTCTGCATCTTTGAAGGCCCCAAATAGTCCCAACTAATATAATTGACTGGGTAAGTTTTTGGCTCGACCGGCTGGCCAGGCCTCACTTTCTACTGAAGACGACAGGAATTTGTCACTTGTTCCAGGGTGCCGGTGATAACTTGCCTACTCTTCGTGAAAGACCAGCCCGACAGTGGGGCGAGACTTGGACCCACGCGAGACAGGTCGAAGGTGTCTAACAAACGAATGTAGCGAGAGCAAATTGCCACGAGCTTGGTTGACGTTCACACCTGGAGTGGTTGTTGTTGCAGTTCGAGTGAATACAAAGGTGGTGCCACGGTCCCACAACTTTAGCTGAAATCCGATGTTTTGACATTTTCGACCATGTCTATGCTCATTTGGCTCTATCCGCACAATCGAGAAAACGGTAACTCTACGGAAGGCAAGAGAAGGGAAGTGATGCTACAAAACTTTCATATTTAACTTTTTTGTCAAAATTTGGACAAAGGTCTCCACCCTTGATTTGCCAAAGGTACGTCTCAAGATCTGAATGTGATGCTCCAATATTATGTAACTCCGTGTGCCCGACATAAAAATGTTTTCACCAGGTCGTGAAATCCTCAAGGGTTGCACCTGAAAACGAATTGGTTTGTCGAACAAGTAAGACCGAAGACCTTCAAACAATCGTACAATCGTTCGATCTTGAATGAAAGCTCTTGAGATTGGCTCCTCGGTCGTGACTGGTCTGGTCGAGATCTCGGAACACGACTGCAATCCGTGTGGCTTTGCCGGAGATTTGCGATAAACATTGTGTCGGCAAACAAAATGGCCGCAATGTCAGCAAAAAAAACTCACCAATTAGCTCGTAAGTAGATCTCGGGTGGACATCATTTCGGCCTACTTTCCACCGATTGTAGCCTTCGAATCCTTTGGACCACTCCAAACAACACAATCCCCAAAGTATAGCGATGCTCAAAAGCCCGTTTTCTTTTTCTTTCCTGAAGGTCTCTGTAGTGTCCATCTTGTTTATCCCGTGTTCCCCATCCCAGCCTTCTCCCTTCCACAGATCTCCTGATGTCCCTGTTCTCTACTGTTGTTGTGCTTCCCTCTCTCTCCCCCACTTCTCTCCCTTCCCCTTTATTATATGTTCTGTGTGTTCGCTCTTATATGAGCCTCGACTCAGCAGACAATTTTTTTTTTAACCCCGCAAAATGCACATCCACAAATTCCCAACTACTTTCTCGGGATATTGACTGCTCTCCACCAACCGCAGCTCATCGCCATCGCCATGGACCGTTTCACCGACGTGGAGATTCTGCGCGACGTCGCAACGGTAGCATGGCGCAGCAACATTGCAGCCTACATTATCCTGGATGAGGCCCATGTCTCGGCTTTCACCGATGCCTGCGAGGCTTGCAACCTGCACGCAGGTGTGCTCAAGGTACTAACACCTACTATCGCTACGCTTATCTTCTTCGTTCGTATGCGGCACACTGCTGCGGGGTAGCATCATTAGCCTAGGGTGAGGCTGTGTATCTGGTGCGGTGCCCTCTGCTGCTTCGGGCAGGAATTTGGAATTTGTTTCGGTAGCCGACTTGTGCAGTTTAACGTCCATCGGAGGGACGACAAACATTGATGATTCACCAGTCTGTGAAACACCAGGATGAGAGTTTATAGCTGGGTCAGGATTCAAACCTAGGCTAGATAGCTTAGAGGCGAGAGTGGGCACATCTAGGCCAGCCTGCCATGCCTGTGATACAGTCACAGTGTTACATCCCTCTTTCCTGAATTTTGTTTCTATAAACACTGCGACCAAGGAGTGAAGATGGAAGGGACATTCTTGAAAAATGAACAAACTAATCTCTAACAAATGAGGATTACAAAATTTGTAACTATTATAAAATAATATCACGTTATATTCACGATTTTTTTGTTTTTTTCTGGAACTGAGTGGCGTGCTGATGATGAGGGGTGTGTCGTTGAAGCTGAAGGGAAAGGTGTATGCTGCATGTGTGAGAAGTGTTATGATTTATGGGAGCGAGACATGGGTAATGAACGTAGAGCAGCAACGAAGGCTGGAAAGGGTGGAAATGCGAATGGTTCGACGGATGTGCGGAGTATCGTTGAGAGAGAGGAAGACAAATGATGAATTGTGAAAGATGATGGGAATAGAGCCTGTGATGGATGCTGTGAAGAGGAACAGGTTGAGATGGTTTGGTCATGTGTTGAGGAAGGATGAATGTGACCGGTTGAGAAGAGTGATGGAAATGAATGTAGAAGGAAGTAGAGGACGGGGAAGACCGAGAAAGACTTGGCTAAAGATGGTGGAAGAAGAAATGCGGGCAAGGGGGTTAACAAGGAGAGATGCAGAAAATAGGGCAAAATGGAGAACATTGTCATGGGGACCGCAAGGCTAACCCCCGCTCTAGCAGGGAAAATGGCCTTAAAATGACTGTTGTTGTTGTTGTTGTTGTTGTATTGCACACCGCACCTTTCCTATGCCATCTCCAGGCATTGCAAATCGTCATTGCTGGGCACCGAAGGGGGCTCGGCAGTGACACACGCTGAAAGGGAGTACTCAGTTTTCACTCTGTTTGTTTGTTTTCATGTTTTCTTGTTTGTTTGTCCGGGAGATATCTCAGCCATCCTTTGAGCTAGGAAGCTGAAATTTCGGCACAGTAGTGAGCAAGTCCTTTGTCAAAAACGGTATTTTTTGTTTTTTGATTAATCAATAAATTGAGGAGTTATTTAATTATTAGCGATTAATTAAGTAGGCCCTGGTGTTGGGCTAGCGGCTAGGGTGCCGGCTTAGGATATCCTTGGATCCTGGGTTCGAATCCCGGTCGATCGCTGAATTAACACCAGGGGGGTTGACTCAGCCTGTCATCCTTCCGAGGTCGGCTAATTGAGTACCAGTTCACTGGGTAATTCCCTGTTTGTCGTTAAAGGCGGCAAAAAGGGTTGGCGTCAGGAAGGGCATCCGGCCGTAAAACATTGCTTCAAAAAGGGGACCAAAAAACAACAACAACCACGGTTCCCGAAAAAGGCCAACCCCCGCCTTGCGGGGAAAAATGGCCTCTAAAGGTGGTTTTAATTAAGTACTTATTTAATTAATCAAATTTCCTTTCTCTTCTGACCATTAACTCAGGCACCTTTTGAGTTAGGAAACTGATATTTGGACATGCCAATGACCAGGTGATTTGGCTGCAAAGGCTATTTTTAATTTATTAATTAATCAATTAATCAATTAATCGATTAATTATTTAATTATTCGATTAATGACCAAAAAAATTTTTTTTTTTAAGTTACAGATTCTGATGAAATGGTGCTGGTTTATGTGTTCTCTGACCGAATTGATTAATAATTTAATTTTTTAATGATTATTATTTATTTATTTTCATTATTAATCATTTATTTATTTTCTTTCTCATTTGGCCAATATCTCAGGCACCCTTTGAGCTCGGAAGCTAATATTTGGACATGAGTGACCAAGTGATGTGGCTAACAAGGATATTTTTGATTTATTGATTAATCAATTAATCAATTAATCGATGAATTATTTAATTATTCGATTAATTACTAAAAAATAATAATAATAATTCAGTTACAGATTCTGATGAAATGGTGGTGGTTTATGTGTTCTGTGACCGAATTGATTAATAATTTAATTTTTTTATGATTATTATTTATTTATTTTGATTATTAATCATTTATTTATTTTCTTTCTCATTTGGCCAATATCTCAGGCACCTTTTGAGCTGGGAAGCTAATATTTGGACATGACAGTGACCAAGTGATGTGGCTATCAAGGATATTTTTGATTTATTGATTAATCATTTAATCGATTAATTATTTATTGATTAATCAATTAATTATTTAATTTTTTTATTAATGACTTGTTTAATTAAATTTCTAAAAGATACATCTTCAGATGAAGCACTAGTGGTTTAGTTATGCTATTAGCCAATTGATTAAGAAAATATTTTGTGATAATCTTTTATTGATTTTAATTATACAATTAATCAATCAATTATTGTACACCTTTCCCTCCCAATGCAGCCTCTATGAGCTGCACTGCGGTATTGCCGGGCGCCGGAGGCGCCCCGGCAATGCTGCGCTGTAGGATATTTAATTATTGGGCATGGGGGCGGTGTACTTTGAATGTATCTGTACTTGTTAACGATTTTTTTTGGACGACATTTATGTGCAGCATTATTCATTGGGTTTCTTCGACTGAAGGTGCTATTGTCCTCGATCATGTGGCGACAGCCTTGTGGCATATGGATTATCCTGATTTCCGTGTCCTCCCCCATACACCAGAACATGAGGGTGAGAAGTGTTGTAGGAGGAAGTTTTCAAACGAGATCTGGAAAGATATTGCGTGGACCGACGAGCCAAAAGTTCATGATGATCGACGGAGACAAGGCCCTCTGCGGATCGTACAGGTAAAATAAACACTACTAAATTAATCACCCATGTTCCAAAGTGTACTTTATATGATCAATTAATCACCTCGACTTTCACCCAAAACAGTTTCACGTGGACAGCTTCACGTCTCGAGAGGAACATCGTGACGGTGTTAACCGGACAGGTGGTGGAAAACTTCGACAAAGAGTTCCGAGTGCTGTATGCCACCAGTCGCCCCGTCCTCATGGATCGGCTCAAACTCGTGCCCGAGCCTTTGCGGCCAAACAATCCCACACGCGTCCCCTTGCCCTTGCCGTCCAGAAAGACTCAAGAAAGCACCTGCAGCCTTCGACACCCTAAGTATGCTCTCGTGCGTTCTGGATCGCCATCCTCCCGGAAACCGATTGCCTACCGAGAGAAAGAAGACGGGGACGAAATGCATGGAGAAGGCAAAGCGAAGGAAGGTGATGACTACGTTCAGAAAACAGGGGACCATCAGAAGGAGGAGGAGAAAGAAAACCATGACCTCCTGCTTCATGTCCCCAAGGGAATCGGAGAATCGAGGGCAGCCTCGGATGGTGCCGTAAAGGGGTCCAGCCAGGGAGCCGGAAACGGGGAAACGTCCGCTTCTAGTCCCGACTCCTTACAGGATTCGAGGCAGTGGAAGCGAGAGCAGTTTTTGAGGAGGAGCAGCAAACCTCTCATCATTACCACAGGTTCTGAGGGTGAAATTGACTCCTCAACCGAGCACAACAGTGCACACACCAATATAAACAAGTCACCCAGCGACAAAGTGGCTCATCAAAACGCAAACACCAAGAAGGCCTCTGCTTTCATCTCGAAACCATTGCTGATCGACGAGCTTCGAGGGTACGCTCACAAACCGGGCAAACACCAGCCGCGGATCCATCTGCAACGTGAAGTTTGGCCGTCGCCGCGACAGTGGCCTTGCGGCGGGCAACGCTGGGCATCGGACGGAACTTACGGTATGTGCCGGCAAGAAAGGGATCTCTCCCTCGCATCATCGTCCTCTTTCACCGACCGTTCTTGCAGCATGCTTCGAATTTGTGGGCTCAGCAGGAAGGACAGCATCGAGGTAAGTTTACCCGGAAGTAGTTTCATACACATTCCACTTATATATACAATTGACAGTGAACTCACTTCTGACTTTTTCTGGTAGCACGTTTGATCTCTGGAATATGTGAATCTGATTAAAACTGTTCTGTTAGAGCACAACGAGCATGCAGGTAATGTCATGCAGGTAATGTCAGACCAAGTCATCCGTCACATCTCCAATCATTTATACGGACAAAGATCTTTCACACTCCCAGGCCTTTTGTCATTACCTTGTACGATATCTTTCACCCAACTAATGATGACGTCCAGAGACTTTGTGGGCAAAAGTCTAACTCGTCCGGCAACAGAGACCCGACCGGAAGTAGCGATACAACGGAGCGTCGCGGAGTCGCCCCCAAAAAAGGTGGTTCTTACCGGGGTAAAGTACACGGCTAATCATCCCAGGCATGATAATCAGCACCATTGGCAGAATCTTCAAATAGCCGGCCAGGATGGATCCGCCCTTGGCGTGGCTCACGTTCTTGGCCGATAAGGACCTCTGCACCACGACCTGGTGACGACAATGACGTGGCAATGGAGCACGCAACGTTGCAAAACTCCTTAAAATCGGCCGTCACAAAGGGAGAACTGAACTCGGACGATTTCCTTTTTCTCATTTGATTGGCATCGCGTGGTGGCGGCATGCCAACCAGATGGGGGCACCGATTGTATTTAATCCACTGCAAGCCTCAACATCACATCGAGACATTCAGGGCCTGCGAATTACTACTAATTGCACCATTAGAATGACCCGATTGTTATGCTTCTAACAGTCGTCAATTATATGACAGAAGTCCCACTTCATGCCAGGTGTTGCAGGTAAATTTCCTGGTGGGGCACATTCACACGGAAACAGCAGAACAGAACAGATGATTATTATGATGGGGATGTTAGCGAGGGGAGCTCCTTCTCGGAGCGCGCCATCCGTCGGACGAGGAAGTAAAGTTGACCCCATCTCATCAACATTAAAGGTGTAGTTTTTGCAATTAACGCTAACCGTACTGGTGGGTAACAGTGAGGTGTGGGTACAACGTGCGTGTGGGTGCGTCTATAGGTGACTCTCCTGAGGCAGCGCCACTCAAACACTCACTCGCACGTCACAGCTTGCACACCAACCTAGGTGGCACAACGTGACTTGTGGAATCGAAGCACCATTAACTTGGCCCTGTTTCTTCCACAGCCTAAACATCCCAGTCGTACGCAGATCATCTCTGCCGCTGCTCTCTACAGGGAGTGGTTGCACCGGCGTGATTCCTCATCTCGCTGTGGCTCGCCCTGTCCAGGAACTCCGCGACCTCGTGACTTTTACACCACGACTTCTTCACGAAGGGGACACTTGGACAACGGCTGTCCCTTTCACGGAGAGTGTGCCTGTTTCCATCAGTCACGGCGCCTTCCTCAGAGACGCTGGTCCCACCACGGGCATCTCGGAGAGACCGGCAGGTTGCCAACTTTTCAAGAACATCCCGCTTGCTGAGGACAGCGGTGATTCAACCAACTTTTTTGCTCCAATCATGTCCCCCTGGGTCGCACTGACTTGCTGCACGTTCACCAGGGACAGTGGCATTGATTCATTGCAGACGCTCCATCTTGACAGGAGCAGGCGCTTCTTTACTCCTCTATTTCAGTTGGATACTTCTTTAACACTAGGAAGACTGTTAATTTTTCCTACCTAGACCAATTTCAGCAGTCATTTTGACTGTTCAAACACAGGAAGCAAGAGCAATTTAAAAAAAACGAAGTCAGTCAAAACTAGAACAGCACTCGGTAGAGCGCATGTCTCCACCAGGCTGAACAGTTTATGGTTTGTATCCCAATGATAGGCCGGATCTGGATTCGGACCCGAATCAAAATCTAATGGCTTGTTCTTGTCACATAACCAACTCATCCACCAAGTTTAGTCATAACTCATCCATAACCTTTTTAAATATCATCTTAAATATCGCTTTTCGCCAGATCTCCGAATGGTGAAGAATCACTTAAAAATTAAATAATTCTCATATCCGAATCCATATTCAGATCTTCACCAAAATCAAATCGATTAGTCCTCGTCTCAAACCCAACCTGTCCAAGTTTCGTCCAAATACGTTTATAACTTTTTGAGATATGCTGCTATATGTCATTTTTGGCCATATCGCCCAATGGTGAAGAATCACTTAAAAAGTTATACTAGCCGGATCCGGATCTTCATCAAAATCTAATCGATTCGTCCTCGTCACATACACTACATCTCCGCCAAATTTCGTCCAAATCAGTTTATAACTTTTTGAGATATCCTGCTATATGTCATTTTTGGCCATATCGCCAATGGTGAAGAATCACTTAAAACATTATACTAGCCGGATCCGGATCTTCACCAAAACCTAATCGATTCGTCCTCGTCACATACACTACATCTCCGTCAAATTTCGTCCAAATCAGTTTATAACTTTTTGAGATATCCTGCTATATGTCATTTTTGGCCATATCGCCAATGGTGAAGAATCACTTTAAAAATTATACTAGCCGGATCCCGATGTTCATCAAAATCTAATCGATTCGTCCACGTCACATACACATCTCCGCCAAATTTCGTCCAAATCCGTTTATGACTTTTTGAGATATCCTGCTATATATCACTTTTGGCCATATCGCCAATGGTGAAGAATCACTTAAATAATTATACTAGCCGGTTCCGGATCTTCATCAAAACCTAATTGATTCCTCCTCGTCACATACACTACATCTCCGTCAAATTTCGTCCAAATCAGTTTATAACTTTTTGAGATATCCTGATATATGTCATTTTTGGCCATATCGCCAATGGTGAAGAATCACTTAAAAATTATACTAGCCGGATCCGGATCTTAAATCAAAATCGAATCGATTCGTCCGCGGCACATACACTACATCTCCGTCAAATTTCGTCCAAATCCGTTTATAACTTTTTGAGATATCCTGCTAAAAGTCATTTTTGGCCATATCGCCCAATGCTGAAGAATGACTTTAAAAATTATACTAGCCGGATCCGGATCTTCATCAAAATCTAATTGATTCGTCCTCGTCACATACACATCTCCACCAAATTTCGTCCAAATCCGTTTATGACTTTTTGAGATATCCTGCTATTTATCATTTTTGGCCATAGCGCCAATGGTGAAGAATCACTTAAAAAATTATACCAGCCGGATCCGGATCTTCATCAAAATTTAATAATTTCGTCCTTGTCAGATACACGACATCTCCGACAAATTTCGTCCAAATCCGTTTATAACTTTTTGAGATATCCTGCTATAAGTCATTTTTGGCCATATCGCCCAAAGGTGAAGAATGACTTTTAAAATTATACTAGCCGTATCCGGATCTTCATCAAAATCTAATTGATTCGTCCTCGTCACATACACTACATCTCCGACAAATTTCGTCCAAATCAGTTTATAACTTTTTGAGATATCCTGCTATGTCATTTTTGGCCATATCGCCCAAAGGTGAAGAATGACTTTTAAAATTATACTAGCCGTATCCGGATCTTCATCAAAATCTAATTGATTCGTCCTCGTCACATACACTACATCTCCGACAAATTTCGTCCAAATCCGTCCACAACTTTTTGAGATATTTTGTTCACAAACGGACAGACAGATAAGGGTGGAAACATAACCTCCATGCACCTTTGGTGGGCGGAGGTAATTACTGTTTAGGCCTTCCTAGTGTTAAAAAACAAACCTGTCTATACAACAGCAATTATGGTGTGGTACTGAATTTGTCCTGGCAGGCAGGAAGTAAAACAACCCAATGTGTCTTTCACAAGATGGCCAAATGCAAAAATTAAATGTAATGCGACTGCAAGTTGCAAAATGGGGGAGATGAAACAATTGGGATTAAACACCTGAAAAGGAGATCCTCCTGTTTGTGAGAATCGCTTTCAACATTTGCCATGGAATGTAAGATAGTGACCACCAACCCACCTGATCCGAACACCAGTACCACGTGGCCATTATGGTAAGGCCAAAGGTCATTCCAGGCCAGGGCAAGTCGCCGTCGACCGGGTCACGGAAGAGGTGCATGGCGTCTGAGCGTGGCAGGTGGCACGTGGTGTTGGGGATGATTTTCCTTGGGATGGCCTGCATGTAGGCCTCTTCCAGATTGGAATAACCACCAATCTTTTCAAAGGCTGCAACGGTACAGTGAATAGGTCACAATTTCTCAAGTGGGATCCTCGTGATTTCGATAAGCCAGCAGCCCGAGTCTGTGAGAGACTCGGAGGGTTCCTGGTGGACAGGCCGGACATGCATATTAACATGAAATTAAGCCGGCTGTCCTATGAGAGCCAGCTTGGATACATAGCTGAGAATGAACAAGAATTGAAAACGTGGTATTAAAACTACTGCAGGTACAGTTACCATTGTTGTTATTTTGGAATTAAAAGATTGTTAAATTTAGGGTATTTGCAGAGAGGTGTCTGGATAGCTCGGTCAATAACATTCTTACCAGGGTCAGTCGAGTATTAAACAAACAAAAAAAAACAACCTCTTGTCCTGTGCCAGACGTTGTACTTCGGACGGTGATGTAAAGACAGCCGTCCCGTCTACGTTTAAGCTCCGGACGTAAAATGTCCTGCAGTGGCATCTTGAGAAAAAGTGGGCCATCTCTTGCTGCTCCTCTGCCCAAATCTAATATATAACTGTAGAGTTCATAGAACACCTTACCCCGCACTGTCTTGAGAAACAAGGACATGGGCGGGGTCTACGAGCGGCGGATTTGATTGGTCGTGACGACGTAAAATGCCGTAATGTTTCGTCCAAGTACTGCTAAGCGGGAGGATTTCGAAAATGTCAAAAAGGCAATTTGTGTTGAACAGTGTTCAAGTCGTGCAATTCAATTTAAATAAAATGCAGATTTTAAAAGTCGTATAAAAAAATTTCGGAAGTTTACCGCCGTTGATGCAGCGGCTTTTACACCACCCTGTGTAACACGTGACATTAGTTATTCGTGCCTGTTGTTTATGTCGTTTATAACATTCTTAAAAAACAGTACGCTTCCTGTTTGGGCTGATTTTCAATTTTGTTTGACTGGCAGACAGTTTGTCGACAGTCAGACAGAACTGACCCGATTGCTTAACCACACTTTTCACTTCGCGTTTGCGGGGGAATAATTGCGATACCTGTAGTAAGTAACAAGCTGCATGTGCGTAAGCGACAGGCATGCTAGGCCAAACAGCCCCATCCTGTGTCTCCATTTCCTCATTTAAGACACATTCAACATGGCGATGCCTTTGTAACTTGTTCATCACAAGATGCTGTTCCTTCGAGTTTACCTGTGGAACTTGTCACATGGTACAACACTGCGAGTGATGCACAATGATCATTTGACTTGGAACACCTTTTTACAAATATGGTGTCCTAAAAAACAAAATGCAGGACCTGTTTTCGCTTTTTGTCGCCATTACGTAAGAGGCAATACTTTTAGAAACCTACCTCGTGGGCTTAGTGGAAGAGGTTTTCAAATTGTGTCATGACGGATTACAAATGATTAAATGAACAAAACATTACACATGGACGAATCGGTCCTTTACTTAATATGACAAATGAATAAAAGATAAATGGAAAAACTCTGATGTGGTATATTTTGATAGAATCTCATTAAAATGTACATTCTTAAACAAGAACCTAAGATTGTACGAATTTGTCATTTCCAAAAGTGAGGTTCATGGTTAGTGATGTGGTGACGTAGCATCCGGCGGACTAACACGAATAGAAGAGAAAGATGGCGGCCTGCAAGTTCGAGCCGTGGGTCGTTGTGGGGAAAAATAAATAGATAAATATAAATCACCGGTAGGGATGGAGGATGAAACTGAGGTGGTGGTGTGGGTTAACCGCCAACTTGGAGCCGTGGGAGGAAGATTGGGATTTGACAAAGTGAAGGCGGTTGATCAACATGTGGGGGAAAGGGAATGGAGGAGAGCGATTGGCCCGAATTTTGGAACACGAGTCGAGGACAGGTGCGTGCACACATCCAGCAGGGGATGGGGGCGTGGATGTGCTGCTGATGCAATGCCCTCTGCTGGTCGTGGCAGGAAATTGTAATTTGGCCACGGTGCCGGTTCTAGCTCACCGACTCTTCACGAAGGACACCTTGGGATCTTCAACATCCACCAAACGGGACGCCCATTTAACATCCATCCTAGGGACGGCACACACATTGATGAATCACCCTGCCTGTGAAACACCGGTATTTCCTCTCTTTCCACCATTTTTTTTTCCTTTCTTTTACAGTGACGAAAGCTCACGGAGGAGTTTGTACATCCCGTGCAGCACAAAGACACAATTAGACATCAGTGTAGACATTATTAGGCAATTGACAAACGTATGTTCTACGGGATGTAAACCTGGATTCCTCTAAAGATCCTTGTCGACCTCTCGGTGAATGCAAAACATCTCACGCCAAAACTCATTTATCATTTGGAGAAGTTTTCGGAAGGAATACCAAAATCTTTTGCGTCACTACGAATTCGACAAAAGTTTGGATGTCTTCTTCCAAACCCCTAGAATTGCCACACTCGAGATGTCCAGTTTCTTGAATTCCCGAAACCAAACAAATTCCGGGAGAAACCTGATATTTGTCAGACCGCAGACGTATAATTTATTGATCTTCTCCACGCTTGACTTAAAAGGTTACCAGTGGGGCCACGACCCTCGTAAAGGACCTGAAAATCTGAAATATTGAAATAAAATGAAAAAAAAGTTATAATAAAATAATAATAATATAATAATAATAATATGAAAAAACAATGATAACAAGAAAGAGCAATTAGAGATTGCAGACCCTCACCAGTGTTTGTGTGGTTTATTGATGACATTGATTTATGTTCAATTCAACATGGCTGCCGAACCACATGATCGATGACATAAATAATTTAATTATCCCATACAATTTTTGTATAGATCATGCACAATAAATTTCAAACTGATCAGATCAAGCGTCCTACTTGTCTAATTATGACGTCATAATGAAGACACCGATGACTACACCATGAATATATGTTGTTCCCTATGAGGAGTACTTGACAATGAGACATGTTTCATTTTTCCCATGGAGCGGTTTTTGAGATATCGAGGTGAAAAGTTTCCAGGCTTTTCCAAGATGGCGCCCGTACTACGTGACATATGACGTCATAATTATAATTAAAAAAATAATACAGGAGGGGGCGATTTCTTGAGGACATCAAAAGGCGACATCAAAAAATTATATGGAAATATGGTGAAAATTTCTTGGCAATTGGACCAACTGTTACATATAAAAGCATACTCGTTCTGTGTGGACAAACAAAGAAATGGACCCAAATGCAATACCCTCCCATTTAGCAAAGGTAATAAAATATTAATAATAATAATAATTTAATAATAAAATTATACAAATATGAAAAAAGCTGCTGTGGATAATAAAATAATATGATACTAATATTATAATATAATATTATTATTAATAATAAATATAATAATAAAATGTGAAATATCTGAAAAAAATCTGAAAATATAAAATATCTGATATATCTCGAATATATCTGAAAATATAAATTATCTGATATATCTCTAATATATCTGAAAATATAAATTATCTGATAAATCTCTAATATATCTGAAAATATAAAATATCTGATATATCTCTAATATATCTGAAAATATAAAATATCTGATACATCTCTAATATATCTGAAAATATAAAATATCTGATATATCTCTAATATATCTGAAAATATAAAATATCTGATATATCTCTAATATATCTGAAAATATAAATTATCTGATATATCTCTAATATATCTGAAAATATAAAATATCTGATATGTCTCTAATATATCTGAAAATATAAAATATCTGATATGTCTCTAATATATCTGAAAATATAAAATATCTGATATATCTCTAATATATCTGAAAATATAAAATATCTGATATATCTCTAATATATCTGAAAATATAAATTATCTGATATATCTCTAATATATCTGAAAATATAAAATATCTGATATGTCTCTAATATATCTGAAAATATAAAATATCTGATACATCTCTAATATATCTGAAAATATAAAATAGCTGATAAATCTCTAATATATCTGAAAATATTAAATATCTGATATATCTCTAATATATCTGAAAATATTAAATATTTGATATATCTCTAATATATCTGAAAATATAAAATATCTGATATATCTCTAATATATCTGAAAATATAAATTATCTGATATATCTCTAATATATCTGAAAATATTACATATCTGATATATCTCTAACATATCTGAAAATATTAAATATCTGATATATCTCTAACATATCTGAAAATATTAAATATCTGATATATCTCTAATATATCTGAAAATATTAAATATCTGATATATCTCTAATATATCTGATAATATTAAATATCTGATATATCTCTAATATATCTGGAAATATTAAATATCTGATATATCTCTAATATATCTGATAATATTAAATATCTGATATATCTCTAATATATCTGGAAATATTAAATATCTGATATATCTCTAATATATCTGAAAATATTAAATATCTGATATATCTCTAATATATCTGATAATATTAAATATCTGATATATCTCCAATATATCTGAAAATATAAAATATCTGATATATCTCTAATATATCTGATAATATAAAATATCTGACATATCTCTAATATATCTGAAAATATTAAATATCTGATATATCTCTAATATATCTGAAAATATTAAATATCTGATATATCTCCAATATATCTGAAAATATAAAATATCTGATATATCTCTAATATATTTGAAAATATAAAATATCTGATATATCTCTAATATATCTGAAAATATTAAATATCTGACATATCTCTAATATATCTGAAAATATTAAATATCTGATATATCTCCAATATATCTGAAAATATAAAATATCTGACATATCTCTAATATATCTGAAAATATTAAATATCTGACATATCTCTAATATATCTGAAAATATTAAATATCTGATATATCTCTAATATATCTGGAAATATTAAATATCTGACATATCTCTAATATATCTGAAAATATTAAATATCTGATATATCTCTAATATATCTGAAAATATAAAATATCTGATATATCTCTAATATATCTGAAAATATTAAATATCTGATATATCTCTAATATATCTGAAAATATTAAATATCTGACATATCTCTAATATATCTGAAAATATTAAATATCTGATATATCTCTAATATATCTGAAAATATTAAATATCTGACATATCTCTAATATATCTGAAAATATTAAATATCTGATATATCTCTAATATATCTGAAAATATTAAATATCTGATATATCTCTAATATATCTGAAAATATTAAATATCTGATACATCTCTAATATATCTGAAAATATTAAATATCTGATAAATCTCTAATATATTTGAAAATATTAAATATCTGACATATCTCTAATATATCTGAAAATATTAAATATCTGACATATCTCTAATATATCTGAAAATATTAAATATCTGACATATCTCTAATATATCTGAAAATATTAAATATCTGATATATCTCTAATATATCTGAAAATATTAAATATCTGATATATCTCTAATATATCTGAAAATATTAAATATCTGATATATCTCTAATATATCTGAAAATATTAAATATCTGATATATCTCTAATATATCTGAAAAATATCCCATAGGCATGTTAAAGAGATTAAGTCCTGCATAGCTAGGTATCACCCTAACTGCTGCTACTACTACAACACCAATAAGGAAGTGAATTTGTTTCACTTTTTCCCAGACTCAGAGACTGTCAGAAATAAAACCCAGGCCGAGAAAAAGCAATGGACATGACGCACCAGGAGAGCTTTCGGGATGTGTAAACGTACGATTATAAAAACGGATTCTTTGTAGCTTACCTGTCACTGAGAGAACAATCGACCCTGCTATCATGACGACGGTTTGCAAAGCATCGGTGTACATGACTGCAGCCAGACCACCTGCGTGGGAAGAATACACAGTCATCAGAGCTCCGCGACTTTACTTAGGAATCCCATTCCATGGACGTTATTAAATGTCCCATGAGCTCACTTCACATTGCCTCTTACCTTCTCGAACGTCCTCCTTGTCTCCCACCCAGAAGCAAAGTGAAGAAAAAAAACAATTATCGTTATTAAAAGGGTTCCTTAAACCTTGTCTTCCTGTGGGATGTTGACAGTTGTCAGACTGTGTGTGTGTGTGTGTGTGTGTGTGTGTGTGTGTGTGTGTGTGTGTGTGTATGTGTATCTCTCTGTGTGTGTGTGTGTGTGTGTGTGTGTGTATGTGTATCTCTCTGTGTGTGTGTGTGTGTGTGTATGTATGTGTGTGTGTGTGTGTGTGTGTGTGTGTGTGTGTGTGTGTGTGTGTGTCGTTGGTTGTTTTTTCTGCCTATGTGGGTTTCAGAAGGTGGAATGGAGTTATCCACATCAGTCCCGATAAGGGGGCATGATTGATGGACCAAGCTCTGAAACTTTCTTGTAACCTACGCCACTGAAAATGGACGGAGGTTCTGTTTTTATCCCTGTCTGTCTGTTTGTCTGTGAGCACGATATCTCAAAAAGTTGCATGTAGACTGATTCAGATGAAACTTGGTGGACAGGTTTGTTGTGTGACAAGGATGAATTGATTCGATTTTGGTGAAGATTCAGATCCAGATCCTAGAAATCTATCAGTGATTCTTCACCATTGAGAGATAGAGCCAAAAAGGATATCTAACCCAATACCTCAAATAGTTATGGGAGAGTTATGACAAAATGAGGTGGATGAGTTGGGTAGATGACAAGAACAACCCGATTAGATTTACAGTATGTTTCAGCATCAGCGTAGTTCTACACAGGTATTTTTTGGCAATTCTCTTGCGCATTTGTTTTTTGTGACATGTTTGGTGGCCCTCTTCTACTGCGAGGTATTTGTACAGTGTGTGTGTATGTGTGTGTGTGTGTGTGTGTGTGTGTGTGTGTGTGTGTGTGTGTGTGTGTGTGTGTGTGTGTGTGTTGTGCAGAAGTGGATTGCCATTTCCTCTGTCTACATCTCTTCTTTTTTTTTTCTCTTTTTTTTGTATACTGAATCGAGGCTCGTGAAAGAGCTAACATTTACTTCACAAACAAATCAACCAGACAAACAAAATATATAAAAAGAGGGAGCGGAAAACAAGATGGGGAGAGAAGGGGAAGCACACACACACAACATTTGAGAGCAGGGAGATGTGTGGAAGGGAGAGGGCTTGGGGGGAGGAGGCGTGGGAAGGGGGGTGGGGGAGGAGAAGTATAAAACACGAGGACACCAAGGACTTCCAGGACAGAAGTTGGTATTTCAAAAAAGTGGAATTGGGGTGAAATTAGCGGGGGTAGAAAAGATCAAGGTTTTGGATGGGGTGTGTCTCTTGCACATTTGTTTGCGCGCTCGCGAGGTTTATGAGGTATAAAGAGGTTTATGAAATTTCATTCGCGGAGAGAAAAGAGTTATTGCCGGTGTCACGAAACAGATCCGCCCCCGAAACAGATCCGCCCCCCGGAAGGAATATATCTCTTCCTTTAGAAACTTATCGAGCAGTATTGGAGAAGCTTCAACAACAAACAGATTGTGAAGAATATTATATATTATATTATATTGTGAAGAATATTATATAGTATATTATCACCCCCCACCCCCTTCCCATGCCTCCTCCCCCCAAGCCCTCTCCCTCCCACAGATCTCCCGATGTCCCTGCTTTCCATCTTGTTCTCCCACTCCCATTATCATATATTTTATGTTTTATGTGTCAGTTTGTCTTTTTTGTGATCAATGTTAGCTCTTACACGAGCCTTGACCTTGTATACAAAAAAAAGAAGAAAAAAGACCGAGCTTGGAATAGTAAAGGGTATAAATTATCCCAGATACAATCGGATCTCACTAAAGGTGCGTTGGGTTACATCGGTTCAAAACAATCAACAAATTACCTGTGCCGACATCTATGGTATCGACACCGCAATCAGGGTTCACAATTTACCAGCAATGGTGTACAGCGCTGTCACCATCAGCATGAGGACGGTCGAGAGATAGAGGTTCCAACCAAGACAAACTTTGATAAACAATGCTCCGGAATACAGGTCTGTCTGAAAAGAAATAAAACAAATGGAACAATGACGTCACAATTTCGTTATCATCAAATAAACACAGCTTCCCTGTTTTTGTTACTTAATTCCAATACACTGCTGTTTGTTTATATACCATTGTTCACAGGCACATCAACAATATATTTTTGTTGTGGAGTTTCAGGGTGGGCAAAAGTGGTTGGAAGGTGAGGAATGAACACAGATATCACATTCACCTTTTGATGAGACCCTCTCACAGGTATCACAATCACTCCATAAGTATACAATCATCTATCAATACAAAGAGACTTCAGAAACTAACAAAAACGTTTAAATTCCACTTCAAAATTATTTTACGCCCCCTTACTGGCAACAGACGAAACGCAGACCTCGTTGACCGCACAAGTTATATATGACTTCAAATGCTTTGGTTGGGTCCATATAAAATGTCTTCATCCATAACATGATATTCGCTGCATTAAATCGCTTACATAGATAGCTCTGTTAATCGAAATATAGGTTTATGAAATTTCATTCGCGGAGAGTAGAAGAGTTATTGCCGGTGTCACGAAACAGATCCGCCCCCCGGCGATTCTGTACCGGTACAGATTCGCCCCCCTCGAAATAGATTCGCCCCCCTGCCACGAAATGGACTCTCCCCCGTGACAAAATCGCCCCCTCATAATATATATGTACATGTTTCAGCAGATATTCAAACTTGGAAAAAAGTGTAACAATTGTATGGCTCTTGGTGATTGTGGAAGAGTTATTTTACAATTAATCTACAACTAGAGCAACTGAATATTGGTGTAAACCAATAAAAATAAAACCATAATAACCATAAAAATAAATAAAAAATAACCAAAAACAACATGAAATAACATAAAATAACCCAAAATAACCATAAAATAACCATAAAATAACCATAAAACCATAAAAACCATAAAACCACAACCAAAATAAAAATAAACCAATAAAAATCTATCAATAATTACTATATCAAGTGTTCAATAATAAAATAACCAAAAAAATAAGCAAAATAAAATAACCATAAATAACCATTAAAATAACCATAAAAATAAGCATAAAATAAGCATAAAACCATAAAAACCATAAAACCACAACCAAAATAAAAATAAACCTAATCTCACACTCTTACTATGTCTCTCCGAAAAGATCGACTGGACAACCCTCCCATCTACTTTCTCAACAATCCTCTCCAAGAAGTTCTGTCGCTCAAGATTTTGGGTCTCACTATCTGCCATGATCTTTCTTGGGAAAACCACATTTCCAAGCTGGCCTGCAAAGCCAGTCGCCGACTGGGCATCCTCCGTCGTGCGAAGTCCTTCCTTGGCACACCTGAGCTCCTCACCACATACAAGGCTTTCATCCGCAGCTCAATGGAATACTGTTCTCCCCTATGGGCTGGTGCTCCTGCCTCACACCTAGCTCGGCTTCACGCTGTTGAAACCAAAGCTTTCAGAATCATTGGAATCTCCCGCGATGAAGCTATCTCTGAGGGCCTTTCACTCACTCACCGCAGGCAGGTAGGTAGGTGGTCTTTCTGTCTTCTACCGACTCCTCTCCGGCCTTGCTCCCCCAGCTCTGTCTGTGCTCTGTCCCCCAAATATTCCTACAGGTCGCACAAGATCTGCCAGCAAGCCTCTGATGGTTAAACTGCCGAAATCTCGGCTCTCTGCTCACCTTCACTCCTTCATTCCTCTTTTCTCCCGCCTCTGGAACAAACTCCCACACTCCCTTCAATCCCACTCCTCCCTCCAGGTCTTTAAAACAGCTGTTCACCACCATCTCTTATCTTCCCCCATCCAAAACCTTGATCTTTTCTACCCCCACTAATTCACCCCAGATCCACCTTGTTTGTAATTCCAACTTCTTTCCTGGTAGTCCTGGCAGTGTCCATATGTTTTATGCCTCTCCCACCCCCTTTCCCATGCCTCCCCCCCAAAGCCCTCTCCCTCCCACAGATCTCTCGATGTCTCCATGTCTCTCGGTTCCTGCTCTCAAATGTTGTGTTTGTGTCCTTCCCCCTCTCTCCCCATCTTGTCTACCGCTCCCGATGTTATTTGTTTTATGTGTCAGTTTGTCGGTTATGTGTCGGTTTGTCGGTTTGTCTTTCTGTGTGATAAATGTTCGCTCTTTCACGAGCCTCGATCTTGATAACAAAAAAAAAAAAAAAAAAAAAAAAAAACCAATAAAAATCTATCAATAATTACTATATCAAGTTTTCAATAATAAAATAACCAAAAAAATAACCAAAATAAAATAACCATAAAATAACCATAAATAACCATTAAAATAACCATAAAACCATAGAAACCATAAAACCATAACCAAAATAAAAATAAACCAATAAAAATCTATCAATAATTACTATATCAAGTGTTCAAGTATGTCTTAAAAAGATTGAGAAAATGTGTAAGTCCGCACTCAATCAATTCCCCAAACAATATTAGTTGTACTTTTATCACGTCCCCTCTTGTAAACCAATATTTCCATATGTATATTTATATATCCGCAAACGAGAATGGGGGGCGATTCTATTCTGATGGGGGCGAGAAACGTATCCGCCGGGGGGCGAGTTTATACCGGTACAGATTCGCCGGGGGGAGAGTTTGTACGGGGGCGGATTTATTTTACGACACCGGCACTCTGAACAACTTTACAAATTCCTTCTCTAACCTACAGGGGGCGCTGCATCAGCAACACAGATGCACCTCCAGCAAATGATGCAACCAGCAACCTTGCACCACACACAAAAGAAGAAGACCATGGAGCTCATTGTTACACAAATAACAATATTTACCGATATCTTGGTGAAAACCGACAGAAGCAGAGAAAGTGCAGATATATAGATGCGGATCCTGTCGCCCCCAAAGCGCTTCTGCAGATATTCTGGCATTGTGACCACCTGTGAGAGAGCAATATTGCTTGAACCAGCCCAAAAAATAAAAAGCAATCTGATTTTAAAAGATTTGTTTCCAGCAGATTGGTAGTTATTGCCAGGATTATATAAACTCCCTCATTTTCCCAATTTCTCCTTATATCCCACACATCCCCCATAAAGGTACGCAAGCTCACCCCAGAGGAGATATACACCGGCACAAAAATCCAGGCCAGAGCTAAGAGAACGTAAGTTGCCTGCAAGGCACAAAACAAACCAAACACTAACTGCAAGTAGAATCACTCAAAAGGACCCGGAACATTTCTCACGACTTGGGAAAGAGACAAGTCATGACATCAATGTCAAATCATGACCGTAAAAAATAAACAAATCTTTAGCTTTGGGAGAAGTGCTTGGTAAAAGACAGTTTGACGGTTGAGTACATTTATCAATTGGTAGACGATCGTTGAACTCACGTGCAATTCAAATCCCGAGACAGCAATACCTCCTGCAGCCGCAGTACCGGCTAGGCCAATGAACAGGCTGGAACCCTCGCTGCTCGCAAATAAAGATGCTCCAATCTGCAGGTGACAATGACACAATCAAAGGGCAGCTCGAATAACTATAGGTGGCTAACACAAAAAACCGTTCACGTTGTGATACAAGCATGAAACTATGTAGATACTCTTTAAATCCAGTCAATGAGCAAACTCGAAATTCAACATGGCGGCCATTTTTTCCCCCCAAAGATTCCCGCCAAAATTGCTAAAATGTGCCATAAACTTTTTAATATCAAATTTAGAATGTATGAGCAACAATACAAAAACTACATATCTATATATATAAAATAAAGTTTTTGTTTGTTTGTTTGTTTGTATGTTTGTTTGCACGTGCTAATCTCCTAAACGGTGAAAGATAGGAGGAAACCTCTAATACAAAAAATGTCGGGACGAGCCCCGGGAAGGTTATAGGCTAGGTGGCGAGGCCGGTCGAGGCCCATTTCGCAATTAAAAGCTGAGCTGAATTATAGTAGTCAATCTTCTACGGCCATGAGTAAAAGCTGAATTATAGTAGTAAATTCATTCAAAAAGAACCAAAAATGTGGGGATGGGCCCCAGGAAGGTTATAGGCTAGGTGACGAGGCCGGTCAAGGCCGCTTCGGTCGGGCTGGGCCTATTTCGCAATTAAAAGTTGAGCTGAATTATAGTAGTCAATCTTCTACGGCCGCGAGTAAAAGCTGAATTATAGTAGTAAATTCATTCAAAAAGAGCCCGGGCAACGCCGGGTGCTTTCGGCTAGTTATCTATAAAAGGTCACTAAAATTTTCAATTCATCTTAATTAATTGATTAATCTGTAATTATCATAATCAAAATATGCACAAAACCTGTGCTTTGCATTTATTTTGGATGAATTTGAAGCTTCCTGCAATAAATGACAATGTGCTCAATCTAATAAGGAGCTAGAAAAACTGTCTACGTCCGCTTTGTACTCAAACTAAACATAGCGAAAACAACAACGAGAAAAAAAGTCAAATTTATGAATTATTGTTCTCCATATTCTCATCATAAAGGTTTGTTGAAAATTTTATGACAAAAGCTGGAATGGCAAAAACCTCATGCCCTAGAGGCCTAGACAGACAAACTAAGGCCCAAATGGTAAATAAATAAAGAAAACACAGAAATAATTTTAAAAGACGGCCGTCTCATGCAGCGCAGCGGCAGACGGGCTATTGAGGGCTATTTATAGGTACTATTACTTTTGGCGTTTGACATTTTGACCCAAATTTTTTTTTAGGTTAGGGTTAGTTGTTAGGGTTAGGTTTAGTTGTTAGAGTTGTTAGAGTTGTTCGGGTTAGGGTTAGTTGTTAGGGTTAGGGTTAGGGTTAGTTGTTAGAGTTGTTCGGGTTAGGGTTAGTTGTTAGGGTTAGGGTTGGGGTTGTTAGGGTTAGGGTTACAGTTCGTTAAGGCTATTTTTGTATTCTCATAATAAAGATTTGTTGAAAATTTGATGACAAAAGCTCAAATGAAAAACTTACGGAATGGACAGACACACGCATACACACAAACAAACGCGATTGCAAAACCTCATCCATCTCCCACTTTGCGTGGCTTAATAAATAACTATCACAATTAATGATTGTTTTAGTGTCTGCAAAAGTATGGTTTTGATGCTATAACTACACAGTTGTATCACAAATTGAGTGAAAGTTGTGATTAAAATGAACAGCCATGATACTAAAGAAGCTGGACTTATAATTAACGTGATTAATTAATCAGCTGCCTGTCCATTCCTCGCCCTACTTGTTCATGATATTGGGGAAAGAAAAACCTTTTGATTCGACTACCAAACACCTCACCGGCCACCACGCCATTTTTCTTCCTGCGAGAAAGTATCCATTCAGTGTGTTCCGACTGGCAAGGCACGATGACTGCAAATAAATAAATAAAACCAAAGGTGAAGCCACCTGTCCTGATGCATTCCACGTAACAATTGTACTCAAAAGGCTCACAAAAAACCACAACTGTTACTCCCTACTGGCTTGTTATAAGAAAAATAGAACACAATGAAAGTCTTAACACATGAAAAACAAGAACAGCTTACGGTAGAGGGCGTACCTCCGCCAGGTTGAACAGTTTACGTTTTGTATCCACTGATAGGTCAGATCTGGATCCGGACCTGAACCAAAATCGAATCGGCTTGTTCTTGTCACTTACCCAACTTATCCACTAAGTTTTGTCATAACTCATCCCCAACTTTTTGAAATATCATGTTATATATTGTGTTTTGCCCTATTTCTCAATGGTAAATAATCACTTGAAAAAAACAAAAAATTCTCATATCCAGATCAGGATTCGGATCTTCACCAAAATCGAATAGATTAGTCCTTGTGACATATCCAACCTGTCCACCAATTTTCATCCGGATCGATTCATAAGTTTTTGAGATATCGTGCTTTATATTGTTTTTGGCCCTATCACTCAATGGTGAAGAATCACTTTAAAAAACAAAAAATTCTCATATCCAGATCAGGATTCGGATCTTCATCAAAATTGAATAGATTAGTCCTTGTCACATATCCAACCTGTCCACTAATTTTCATCCGAATCGATTCATAAGTTTTTGAGATATCATGCTTTATATTGTTTTTGGCCCGATCACTCAATGGTGAAGAATCACTTAAAAAGATTTTAAAAAATTCTCATATCCAGATCAGGATCCGGATCTTTACCAACATCGAATATATTAGTCCTTGTCACACATCCAACATGTCCACCAAGTTCCGTCCGAATCCATTCATAACTTTTTGAGATATCGTGCTTTATATTGTTTTGGCCCGATCACTCAATGGTGAAGAATCACTTTTAAAAATATTAAAAATTCATATCCAGATCAGGATCCGGATCTTTACCAAAATTGAATGGATTAGTCCTTGTGACATATCCAACCTGTCCACCAATTTTCATCCGAATCGATTCATAAGGTTTTTGAGATATCGTGCTTTATATTGTTTTTTGGCCCTATCACTCAATGGTGAAGAATCACTTTTAAAAAATTAAAAAATTCTCATATCCAGATCAGGATCCGGATCTTAACCAAAATCGAATAGATTAGTCCTTGTCACATATCCAACCTGTCCACCAAGTTCCGGCCGAATCCATTCATAACTTTTTGAGATATCGTGCTTTATATTGTTTTTTGGCCCTATCACTCAATGGTGAAGAATCACTTTTAAAAAATTTAAAAAATTCTCATATCCAGATCAGGATCCGGATCTTAACCAAAATCGAATAGATTAGTCCTCGTCACATATCGAACCTGTCCACCAAGTTCCGGCCGAATCCATTCATAACTTTTTGAGATATCGTGCTTTATATTGTTTTTTGGCCCTATCACTCAATGGTGAAGAATCACTTTTAAAAAATTTTAAAAATTCTCATATCCAGATCAGGATCCGGATCTTAACCAAAATCGAATAGATTAGTCCTTGTCACATATCGAACCTGTCCACCAAGTTCCGGCCGAATCCATTCATAACTTTTTGAGATATCGTGCTTTATATTGTTTTTTGGCCCTTTCACTCAATGGTGAAGAATCACTTTAAAAAAAATAAAAAAAATTCTCATATCCAGATCAGGATCCGGATCTTTACCAAAATCGAATAGATTAGTCCTTGTCACATATCCAACCTGTCCACCAAATTCCGTCCGAATGCAATCATAACTTTTTGAGATATCGTGCTTTATATTGTTTTTGGCCCTATCACTCAATGGTGAAGAATCACTCAAAAAAATATATAAATTTCATATCCAGATCAGGATCCGGATCTTTACCAAGATCGAATAGATTAGTCCTTGTGACATATCCAACCTGTCCACCAATTTTCATCCGAATCCAATCATAACTTTTTGAGATATCCTGTTCAAGACAGACAAAGGGACAGACGGGGATAAAAAGATAACCTGCGTCCACCTTTGGTGGTGGAGGTAATGAATTGGGACGAACATCCATGTACAATGTACATGCATTGCACACACACACATGTTCATCGCTTTGTGATCGGCTGGAAGAGCCCTTTAAAGAATTTGTCAAAGAAGAAGAAGAACATGAAGTTAAAGTCCAACAAAAATATTGGACTGTGAAAGACATATTCAAGCCTCCCCGTTCTGTTGGAAATTTGCATCCATTGTGATGTTTCATAACGATCATCCTAAGAGAAGCCTTGAGGGTAACCTCGGGGATAAGAAAACGGAACAAGCTTACCCAGACTCCGACGGCGATGTTAACGACAAAGTACACGACAATCACTCCGACGTCTGCAGAACTGAACTTTGCTTGTGGCAATCCTGTCGTGTTACTCGTGTTCCACATGGTAAGTGCTGCACCTTCCACAAAGTGCTGCACCTTCAAGCAAGTGCTGCACCTTCAAGCAAGTGCTGTACCTTCCAGCAAGTGCTGCACCTTCTAGCAAGCGCTGCACCTTCTAGCAAGTGTTGCACCTTCAAGCAAGTGCTGTACCTTCTAGCAAGCGCTGCACCTTCTAGCAAGTGTTGCACCTTCCAGCAAGTGTTGCACCTTCAAGCAAGTGCTGCACCTTCAAGCAAGTGCTGCACCTTCAAGCAAGTGCTGCACCTTCTAGCAAGCGCTGCACCTTCTAGCAAGTGTTGCACCTTCAAGCAAGTGCTGTACCTTCCAGCAAGCGCTGCACCTTCTAGCAAGTGTTGCACCTTCCAGCAAGTGTTGCACCTTCAAGCAAGTGCTGCACCTTCCAGCAAGTACTGCACCTCTGTCCTCCCAAGATTTCTCTTGTCCTTTTGGCAATTATTTACTTTCCCGTTTGACAATTAAGAGATGACTAAATAAGGATTACAAATTAACGAGATGAGAAAGCAAGACAGGTAACCGAATCCTCGACTGCCGCATCCACCGGACTCCAAGATTCCCGTCTATCTGAAGACGGAGCGGGACTCGAGGGAGTAGCGATGTCTGCGACTTTCACGCCCGGCTCTGCGACTCCGTCCCCATTGTCACGCGTGTTAAATGGTGCGGATCAGGCCAGTCAGCGCCCCCCGGCAGGTGGACACACTCGGCACCCAAAAGCACCATTTGATTACCTGCTTGGTCAGCACAGTGAACGAGGGGGCAAAAGGGCCTTTCTGAGGCCACAGTATGATCATAATTATTTATTTAATAGAAAGAAAAGGTAAAACCATGTAACTGCCATGCTATTAATTATTTATATAATGTGTGTTTGACTAACAGCTGACTGTGTATGGAATTTCTATGTACAGTATCCCTCCCCCCCCTCCCCCCCCCCAAGAGATGCAAAATGCACACAGACAGACAAGTATACAGACATACACAGATGGTACAGACAGAGAATGAAGACTTTTCAGAATGAGCACTTAGCAACAGGTAAATATACAACGAGAATAGCACTAGGTGGAGAGCATACCTCCACCAGGCCAAGTAGTTTACGTTTTGTATCCCACTGATAGGCCTGATCTGGATTCGGATCTTCACCAAAATTGAATCGATTAGTCCTTGTCAGGCACCCAACCTCTCCACCAAGTTTTGTCCAAATCCAGCCATTGTAGCGGCTGCCGCTGAGTTTTCACAATCGCCTTGCACCTATCAAGGACGCGGAGCGATCACCATGCCGGGCTCGTCCAGGACGCCCAGGCCCGCGCTCAACTTGCCAGGCCTCAGTCGGGACGCCCGGGCATGCCCGGGCAGGCTCGCCCTCAACTTGCCAGGCCGCAGCCAGGACGCTGGGCCACGCCCCCTGGCGCCGGGCCTGGGCAAACCCCCTGGCGGAATAGATATATATTGCTGACTGATAAACGGTTTTTTCAGAGTGCCTGAGTGTTTGATTTCATTAAAGCAACTCAGATGAATTCTAGCTTTTTGTCGCGTCCATTCTTCCGATCGACGTGGGAGCCCCGGCTCCTTCATTGGTGACCTATCGACATGGACACGGCAGTCGCCCTTAAACTGCCTACCTTCTGGGAGGCTCACGCGGCGGTTTGGTTCGCACAGGCGGAGTCCCTGTTCGCCCTGCGAGGCATCACGGCCGACGACACCCGCTTCCACCATGTGGTAGCTGCGCTCGGGTCGGTTACCGCGGCCCGCGCCCTGAGCCTCCTCGAAAGCCCGCCAGCCGCTGACAAATACGGCGCGATTAAGAAGCTGCTCCTCGATGCTTTCGCCCTCCCATCGGCGGAATGCGCACGGCGCCTGCTCGATCTGCCTGAGCTCGGCGACACGCGCCCTTCCGAGCGCATGGACTACATGCTTTCACTGCTCGGCGAGCACTCTCCGGCATTCCTGTTCCGGGAGCTGTTCTTCCGTCAGCTGCCTAACCCGGTACGCCTCGCCCTGGCAAGCACGACGATCACAGATCCCCGGGCCCTTGCCAGAGAAGCCGACAAGATCTCCGCCGCAGGACAGCGCATCGTAGCGGCGACATGGGACCCACCGCCGTCCGACGCAACACCCAGGGCGCCCGAGCACCCGGCACGGTCGACGGCCGAACTGCCGACGCCATTGGCGGCCGCTCTACCGAGCCGACCACCTCCGGCACGACGACCGAGGCCTCCACCTGACCAAGCGTGGTGTTACTATCATGCCAGGTTCGGACAGAAAGCCCGGACATGCCGACCCCCGTGCACCTTCGGCAGGCCGGGAAACGGCCGGGCCGGCGTTCATTACCAGCCATGAGCGCCGGCCACACGGGCAACTTACTGTTCATTACGGATAAAGCGTCCGGACGGCGCTTCCTGTGCGACACCGGCGCCCAACTGAGCGTCATACCCGCCTCTGACCAGGACAGGCAATCCGCGGTTTGCGGCCCCTCCTTAGTTGCGGCCAACGGATCGACTATCCGCACCTTCGGCCCGCGCAACGTCACCCTCTGCTTCGGCGGCCAACGCTTTGCTTGGACGTTTGTAACCGCCAACGTGCCCGTGGCTCTGCTAGGCGCCGACTTCCTCTGCGCACACGGACTGCTGGTGGACGTCCAACGGCGTCGTTTAATCAACGCTGAAACCTTCAGCTCCCTGGTATGCACATTGAGCAGCTCCGCGCCGACCGAGCTGGCATGCGCCGTCCCGGCGGCGAACGAGTTTGCTCGCCTGCTCACGGAGTTCCCGGCCCTCACGCGGCCGACGTTTTCGGCCGTCGCAGTACGGCATGGGATCGAGCACCACATACCAACCACGGGCCCGCCGGTCTACGCCAGGGCCCGCCGCCTCGACCCAGCCAAGCTCGCCGTAGCGAAGGCCGAATTCGACGCGTTGGAGCACCTCGGCATCGTGCGGCGCTCCGATAGCGCGTGGGCCTCGCCACTGCACATCGTGCCAAAGCCGGGGGGTGGATGGCGCCCGTGTGGCGACTACCGCCGTCTCAATGACGCTACCACCCCCGACAGGTACCCGATCCCGCATATCCAAGACTTCTCCGCCCGTCTGGCGGGACGGGTCATTTTTTCGAAAATTGACCTCATACGGGGATATCACCAGGTACCTGTCAGGGCGGCCGACGTCCCTAAAACGGCAGTCATCACGCCGTTCGGCTTATTCGAATTCTTGCGGATGCCGTTTGGTCTCAAGAACGCGGCTCAGGCGTTCCAGCGCTTGATGGACGGCATGCTGCGTGACCTGCCGTTCCTTTTCGTTTACCTGGACGACATCCTCGTCGCCAGCACGTCCCGGGCCGAGCACCTCCTCCACCTCCGGACACTGTTCGAGCGCCTCAGCGAGCACGGCCTCATCGTCAACCCGGCCAAATGCCACTTCGGCACGACGGCCGTTGATTTTTTGGGCCATCACATCACCAAGAACGGGGCCGTGCCGCTGCCAACCAAGGTCGAGGCCATCACCACGTTCCCGCGTCCCCGCACCATAAAGGCCCTGCAGGAATTCCTGGGAATGGTGAATTTTTATCACCGCTTCGTGCCCCGCGCTGCTCAGCTCATGCGGCCCCTCTACGAAGCCCTCCGGGGCATGCCGGCCAAGCACGACATCGCCTGGTCCGCAGCAATGGATGCGGCCTTCCAAGGCTCAAAGCGGGCCCTCGCCGACGCAACACTGCTCGCTCACCCGGTGCTCAACGCTCCCATCGCCCTCACCACGGATGCCTCCGACTACGCGGTGGGCGCCGTACATGAACAATGGGTGAACGGGGTTTGGCAGCCACTCGCTTTTTTCAGCCGGCAGCTCCGGCCGAACGAGCTCAAATACAGCACGTTTGACCGGGAGCTCCTCGGTCTACACCTGGCCGTCCGCCATTTCCGCCACCTCCTGGAGGGCCGACCTTTCACGGCGTTCGTCGACCACAAGCCGTTGGTTTACGCCATGGCCAAGGTCACGGAGCCATGGTCGGCCCGCCAACAGCGCCACCTCTCCGCCGTGTCGGAGTTTACCACGGACATCCGGCACGTCGCCGGCAAAAACAACGCCGTGGCCGACTGTCTTTCCCGGGCCAACGCGAACGCGGTCCACCTGGGCGTGGATTTTGCGCTTATGGCGGCGGACCAAACCACCGACACCACGGTGCAAGCCCTCCGGGCGGCGGACACGGGCCTCCGCCTGGCCGACATCCCCTGCGCGGACACTGTCCTGCTCTGCGACGTCTCCCAAGGCCAGCCTCGCCCCATCGTGCCCGTCGCCTGGCAACGCCGCATCTTCGCCTCCCTCCACGGCCTTTCCCACCCGGGCCGGAAAGCTTCCCAGAAGCTGGTGTCGGCGCGTTTCGTCTGGCACGGCCTTCGTCGGGACGTCCGCGATTGGACCAGCGCCTGCACGGCCTGCCAACGGGCCAAGGTCCACCGACACACCCAGGCCCCGCTGGCACCTTTCACCGTGCCCGAACGACGTTTCGACCACGTCAACGTGGATCTGGTGGGCCCCCTCCCCCCGTCACGGGGGTTCACACACCTGCTCACCATGGTGGACAGGACCACCAGGTGGCCGGAGGCCGTTCCCCTCGTCTCCACCACCACCGCCGACGTGGCGCAGGCTTTCATCGCCACCTGGGTCGCCCGCTTTGGCGCACCGGCGGACATCTCGTCAGACCGCGGTCCACAGTTCACCTCCGAGCTGTGGGGCGCGGTCGCCCGCAACCTGGGGATCAAGCTCCACCGTACTACGGCCTACCACCCCCAAGCAAACGGGTTGTGCGAGCGATTCCACCGCTCCATGAAGGCCGCGCTCATGGCCGGCCTTCAAGACGTCGGGTGGGCCGACCGGCTGCCGTGGGTCCTTTTGGGCCTTCGCACGGCCCCCAAGGAGGACCTCCAGGCATCCACCGCCGAGCTTGTCTATGGCCAGGTGCTACGCGTCCCGGGCGAATTTGTGCCCGACGCTACCAGTCCCTGGTCCGCAGCTCACCAGCGCTCGGACCTCCAGGAGGCCGCCCGATGGTTTGCCCCCGTGCCAACATCCCACCACGGTGACCCCCAGTCCTACGTCCCCCCAGCACTCCGCACAGCGGATTATGTTTTTGTGCGTCACGACGCACATCGGTGGCCACTCCAGCCGCCGTACGACGGGCCCTTCCGGGTGCTGCGACGGGACGACAAGTCGTTCGTCATCGACATCGGCGGCAGGTCGGACCGGATTGCTGTGGACCGCCTCAAGCCGGCGCACGTGGACGTCGACCACCCACCACGGGTGGCCCTTCCGCCGCGGCGAGGCCGTCCCCCGTCCACGGTGCCCCCCACTCGACCGCCCACCACCTCACCGGACCCCCTCCCACGACCCGCCAGGGGTCGCTTCGGCCGGGTCATCAGGACCCCCCTCAAATTGACCCTGCCGGTGCAAGTCGATTCTGGGGGGACGTGTGTAGCGGCTGCCGCTGAGTTTTCACAATCGCCTTGCACCTATCAAGGACGCGGAGCGATCACCATGCCGGGCTCGTCCAGGACGCCCAGGCCCGCGCTCAACTTGCCAGGCCTCAGTCGGGACGCCCGGGCATGCCCGGGCATGCCCGGGCAGGCTCGCCCTCAACTTGCCAGGCCGCAGCCAGGACGCTGGGCCACGCCCCCTGGCGCCGGGCCTGGGCAAACCCCCTGGCGGAATAGATATATATTGCTGACTGATAAACGGTTTTTCAGAGTGCCTGAGTGTTTGATTTCATTAAAGCAACTCAGATGAATTCTAGCTTTTTGTCGCGTCCATTCTTCCGATCGACGTGGGAGCCCCGGCTCCTTCACCATAACTTTTTGAGATATCCTGCTATGTATCGGTTTTGGCCCTTTCACTCAATGGTGAAGAATCACTGAAAATTTTAACAATTCACATATCCGAATCCATAGTCGGATCTTCACCAAAATTGAATCGATTAGTCCTAGTCGCCCTCTCAACATCTCCACCAAATTTCGTTCGAATCCGTCGACAAATTTTTGAGATATCCTGTTCACAAACAGACAGGGTGAACGTCCACCTTAGGTGGCGGAGGTAATGATCCTCAACGATTCTCCCAAAATGTGTCACCAGCTTCACAAAAGAGTTTGGTTTACTACGACTGCCTTTGCTTACCTAGTTTGAGTAGTGTCATCTCCTATAGGTCATGTGCTAATGCGCACCCAAAACAATCGGAACCGATTCTGCTACATCCGTAGTGGCAGTAGGGTGCCTCCACCCGGCCTTACAATGTTCTAGTTAAAAACGATGGTCCATCACATCCTTCAGAGTGAGTCGGCCTCCGTGTGAGCACTCAATTCTCCTTACAACTTCTGTGCACGGGTCTAATGTAGTGAGGCGCACATTTTGGGTCAACAACTGCTAAAGTGGGGCTGCTGGTAAAATGTGGGCCCCAAAAACAGGAGGGCATCCAAAAAAGAGGAGGGCATCCCAGAAACAGGAGGGCATCACGATGCAGCCATGCCCGGGCCACGCACGGACCTCGGGGCGTTATTTTTCATGATAAAACAGGATCGTAATACCAGGCTCTTTAAACCAGATGTTGGGCCATCATTTCCTACGTTTCTCTCTGCACCGTTAATGGCCTTTGCAAACACAGCAACCATTAGCAGGACAGTCAGGCTGAAAAACAGTAATTACAACATAATTGACCGAACCGTAGGACGAGATGCGATGAGGAAAGGACGTTGCTCGGAGGGAACGCAGTAAAAGTAAAAGGCAAATAAGCATTCGACCATCGAGGCCAATCTTGATGTTATTGGTGCCTCCGTTGTGAATAAGGAGAAAAACGTCTCAGCGGGAGAGAGATGCGCACACAAAGCACCATTTTGGGGTCGTCGAAAGTCTCCTCGGGAGCATCTTGTGGACTCGGTGCTTAAGGAATCCTCGTGAGAAGAAGTTGCAGGGATTCATGTCTGGGCTTGACAATAGCCAGGGGACATCTTTGTCAGAGTGTGCGAGGAAACACTTTTAGAGGAGGCTGCTGCCGAGTCAGGAAAGGAGGTGATCCTAGATGTTGGCCATACTGCGTGTGCACACCGCATCCTGTTTCAACCACTGGCATCTCCATGGAAAATATTGATGTTGCAAATTCGCAAATAAGAATATCTGTTCCATTTCTAAGTAGCCATTCCTATCAACGTCATCGTCCAACAAGAAAGAAGAGCCAAATCATCCAAAGAAAAGAAGAGCCCTGCTTGAAGAAGGCGTGTGGAATGAATCTTGCAACAAAGCTTTGGATTTTTATACAGTGATAGCAAGTTATGATAGGTAGTGATACCTCTGCCAGGCTGAACAGTTCTCTATCCACTGATAGGCTCGATCTGGATTCGGATCTGAACCAAAATCTAATCAGCTTGTTCTTGTCATCTACCCAACTCATCCATCAAGTTTTGTTAAAATCCGTTCACAACTTTTTGAAATATCGCGATATATGTCGTTTTTGGCCCCTCTCTCAATGGCGACAAATCATTAAAAAAAGAATCACTAAAATGGTGAAGAATCTCTTAAACTTAAAAAAAAAAAAAAAAATCATTGATTGTATCCGATTCCGGTTCCAAAATTGTATCACCAAAATCTACTCAATTTGTCCTTGTAATAACCGACTGGAAAACCCTCCCATCTACTTTCTCAACAATCCTCTCCAAGAAGTTCTGTCGCTCAAGATTTTGGGTCTCACTATCTGCCATGATCTTTCCTGGTTAAACCACATTTCCAAGCTGGCCTCCAAAGGCCGTCGCCGACTGGGCATCCTCCGTCGTGCAAAGTCCTTCCTTGGCGCACCTGAGATCCTCACCACATACAAGGCTTTCATCCGCTGCTCTCCCCTCTGGGCTGGTGCTCCTGCCTCACACCTAGCTCGTCTTCACGCTGTTGAAACCAAAGCGTTCAGAATCATTGGAATCTCCCGCGATGAAGCTAACTCCGAGGGCCTTTCACTCACTCACCGCAGGCAGGTTGGTGGTCTTTCTGTCCTCTACCGACTTCTCTCCGGCCTTGCTCCCCCAGCTCTCTCTGTGCTCTGTCCTCCAAATATTCCTACAGGTCGCACAAGATCTGCCCGCAACCCTCTTCTGGTGAAACTGCCAAAATCAAGGCTCTCTGCTCACCTTCACGCTTTCATTCCCCTTTTCTCCCGCCTCTGGAACAAGCTGCCCCACTCCCTTCAATCCCACTCCAGGTCTTTAAAACAGCTGTTCACCACCATCTCTTATCTTCCCCCATCCAACACCTTGATCTTTTCCACCCCCACTAATTCACCCAAGATACACTTTTTTTGAAATTCCAACTTCTTTCCTGGAAGTCCTTGCAGTGTTCATATGTTTTATACCTCTCCTACCTCCCCCCAAGCCCTCTCCCTCCCACATTGCTCTTGATGTTCTTGCTCTCAAATGTTGTGTTTGTGTCCTTCGCCCTCTCTCCCCATCTTGTGTTCCGCTCCCCTTATTTTGTGTTTTATGTGTCAGTTTGTCTTTTTGTGATCAATGTTAGCTCTTTCACGAGCCTCGATCTTGTATACAAAAAATAATAATAATAAAATACCCTAACGTGTCCACCAAGTTTTTTCCAAGTTTCAGATTTTTTGGATGATTTCAATTCAACCAATAATGGCTGAAATACCACTTCACTGATGACATCATCATTATCTCCCCATAAACCTCATGGGGAGTTGATGAAATATGCCAAGCTTTAATTTTTTTTTCCTTGGGCGGTTTCAGAGAAAATGATGGCCATTTTTTCCCCTTAATACTATGTGGCTGCCATACCATGTGACACAAAAAAAATTCCCTTTTTGATGCCATTTTCCCTGCTAGAGTGGGGGTTAGCCTTGCGGGCCCCATGACAATCATCATGGTTCCCTTTTTGAGGCAGTTTTTAATGGCCGGATGCACTTCCTGACGCCAACCCTTTAGTCGCCTTTTACTACACGCAGGGATATGGTGTACCTATTCTAAACCGGGGCACACACCGGCACACTCATCCCACCAAGCTGGTACTCAATTTGCCGACCTCGGAAGGATGACAGGCTGAGTCAACCCCCCTGGCATTAATTCAACGATCGACCAGGGTCCCAAGCCAGCACCCTAACCGCTAAGCCAACACCAGGCTCATACCATGTGACATATGATGTCATAAATTTAATTCTTCACTCACATCGGGTCATAGATCAGATATATGAAGTTTCAGATTTTTGTGGAAGGATTTCAATTCAGCTAATTATGGCTGAACTACGACTTTACTGATGACGTCATCGTTACCACTCTAGATACCCCATGGGGGAGTTGATGACATATGCCAAGTTCATTTTTTTGTTGTTGAGCGGTTTCGGAGAAAATGGTGGCAATTTTTTTTTTCAATTTGATATGGCTGACATACCATGTGACCTATGATGTCAGAGTTAGCAATATATTGTTCTCCATGGGGAGTCGCTCCTATTAGACCAGGAGCCCAGAAGGTTTATTCAAGTGAAAAGCGCCGAAGCAACTGACCACGTGGGTTGAAAGGGTTCTACCCCCACATCACAAAAATGCATTGCTGCCGGGTCAGGGCCGGTGCCTTCCCGCCCAAATCGCCCAAAATAGGGACGCCATAACCGAAAATCCTATTTTCATCAATATCTGGAAAACTATACATGGCAGTATCACAAATCCGGTGTCTACACCCATGTTTTCATGGTCGATCATTATAAAAATGCATTTCTCCTTAGCCAGGGTTGTGTCTTTCCCACCCAAAAGCACCCAAAGTGCCCAAAGTAAGGAAACCATTGCTGAAAATCCTATTTCCCTCAATATCTGGACAACTACGCATGGCAGTATCACAAATCTGCTGTCTACACCCATGTTTTCATGGTCAATCATTACAAAAATGCAGTTTTCTCCTTGGTCAAGCCCAAAAGCGCCCAAAGTAAGGATACCATTGTTAAAAGATCATACTTTCCTAATTATCTGGAAAACTATACATGATAATACCATATGCAAAAACAGTGTTTAAACTTTAAACACTTTTCTAAACACTATCTTGCACCACGTTTCTAAACATGTTTAAATTTATGCTAAACATGTTTAGGAAGTTGATGGCTTGCGTTTATTAAACAGACGGTGTTTATGAATTTGACATTTGTGTTTAGGTTTTAAACATTTTTAGAAACGTTGTGCAAGAAAAGTGTTTAAAGTCACAAATGACGTGTCTACACCCATGTTTTCATGGTCAGTCATTACATTGACAACATTTACAGTGTTTAACATATCTAGTTCACCATGCATTACCTCAACAATGGTGTATTATGGTATTTCCATCCAACTTGTGTCCTTAACTCACAACTTGCAGAGTCATTGTCCTTCAGAAGGAAAATAGTACTGTTCAATGACACTAGTCACCTTTTGATACAAACAATGGCATGCAGAACTTCCACCCAATTAGATGAGCTGATGGTTGTAGTAAACAAAGCCTGTAGTCACTGTGCTGCCCTCTAAAGCTGTTTTTTTTTTTACTACGGATACCCAGATGTGTCCAATTTAATTTAATAGCCGGCGAAGCCGGTGTTGTCAATGAACGCGTACGTATTATGTTGAAAACCTGATTATGCCTTGGCTCGAGAATTCCGAAGCGCAGTGGAGGCCGCCATCTTGCGGATGCGGAAGTATGCATAACAAATTTAAAACGTTCATTAGGAGTTTCTTTCACCCGTCATTGTTTGATTCACAATCTTATGCACCTCCAATGTATTATTAAAATACTTTAAGACCAACATCGGCCCGCACGGGCCTGGTTATCTTCAACGAAACGCGTCACCAAACACCGGACCCAATGAGAGTCGAGCATTTGCAAAAATATTTTCTAAAATGAAATCACTCAATGGTGGCCGCCATCGACCGGATGCGGAAGTTTGCATAAAACAATTGCAAAAGACTTCAATAGGAGTTTGTTTCACCCGTCGTTCTTTGATTCACAATCTAATGAACCTCTAATTAGTAATCAAAATACGTTAAGACCAACCTCGTTATCTTCAACGAAAATCGTCATCAAACACCAGAACCAATGAGATTCGAGCATTTGAAAAAATATTTTTTTAAAGCTTATTACGCGTTTCGGAGGGTGAAAACGGCGTCAAATATTCTAACATTGACGAAGAATGATTTTTTAGAAATCTCGCGGCCATATGGGATAGTTTTTCACGGCCAGAAATACGGTATAAGCAGTTTACATATTTAGTTTAGAAATACGGATAGTTTTTCATGGCCGAAAATATCCGAAGTTGAGACGGAATTCACCGAATTAATCACTGCGGGCTAACTTCTTCTGGTGGAGGAAGCCGCAGTGCCCGGAGAGAACCAGTCCTGACAGCGACTGAAGTTAGAAGACCACACACATACTGTGAAAACGTATGTTAAGCCCAGTTAAAATTTCTTAAAATAGGCCTTAAGCTAGCACATCGTATAGTTACTTCCTTAAGCTTCTTGTGACATTTATTGTATGCAGGTATTGGGGAGGACTGTCTGCTCTTCTCATTTACCAAGTCTTACCAGGTACGGTACCTACTACACCTACCTACTACCAACTACCTACCTGCCTATTACCAACTACCGAACCTACTGATGCCATGGTGATGGATAAAATAGTGGCAAGAGGCTTTGGCTTCGCCGGCTCATTGCGGCTTTGCAGTCGGTACTAGTAGCCAGCGAAGCCGGTGTTGTCAATAAACGCATACGTATTATGTCAAAAACCTGATTATGCCTTGGCTCGAGAATTCCGAAGCTCAATGGAGGCCGCCATCTTGCGGATGCGGAAGTATGCATAACAAATTGAAAACGTTCAATAGGAGTTTCTTTCACCCGTCATTGTTTGATTCACAATCTTATGCACCTCTAATTTATTATTAAAATACTTTAAGACCAACCTCGGCCCGCACGGGCATGGTTATCTTCAACGAAACGCGTCACCAAACACCGGACCCAATGAGAGTCGAGCATTTGAAAAAATATTTCTAAAACCAAATCACGCAATGGAGGCCGCCATCGACCGGATGCGGAAGTTGGCATAAAACAATTGCGAAAAAGTTCAATAGGAGTTTGTTTCACCCGTCGTTCTTTGATTCACAATCTAATACACCTCTAATTTGTAATTAAAATACGTTAAGGCCAACCTCGTTATCTTCAACGAAAATCGTCACCAAACACCGGAACCAATGAGATTCGAGCATTTGAAAAATATTTTTAAAAAGCTTATTACGCGTTTCGGACGCTGCAAACGGCGTCAAATATTCTAAAATTGACGAAGAATTATTATTTAGAAATCTCGCAGCGTCGGGGATAGTTTTTCACGGCCGGAAATATCCGAAGTTGAGACGAAATTCACCGAATTAATCAAGAAGTAAATTTTAACGGCCGTAGGGGATAGTTTTTCACGGCCGGAAATATCCGAAGTTGAGACGAAATTCACCGAATTAATCAAGAAGTAAATTTTATCAATTTTAATCTCATCCAGAATGCAAATGGTACCTACTACACCTACTACACCTACTACACCGACGGTACCTACTACACCTACCTACTACCAACTACCTAACCTACTGATGCCATAGTGATGGGTAAAATAGTGGCAAGAGGCTTTGGTTTCGCGGGCTCATTGCGGCTTTGCAGTCGGGTACCAGTAGCCGGCGAAGCCGGTGTTGTCAATAAACGCGTACGTATTATGTCGAAAACCTGATTATGCCTTGGCTCGAGAATTCCGAAGCGCAATGGAGGCCGCCATCTTGCGGATGCGGAAGTATGCATAACAAATTGAAAACGTTCAATAGGAGTTTCTTTCACCCGTCATTGTTTGATTCACAATCTGATGCACCTCTAATTTATTATTAAAATACTTCAAGACCAACCTCGGCCCGCACGGGCCTGGTTATCTTCAACGAAATGCATCACCAAACACCGGACCCAATGAGAGTCGAGCATTTGAAAAAATATTTCTAAAACCAAATCACGCAATGGAGACCGCCATCGACCGGATGCGGAAGTTTGCATAAAACAATTGCGAAAAAGTTCAATAGGAGTTTGTTTCACCCGTTGTTCTTTGATTCACAATCTAATGAACCTCTAATTTGTAATTAAAATACGTTAAGACCAACCTCGTTATCTTCAACGAAAATCGTCACCAAACACCGGAACCAATGAGATTCGAGCATTTGAAAAAATATTTTTTTAAAGCTTATTACGCGTTTCGGATGGTGAAAACGGCGTCAAATATTCTAAAATTGACGAAGAATTATTTTTTAGAAATCTCGTGGCCGTCGGGGATAGTTTTTCACGGCCAGAAATACGGTATAAGCGGTTTACATATTTAGTTTAGAAATACGGATAGTTTTTCACGGCCAGAAATATCCGAAGTTGAGACGGAATTCACCGAATTAATCACTGCAAGCTAACTTATTCTGGTGGAGGAAGCCGCAGTGCCCGGAGAGAACCAGTCCTGACAGCGACTGAAGTTAGAAGACTACACACATACTGTGAAAACGTATATTAAGCCCAGTTAAAATTTCTTAAAATAGGCCCTAAGCTAGCACATCATATAGTTACTTCCTTAAGCTTCTTGTGACATTTATTGTATGTCGGTATTGGGGAGGACTGTCTGCTCTTCTATTTTACCAAGTCTTACCAGGTACGGTACCTACTACACCTACCTACTACCAACTACCTAACCCACTGATGCCATCGTGATGGGTAAAATAGTGGCAAGAGGCTTTGGCTTCGCCGGCTCATTGCGGCTTTGCAGTCGGGTACTACTAATTTCGTATTATCACCATCTTCCGTGATCATGGTCACGTTTTTTTTCCACAGTCATTAAGCTGGCAGAATTTTTTTTTCTGCTGTGGCGTCCATTTTGGAAGCCATTTTGGCCACCATCTTGAATTTTGGCAGATGGATACTCAGCAACATTGGAAATAATGGTAAATTTGAATTATTTGATCCCATAAACCTACCCATTGGCACCAAAATAACTGTACTAGATGCTGTTCTAGAATCTGAGATATAGTTATTTTTATGTAAAAATGGTGGACATTGTGAAATTCAAAATGGCCACCATTGGAATAATAGAAAAAAATGACACCAACCCAGCTGTGTTCCTTGGGGTTTAAGGAAATCAAAAACATTGGTGCAACTAGTATCGCAAATTTTGCAATAAAATCAAGACATGTTACATAACACCATGTACGGTACAATATAATACACCATTGTTTAGATAATACATGGTGAATTTAGTCATTTTTAAAGCACTGCAATTGTTGGCAATGTAATAATTGACCATGAAAACATGGGTGTAGACACATCATTTGTGATATTCTCATGTATAGTTTTCCAGATATTGAGGAAAGTAGGATTTCAGCAATTGTTTCCTTACTTTGGGCGCTTTTGGGTGGGAAAAATATGACCCTTACTAAGGAGAAAACTGCATTTTTGTAATGTTTGACCATGAAAACATGGGTGTAGACAGCAGATTTGTGATACTCCCGTGTATAGTTGTCCAGATATTGAGGGAAATAGGATTTTCAGCAATGGTTTCCTTACTTTGGGCACTTTGGGTGCTTTGGGACGGGAAAAACACAACCCTGGCTAAGGAGAAATGCATCTTTATAATGATTGACCATGAAAACATGGGTGTAGACACCAGATTTGTGATACTGCCATGTATAGTTTTCCAGATATTGATGAAAATAGGATTTTCGGTAATGGCGTCCCTATTTTGGGCGATTTGGGCGGGAAGGCACCGGCCCTGACCCGGCAGCAATGCATTTTTGTGATGTGGGGGTAGAACCGTTTCAACCCACGTGGTCAGTTGCTTCGGCGCTTTTCACTTGAATAAACCTTCTGGGCTTCTGGTCTATATGTTTAAAGTTTTGCATCGATCGGACAAGCGGTTGCAGAAATAACAAGTTTTAAAGCAAAAACATATAGATGCGGGGAACACACACACACACACACACACACACACACACCACATTTGTATTGACCATAGTTTATGAATTCTTAAACCTATGGCTAGGAGGAGTCCATCGGATGTTCATAGAACACATTACCCCACGTAGTGTAGAGAAACAAGGATTGGCGGGGCTGCGAGCAGCAAATTTGATGGGTCGTAATAACGTAAAATGCCGTAATGTTTTATCCAAGCACCTACTGCTAAATGAGTTTTTGATAGTGCCAACAAGGTGATTTGTTTTCTACAGTGTTAAATATAGTATAGTTACTACACTATATAATTAAAATAAAATAAAATAAAGTTTTTAAAAGTTGTAGGGAAATTTTTTTCTAAGGTATTTCTAATTCTACTCAAAAAATTCTAATCCGCCGTTGATGCAGCGTCTTTTACACCACCTTATATAACACATGTCATTAGTTATTTGTGCCTGTTGTTTGTGTCCTTTATGAGTAAGCTTCCTGTTTGCAATGAATTTAAATTTAGTTTAACTGCCAGACAGACAGAGTAAAAAATATTACCTCACTCATCTCTGCACATGCACAATCGGGAACGAATTAGGAGCCAATGAACTGCTAAACCACCGATTCATGTTCCAATTTGTGTTCAAAATAAAATATTCAATTGAAACGAAGTTGTTCCTCGATCATAAACTGACGTTTGTGGACAGAGAGACAGACAAAGGGAAACAATTGCTTCGCCCCACTTTTCGCTTTGCCTGGGGGGTAATAACCTTTTATAATAACTATGTCCAGACATGAAGACAAAGGCTTTATAAGATGGATGGTAGGTTATGGAGACAGCACAATACAAAATCAACTGAAGGACATGAAAGAATCAGGAGTCAGGAGAAGTAAAATAAAATGTGGTTACGTCCGATTTCCCCCATAATTAGGTTAAGGGGGTTTTTGGCCGATGCTGCATTTTCATTGGTAACATTTTCGTGGCCATTCCAAGTTACCCTGAGGTCATTAAGAGCCAATCAAAAGGTTTGGACTCGTGTCAAATGTAGACCAGATCAGACAAGGCAGGAAGATGATGGCCTATCTGAAGGTCGGTCACCGGTGAGCAAGCCGAGTTCCTCACGACAATCCGACGGCATCACAGCCACGTCTCTCTCGAGTATCTCAGCTTCCTGCGGCTTAATGCAATCCAAGGTCTTAATATTGCTACCCAAGGCAAGATTTGAGGCCTCCTCTGGGAAACATCTGGGTCACCACCATACCATTTGGACATGAGATGCTGGTAAAAGGACACATTTAATGACTGCTGGATAGAACAGAGAGGATGGAGTTAAGGAGGGTGCGCCAATGTCGGGAAAAGAGAGGCTTGAAAGAGATGGATATGGATACATTTTGTTCAACGACGGGTCCATTCTGGTTTTCGGGTTTTCGTCCCATGGGTCATGTCAAAATGACCGCTACCACCAGCTCAGTCCACAGGCCCGAGTATGTTCCCGGGTCTGTTTACCATGTTACAATACTTGTTGGGACCACGGAAGTGACCAGGTGAAGCGCCGATCGACGCTCACGACCTTTCAAATTCAGCCGAGCAACCATTGGTCGCGAATGCAGCCGGAGACCGGTTTGAACCGACTTTCCAAACTACACTACAACCAACGAAACCATCAAACGAGGCGAATAGAACGAACAGAATCCAACCCCGAGACCAGGTATATTTATTAACAAAGCAAATGTTCAGAGGAAGGATTCAATGCAGCAAAAAACATCAACAATGAACAACCTCAATGACGAATACAAATGAATCAACAACAAAAACCATTAACCCTTACCAAACCATTCATTACGTGCCCTCAAAACAAACCAGAGAACACAGATTATTCAACTCTGCTATTTTAGGGTCCGTCCAATCACACGACATATACAACACAAGGTTGAAAGGTCATTTTAAAATGTGCAGGATTTCTTTGCAGGACCCTCCATAGGTAAATCACTCCGTAACCACAAAGAGAGCGAGAGAGAGAAGTGGTCGTGACTGTTCTGCACCGTGCGACTTCGCTGGCCTACAGTTCACCACCACTGCAGAGCAAGCGTTCCGTGGACAAAGAGGCAGTGAAACTCGGCTTGGACCATCGGCAAAACAAAGTCCAGACTTTTCTCCTCAGAGTGCAACCTTCTGGCTTTGTCGGCTGACTCCTTCCAGCATTACGGATGCAGCACACCGAGTCATAGCGGCTTTGGGCACATGTGCCAAAAGCCAGGAGCCGTCCCAATGCTCCCTGTGGTAATGTTAACCGTCGTTTTGACAATGCACTTTCAGTTTGTAATGATTTGTAATCACAACACACACGAACACGTACATGCGCACACACATACACACAAACACACCAATAGAGGTGGATACTTTGAGACCCGGTAGTTATCCGTTCTATCCTCTGAGGCCAATCCACGGCTCTGTTTAGTCATAGAGACTCGCGAGTGGAGATGATGATGGGTGAGGCGGGGCCTAAACACGCACACACGCACACAAACATGAATCGCAACCCACTCATGTGTGGCAGGCAATAGCACACAGAAACAACTTACATGCATACACACACACAAACACATATATACATGCACTTACTCATACATATATACACACACACACACAAACACATATATACATGCACTTACTCATACATATATATACACACACACACAAACACATATATACATGCACTTACTCATACACACACACACAAACACATATATATATATACATGCACTTACACATACATATATATACACACACACACACACACAAACATATATATACATGCACTTACTCATACACACACACAAACACATATATATACATGCACTTACACATACGTATATATATATATACACACACACACACAAACATATATATACATGCACTTACACATACGTATATATACACACACACACACAAACATATATATATACATGCACTTACTCATACATATATACACCCACACACACACACACACACAAACATACATATATGTGCACATACTTATACATATATACACCCAGACACACACACACAAACATGAATCCCAACCCACCCATGTGTGGCAATAGCACACAAAAACAACTTACATGCATACACACACACAAACACATATATACATGCACTTACTCATACATATATATACACACACAAACACACATATATGTGTACATACTCATACATATATACACACATAAACATACACACACACACACACACACACACACACACAAACACATATATACATGCACTTACTCATACATATATACACACACACAAACACACATATATGTGTACATACTCATACATATATATATATACACACACACACACACACAAACACACAAACACACCTGTGCATCCCCCCCCCCCCCCCCCCGTGGCGTCTTGAGCTTCAAGGTTCTTGTGTTCACTTAGTAAAGAACATTTAATCCGAGGAAAATAACATAAAAACGCAGCCAGAGGTTAGACGTGGGGGTTAGAACAACAGGACAGGTAACACTAACATCTATCCGCACGTTATAGCGACGCATATCTAACCTCACAATTAATGACGTCATGCTTATTCTTAACAAACATGAAGGAGAAAACTCTACGATATCCAAGCAGTTTTACCCACCAATTCCCACAACAATACCCAGGACATTGAAGGGGAACCCGACAGGTAATATTGTCAAAGCGACCTACCTGAGGGATCCACGGTAAGAGCGAAATCAAAATCTTCTTCACAATCGAATCGCTCACATTGTTCTTTGATGAAAATTTATTTATTAAAATAGCTTCAAAAATCTACATCATTTCACCAAAACAAGCGAAGCTCATTATCAGTAACCAAATCAGTGTGTAACACCTGAATGATGACGTATTCACCAGCAGGTGGCAACCAACCTCTAATAACAGAACCGGCAAGGTACGTCGCTGACGTCACTTCAAATGTTTTGCCTTTTTTTTAACGAGAACAAAGACTGACTTGTTTGCGAGGAAGTCAGGTTATTCACCATAGGTGCGCCTCCTCCTGTAGAATTATATGCACTAATTATAATTATGACGTCATAGGTTACGTTTGTCGGGCGCCATCTTGGAAAAACCGAAAAACTTTGCACCTCTATATCTCCGAAAACGCTGAATAGAAAAAATTGAGACATGGCTCATTGTAAAGAACTCTCCATGGGGAATAAAATATGTTAATAATGATGTCATAGGTGCCTCCATTATGACGTCATAATTCGACAAGTACAAAACTTCATCCGATCAAGATGAAATTTCTTGAGCGTTATCTAGGGATAAATCGGTGGAGAAAAAAAATGATGACGTCATCGGTCACGTGGTTCGGCCGCCATCTTGGAAAAACCGAAAAACGTTGCACCTCCATATCTCCGAAAGTGCTGAATAGAAAAAATTGAGACATGGCTCATTGTAAAGAACTCTTCATGGGGAATAAAATATGTTAATGATGATGTCATTGGTGCCTCCATTACGACGTCATAATTCGACAAGTAGAAAATTTCATCCGATCAAGATGAAATTTGTTGAGCCACCTCGGGATAAATGAGTGTATGAAAAAAAAAAATGATGACGTCATCGGTCACGTGGTTCGGCCGCCATATTTGTTTTAACTTAAAAGCCTTAAAAACACGTCGTGGTGAGGGTCTGCAATCTCTGATCGCTCTTTCTTGTTCCTGTTGTGTTGGTTATTATGAGCTGGGGAATTGTTGGCTTCAAGGTAGAAACATCTTCGTCATATTCTACGAACGAAAGCAGAAACCGGAGGAGTTTTTGAATTTGCAGCCAAGATGGCGGCCTCCCTGTACTAAGACTATCTTCATACTGTCAGAGTTGGTGTTTCAATGTATAACGAACTCATCTATGGATTTCTAGATTACGTTAACAAGGACGACCCTGTGCAGGAGTCCTTAGTTATCCCATCAAGTTTCCAATCAAATGTTGTAATTAGTTAAATGGTTTGGTCACGTGGTTCATTGAGATAGTAACACAATTATGAAGTGCGAAGTACACATTTGCCGGTTTTAGGGTCGTTGTAACACAATGGGGCCATTTTATGATGTCAGTGAAAGGAAGGTGACTTTGTTTGCCATAAAAGCGAAAGTCGTGGAAAGACAAAGCGATGGAGAGCGGAAAGGTAACCTGGGTAGTGGGGAAAACGAGCAAGCAGGTGAGTGAACAAATGGAAAAGGAGAAGGAATGTGCGCAGGTCAGAGGGGTGGGTGTGTGCAGGGTTCATGGGGAGAGAAGAGACCAAGGGTGTGGACACGTGGAAGATGACGTCACATGGTGGGAATTCAAAAAGGTCTTGGAACGAGAAATTCACTTCTTCTTTTTTTGTATACAAGATCGAGGCTCGTGTAAGAGCTAACATTAATCACAAACAAACAAACGGACACATACAACATATAATAAAGGGAGCGGGAGACAAGATGGGGAGAGAGAGGGAAGCACACAAGTTCAACATTTCAGAGCAGGGACATCGGGAGATCTGTGGGAGGGAGAGGGCTTGGGGGGAGGAGGCGTGGGAAAGGGACTTCTTATTTCGTCGGCTCTTCGGCCTAATTCCTCAGCTTCCGGTCCTCTCGATCGGGCCTTGCCCTGTGCAGTTCCTTTGTCTCAGAAACAAAAAGTTTGCTTTAAGGCTCAGAGTTCATTCATTTGTGTTGGGAGAAGGGCTGTGCCACCGCTGCAGTGCCCCCTGTAGGTCAGAGCAGGTATTTGTATTTAGGTCATGGTGCCGGCGATAGCTCGCGTTTCGCATCCATCCGATGGACGGAACACACGTTGTTGCCTCGTCCTGCCTGCGAGACACCAGGGTGAGAGTTTATAGCTGGCTCGACATGGCTCATAACCGAGTGTGCGTACCTCCAGATCAGTGGTTCTCAAACTTTTTTTTTCGCAGACCACCTGCAAATTGCCGAGGGTCTCGGTGGATCACTTAATAAACCCTTCTTTTTTTTTACCCTCCCCAGAGGAGACGGTATCGCATTTGAATCATTTGTTACTTGGCAAAAAAAAATTTTGGACAAGTATGTTGATCACTCCGGTTTGTGTGTGTGTGTGTTTGTCTGTCCGCTCACTTATACTTGTGTGCAGGTCACAATTTTAAACCGATCTTCACGAAACGTCATCAAATGGTGGAGTTTGTGGTCCAACAAAATCTTATTGATTTCTGAGGTCAAAAGGTTAACATAGGCCAAAGGTCAACCACTTTTTTCTAATTTCTAAAATCCTCAATTTTCATCCAATTGACTTGAAATTTGAAGAGGATTTTCATATCACTGAATTCAACCACTAACTATTTTTCAGGTCAACATAGTCCAAAAGGTCAACATAGGCCAAAGGTCAACAGAGGCCAAATTTCTAAAATCCTCAATTTTCATCCGATTGACTTGAAATTTGAAAAGGATTTTCATATCATCTAACTAAATTCAACCACAAACTATTTTTGAGATCAACATAGTCCAAAAGGTCAACATAGGCCAAAGGTCAACATAGGCCAAATTTCTAAAATCCTCAATTTTCATCCGATTGACTTGAAATTTGAAAAGGATTTTCATATCATCTAACTAAATTCAACCACAAACTATTTTTGAGATCAACATAGGCCAAAAGGTCAATATAGGCCAAAAGGTTAACCACTTTCTTCAAATTTCTAAAATCCTCAATTTTCATCCGATTGACTTGAAATTTGAAAATAATTTTCACATCAGTTAACTGAATTCAACCACCAACTATTTTTGAAGTCAACATAGTCCAAAAGGTCAACATAGGCCAAATTTCTAAAATTGTCAATTTTCATCAGATTAACTTAAACTTTGAAGACTATTTGCAAATCAGGTCAATGAATTCAACCACCAATTATTTTTTTAGGTCAAAAGAATGATCTACTGAGTGCCATTATACTTTGTTCTGTGCTGCCAAGGGTCGCTCTATGAGTGATTTTTCATTTGTTCGTCTGTTTGTTTGTCTGTCTGTTTGTCCACACATAATAAATGATTTTTTGGCAACCGTTGGTCCGATTGACAGGAACTTTTCACCAAAGTTGCGCCTCCTCCTGTAGAAATTTTAGTGATTATTATGACATCATAGGTCACGTGGTATTGGCGCCATCTTGGAAAAAACGAAAAACTTTGCACCTCGATATCTCCGAAAGCGCTGCATGGAAAATATTGAGACATGGCTCATTGTGAAGAACTCTCCATGGGGAATAACATATGGTAATGATGTCATAGGTGCCTCCATTATGACGTCATACTTCGACAAGTACAAAACTTCATCCAATCGAGATGAAATTTATTGAGCATTATCGAGGGATAAATTTGTGTAGAAAGGAAATGATGACGTCATCGGTCACGTGGTTCGGCCGCCATATTTGTTTTAACATAAAATCCTTTAAAAACCACGAAAGACATGTCCTGGCGAGGGTCTGCAATCTCTGATTGCTCTTTCTTGTTGTTTTACAAATCAAAGCACACAACTCATATTTTAATATCAATATCCTTCCCTTTCTAATACGATGGACGTGCCTGTTTTTGTTTTTGAGCAAATTTCTGGGAAGTCTAGTGTAATGTTTGTCAGATTTTGCCTTGTCAGGTTCAGCATTCATTCTTCTTCTGTCTCGCACAGGTACGTAGTTTGTCTGCAAATTCTGGGTATAATCTCTAGTTCTTTGAATCCAAAATTCAAATTGGGAATATCTTTTAGATTATGAGCTCAATGTTTCATTCCAAGAAAGCTCCAACAAGCCTTATTGGAGGGAAGGTCACTGATTTCAATCCCGAAACGATTACCTATCCAGTTGTTTCGTTCGATTTCTCCTGGCAGGTAATCTGGAAATTGTTTCTTGAGAGCAACTATATTTTTTTTGCATTTTGCAGTGCCGAGTACAGGTATCCTCAGTTGCGGACCACCTCAATGGAGCTTGCATTCCACAGTTTGAGAACCTCTGCGTTAGATCATCCAGCCATAACCCTCATGGTGGAGAACTTATACATCCATCCATCACATGAAGGACAGACATCAATGTACTTGTACATCAAGTACAATATGACATTTGTAGACGGTTTGGTGGTTCAGCCTCTAATTCGGTATGAACTAGCTCCTGACCAGTTCTCCTTACTCTTTAAATCTGCACTCCCCCCTCCACCCCACCTCTCCACACCCCACCCCGCTGTCTTTCTTCCCCAAACAACCCTTTCCTTCCTCTCCATTGCTGCCCAGCACAACTACGCACGGAGAAGGTTACTTCGTCGCTCTCGGAAGGATGCATCGTGGTCGGATGTAGCGGATCTACAGCACAGTCACCTGGACCACCTGGAGGGAGGTAAGAGGTAAGAGCCCCATTCTTCATGTTATTATTACTTAATTGTGATTTCGTTGCTGAAAACTTACAGGGAATGGGTCCCCACAATACATAAATAAAAACTGCTGTCCTGGTACCACTCAGGCATATGGTGCTGCATTGTGGAGACCGACATAGGCATCTCCTCTCTAAGGCATTATTGGGGCACATTGTACAGGGATAACACATGGTTCCAGCTGTCACAGTAATAACTTTAATAAAAACCTAATGCAATTTTTTTTTAAATGTTGGTAGTAATTGAAATTGGGCCTGCAGAGTGCAAATGTAGACTGGCGGAAGCAAGAGATTTTGTAAAAGCAAAAATTCTTCATTTTTGCTATCTTGGAATGACCGCAGACACAGATGTCAGGGCTTGCGGAACTGAGCTTGTGGCTCAGAGGAAAGAACAAACCCAGGGAGTGTGTGGCACAGGCCATGAGAATGAGCAGTGAAAACATTTCATGACAAACCACATGCAGCAAAACTGTTGTTGGAAAAATGCATGTAAATACAACAAGGGTTATTAAAGTGTTGTCTTTCCAAACATTTGAGGGGACAGGTGCTGTGTCTAGTGATGCTGTGAGTATGATGAAGATCTTGGGAAATAGTCACTGCAATCGCAGTGAAAACATAGTCATGTAAGTTGATTCTTATATTCAACCGCGGGGATTGTAAGAAGCGAACAATGAGTGTGGGAGAGTATGTTAAGCAGACTGAGCATGTGTAATAAATTGCGGTGTGGATGAGCACACCTAATACACACTGACTTTGGGCGAGCACACCTAATAGATGTCTAGTGCAGGCAGGCACACCTAATAGATGGCCAGTGCAGGCGAGCACACCTAATAGATGGCTAGTACAGGCGAGCACGCCTAATAGATGGCCAGTACAGGCGAGCACACCTAAAAGATAGCTAGTGCAGGCGAGCACACCTAATAGATGGCCAGTGCAGGCGAGCACACCTAATAGATGGCTGGTACAGGCGAGCACGCCTAATAGATGGCTAGTGCAGGCGAGCACACCTAAAAGATAGCTAGTGCAGGCGAGCACACCTCATAGATGGCCAGTGCAGGCGAGCACACCTAATAGATGGCTGGTACAGGCGAGCACGCCTAATAGATGGCTAGTGCAGGTGAGCAACCCTATTAGATGGCTAGTGCAGGCGAGCACCCTTAATAGATGGCCAGTACAGGCGAGCACACCTAATAGATGTCTAGTGCAGGCAGGCACACCTAATAGATGGCCAGTGCAGGCGAGCACACCTAATAGATGGCTAGTACAGGCGAGCACGCCTAATAGATGGCCAGTACAGGCGAGCACACCTAAAAGATAGCTAGTGCAGGCGAGCACACCTAATAGATGGCCAGTGCAGGCGAGCACACCTAATAGATGGCTGGTACAGGCGAGCACGCCTAATAGATGGCTAGTGCAGGTGAGCAACCCTATTAGATGGCTAGTGCAGGCGAGCACCCTTAATAGATGGCTAGTGCAGGTGATCACACCTAATAGATGGCTAGTGGAGGCAAGCACACCTAATAGATGGCTAATGCAGGCGAGAACCCCGAATAGGCAGTGCAAACGAGGAACCCCAATAGATGGCTAGTGCAGGGGAGCACTCCTAATAGATGGCCAGTGCAGGCAAGCACCCCTAATAGATGGCCAGTGCATGCGAGCACCCCTAATAGATGGCTAGTGCAGGCAAGCACCCCTAATAGATGGCTAGTGCAGGCAAGCGCCCCTAATAGATGGCAAGTGCAGGCGAGCACCCCTAATAGATGGCTTGTGCAGGCGAGCACCCCTAATAGATGGCTTGTGCAGGCGAGCACCCCTAATAGATGGCCAGTGCAGGCGAGCACCCCTAATAGATGGCTAGTGCAGGCAAGCACCCCTAATAGATGGCAAGTGCAGGCAAACACCTAATAGATGGCTAGTGCAGGCGAGCACACCTAATAGATGGCTCATGCAGGTGAGCACACCTAATAGATGGCTAGTGCAGGCGAGCACACCTAACAGATGGCTAGTGCAGGCAAGCACCCCTAATATATGGCTAATACAGCCGAGCACCCAAATAGATGGCTAGTGCAGGCAGGCACACCTAATAGATGGCGAGTGCAGGCAGTCACACCTAATAGATGGCAAGTGCAGGCAGGCACAACCTAATAGATGGCTAGTGCAGGCGAGCACATCTAACAGATGGCTAGTGCAGGCGAGCACCCCTAATAGATGGCTAGTGCAGGCGAGCACCCCTAATAGATGGCTAGTGCAGGCGAGCACCCCGAATAGATGGCTTGTGCAGGCGAGCATGCCTAATAGATGGCTAGTGCAGGTGAGAACCCCTAATAGATGGCTAGTGCAGGCGAGCACCCCTAATAGATGGCTAATGCAGGCGAGCACCCCTAATAGATGGCTAGTGCAGGCGAGCACCCCTAATAGATGGCTAGTGCAGGCGAGCACCCCTAATAGATGGCTAGTGCAGGCGAGCATCCCTAATAGATGGCTAGTGCAGGTGAGCACACCTAATAGATGGCTAGTGCAGGCGAGCACACCTAACAGATGGCTAGTGCAGGCAAGCACCCCTAATATATGGCTAATACAGCCGAGCACCCAAATAGATGGCTAGTGCAGGCAGGCACACCTAATAGATGGCGAGTGCAGGCAGTCACACCTAATAGATGGCAAGTGCAGGCAGGCACAACCTAATAGATGGCTAGTGCAGGCGAGCACATCTAACAGATGGCTAGTGCAGGCGAGCACCCCTAATAGATGGCTAGTGCAGGCGAGCACCCCTAATAGATGGCTAGTGCAGGCGAGCACCCCGAATAGATGGCTTGTGCAGGCGAGCATGCCTAATAGATGGCTAGTGCAGGTGAGAACCCCTAATAGATGGCTAGTGCAGGCGAGCACCCCTAATAGATGGCTAATGCAGGCGAGCACCCCTAATAGATGGCTAGTGCAGGCGAGCACCCCTAATAGATGGCTAGTGCAGGCGAGCACCCCTAATAGATGGCTAGTGCAGGCGAGCATCCCTAATAGATGGCTAGTGCAGGTGAGCATGCCTAATAGATGGCTAGTGCAGGTGAGCATGCCTAATAGATGGCTAGTGCAGGTGAGCACACATAATATATGGCTAGTGCAGGCGAGCACACCTAAGAGACAGCGAGTGCACAGGTTTTTCAGACGATGAAAGTGAGTGAGCATGTTTTAATGATGGCGAGTGTACGGTAAGCACGTTTTATAGACCTTAGTTTTCGGGAATTTGTTATATAGAGCACTTGTGTAGTTGTTGATCAGTCAGTGTAGGGTGGGATATGTTGAACAAGTTTTGTCGAGGATTATCCTGGTTAAGGACATTTAAACAGACTGTGTTTGTGAGTGTGGCCGAGCACTCCTTCCCCTGATCGATCTTTTTAAAAACCGAGTATCAATGAGCCGGTTTTGTCGAGCAAGAGGTGTGCCAGTTGTGGTTGGCAGCCGGCAGCGATCATGGGGCGGAATGTGGAGCATTTCCCCAGGAAGTCTAGAAACAAATGTGGAAACTCCAGGTTGTTCAACACAGCTCGTACATGCACGTCCGTTCAATGATCCAAAACATTAACGGTGCATTGTGTGCCTCGCATGAGGCACAATGAGGCTTGAGATGTTGTTGGTTAAAAGCACTCACGAGGAAAAACAATGGATTGATGGTTTGAAGGCAACAAACACCAGGTAACGTTTGTTATGGTGATAAAATCTCCTTTCAATCAGATTGACCAATATGTTTGACCTCAGGTTTGGTCACAGCCCACAGGTGGGGTATTTTGAACATCATCCCATGTATATCAAACACAATCACCTATACATTATTTCATGCCGACAGAATGTTGTTGATATGTCAAGGCCTAAGTGCCAGGTTGTCATGCTTACGTCATAAGCATGTGACGTCACGACATACACTTCAGGTGTGTGTGTCTGAATGGTTCAAACGAAACATAATACCTGTGCAGCGCAGCACACACACCAAGATTATTTATAGTCTCAGACAGCAAGGTCAGACACAGACACATGTTGAGCGGGGGTCTTGGCAACGTTGTAGCAATCCCTTGACGTTTTCACATTTTGTTGTGTTGCAGCCTCAATTTAAAATATATTAAATTGAGATTTTTAAAATCACCGATCCACACATAATACCTCATAATGTCAAAGTGGAATGTTTTTTTTAGAAATTTTTACAAAATAATTAAAAAAACGAGAAAGCATCTGAAAATGCAAAGCCCGTCCGTGTCCGTTTGTATTCAGAAGTCTTCTTCTGTATTCTCAAAATAACGAAAACAGTTAAAAAAAAGAAATACAAAATGGAAATTGATGTCATGCAGCCTTGACCTTTCACCTTTAGATTAAAAAAAAAAAATAGCTTCTAGCTTTTGATTGGTGAACCAATTCAGTGACCCGATATGCAAATTATTTAAATTTCAGGTCAATCAGGTGAAAATTGACGATTATATATGACGCTGACCTTTGAACTTTTGACAAAATTATTAATTTGTCTTCTCCATATTCTCATAATAAAGCTTTGGTGAAACTTTCATGACAAAAATCAAATGGTAAATTTAAATTTCAGGTCAATCGGATGAAAATTGACGATTTTATGTGACGCTAACCTTTGAACTTTTAAACTTTCGACCAAATTATTAATCTGCCTTCTCCACATTCTCATAATAAAGCTTTGTTGAAAATATCCTGACAAAATTCAAATGGTAAATTTAAATTTCAGGTCAATCGGATGAAAATTGACGATTTTATGTGACGCTGACTTTTGACCTTTTAACCTTTCGACCAAATTATTAATTTTTCTTCTCCATATTCTCATAATAAAGCTTCCTTGAAAATTTAATGACAAAATTCAAATGGTAAATTTTAATTTCAGGTCAATCGGATGAAAATTGACGATTTTATGCGACGCCTACCTTTGATCTTTTAACCTTTGACTAAATTATTAATTTGTCTTCTCCATATTCTCATAATAAAGGTTCGGTGAAAATTTCATGACCAAACTCAAATGGTAAATTTAAAGTTCAGGTCAATCGGATGAAAATTGACGATTTTATGTGCCGCTGACCTTTTAACTTTTTAACTTTCAACCAAATTATTAATCTGCCTTCTCCACATTCTCATAATAAAGCTTTGTTGAAAATTTCCTGACAAAATTCAAATGGTAAATTTAAATTTCAGATCAAATGGATGAAAATTGACGATTTTATGTGACGCTGACCTTTGACCTTTTAACCTTTCGACCAAATTATTAATTTGGCTTCTTCATATTCTCATAATAAAGCTTTCTTGAAAATTTCCTGACAAAATTCAAATGGTAAATTTAAATTTCAGGGCAATTGGATGAAAATTGATGATCTTAGGAGACACTGACCTTTAACCTTTTGACAAAATTATTAATTTTCCTTCCGTATGATCATAATAAAGCTTTGGTGAATATTTGATGACAATAACTCGAATGATAAAAAGTTAGGGCCTGGACACACACACACACACACACACACACACACACACACACACACACACACACACACACACACACACACACAACATAAGTGATTGCAAAACCCTGTCTCCTGCAGCATGGGGGATGGGCTCATAAAATACAGAAATATCTAATTTACACAAGTGAGACAATACTCCATAGAAGCACCATTGTCAGCGATTACAGCTTCAAATCTTCTTGGGTATATCTGTATCAGCTTTGCACATCTGGATTTGGGGAGTTTCTCCCATTCTTTCTTGTAGATTTGCTCAAGCTCTGTCAAGTTGGATGGGGAGCGTCGGTGAACAGCAATCTCCAAGTCTTTCCACAGATTCTCAATGAGATTCAAGTCTGGGCCTTGGCTGGGCCACTCAAGGACTTTTACATTCTTGTTCTGAAGCCATTCCAGTGTTGCTCTGGCTGTATGCTTGGGGTCATTGTCCTGTTGGAACATAAATCTTCGCCACAGTCTCAGGTCTTTTGCACTCAGAAGTAGTTTTTTTTTTTTTTTTTTTTTTTTTTTGCATACTGAATCGAGGCTCGTGAAAGAGCTAAGATTGGGAGATTGAGGGCAGATTGGGAGAGCTTCTTCTCAAGAATTTACCTGCATTTGGCTCCTTTCATTGTTCCCTCTATCCTTACAATATCCCAGTCCCTGCCGCTGAAAAGCATCTCCATAGCATGATGCTGCCACTGCCATGCTTCACGTTAGGGATGGTGTTAGATGGGTGATGAGCTGTGCTCGGTTTCCGCCAGATGTAGCACTTTGAATTGAGCCCAAAGAGTTCAATTTTCATCTGATCAGACCACATAATATTTTGCCTCATGTTCTCAGTCTTCCATGTGCCTTTTTGCAAACTCTAGGCATGCTGCTATGTGCCTTTTTCTCAACAGTGGCTTCTGTCTGGCCATACTCCCATAAAGCCTAGATTTGTGAAGGGCTGCAGAGACTGTTGTCCTTCCGGCAGGTTCTCCCAACTCAGCCAAGGAACCCTGTAGTTCTGTCAGAGTGGTCATTGGGTTCTTGTTCACCTCTCTGACCAAGGTTTTCTTGCCCAGTTGCTCCGTTTGGTCGGACGGCCATCTCTAGGAAGAGTCGGTGTAGTTCCATATTCCTTCCATTTCGTAATGATGGAACTCACTGTGCTCTTGGGAACTTTCAACACTCTAGAAATTGTTTTCTACCCTTCCCCAGATCTATGCCTCCTCACAATTCTATCTTGGAGTTCTACGGACAGTTCCCTGAACTTCATGGTAGAGTTTCTGCGATGACATGCACCGTCAACTGTGGGACCTTATATTAGAAAGGTGTGTTTCTTTCGAAATCATGTCCAATCAAATGAATTGGTCACAGGTGGACTCCCATCAAGTTGTCGAGACATCCCAAGGATGACCAAAGGAAATTGGATGCACCTGAGCTCAACATGGAGTGTCATAGCAAAGGGGTTGAATACTTATTGACTCAAGACATTTCAGATTTTCATTTTGAATTAATCTGTAAAAAAATTCTAAAAAAAAATTCCACTTTGACATTATGGAGTATTATGTGTAGATTAGTGACAAAAAACATCAATTTAATCCATTTTAAATTCAGGCTGTAACACAACAAAATGTGAAAAAAGTCAAGGGGAGTGAATACTTTCTGAAGGCAATGTAGATGTACACTACATGACCAAAGGTATGTGGACACCCAAACATCTCATTCCAAAATCATGGGCATTAATATTGAGTTGGTCAGCTTCCCTTTGCTGCTATAACAGACTCCATTCTTCTGGGAAGGTTTTCCACGATGTCGGAACATTGCTGCGGGGATTTGCTTCCATTCAGCCACAAGAGCATTCGTGAGGTCGGGCACTGATGTTGGGCGATTAGGCCTGGCTCGCAGTCGGTGTTCCAATTCATCCCAAAGGTGTTCGATGGGGTTGAGGTCAGGACTCTGTGCAGGCCAGTCAAGTTCTTCCACACCGATCTTGACAAACCATTTCTGTTTGGACCTTGCTTTGTGCATGCGGGCATTGCCATGCTGAAACAGGAAAGGGCCTTCTCCAAACTGTTACCACAAAGTTGAAAGCACACAATCGTCTAGAATGTCATTGTGTGCTGTAGTGTTAAGATTTCCCTTCACTGGAACTAAGGGGCCTAGTCCGTACGATGAAAAACAGCCCCAGACCATTATTCCTCCTCCACCAAACATTACAGTTGTCACTATGCATTCGGGCAGGTAGCGTTCTCCTGGCATCCGCCAAACTCAGATTCGTCCGTCAGACTGCCAAATGGTGAAGCGTGATTCATCACTCAAGAGAACGCGTTTCCACTGTTCCAGAGTCCAATGGCAGTGAGCTTTACACCACTCCAGCCGATGCTTGGCATTGCGCATGGTGATCTTTAAGCTTGTGTGCGGCTGCTCGGCCATGCAAACCCATTTCATGAAGCTCCCGATGAACAGTTGTGCTGACGTTGCTTCCAGAGGCCGTTTGGAACTCGGTGGTGAGTGTTGCAACCGAGGACAGACGATGTGTACGCGCTACGCGCTTTAGCACTCGGCGGTCCCGTTCTGTGAGCTTGTGTGGCCTACCTCTTCGCGGCTGAGCTGTTGTTGCTCCTAGACGTTTCCACTTCACAATAACAGCACTTACAGTTGACCGGGGCAGCTCCAGCAGGGCAGAAATTTGACGAACTGACTTGTTGGAAAGGTGGCATCCTATGACGTTGCCACGTTGAAAGTCACTGAGCTCTTCAGTACGGCCCATTCCACTGCCAATGTTTGTCTATGGAGATTGCGTGGCTGTGTGCTTGATTATATATACCTGTCAGCAATGACAATATCCATTTCACGTGACATGCGAAATGCACTGTGGGAAGATTGGTGTTGACTCAATGTATTTCAGCAGAGACCGGTATGAAAGGGATTCGATGAAAAGAGTCGTACGGCTATTCCCAAGACGAATCTGACTTAATCCTGAAGCTCGGCCAAATCGTAGAAGTGAACGACACAATCGGGTCACAGGCCTATTCGAGTTATGCCACCCTGGTCAATCACAAATGCTGAATGTGGTGGAACAGTCAGTAAGCACATTTCAAACTTTGCCAGACAATTGACCACCATTTGGTCCCGCTTCAGACCAACTGGCTTCAGAATGGAGTTGTCACTGTCACACGAATTCATTCTAGAACCCTTTCTTTATCTGGGTCACCAAATGTGGACGGAGTGTGCCTGTCTGTCTGTGAGGAGGAAATCTCACAAAGTTGTGGACGGATTCGGACGACACTTGGTGGACAGGTTGGGAGTGTGACACAGACGAATCAGTTAGATTTTGGTGAAGATCTGGATCTGGATATGATAATTTTTTAATGACAGTGGTACAGGTATCACGGGAATGAGGCAGGAAACACTGAAACGAACAAGTAAGATGGTTGGGTTAGAAAAAGTTAATGGGAGTAATAAAGATCATGGTTCAGAATTGGGAATGAGAAGCGGTGCCGGTGCACTGCTTGCTTGAACTCCTGAACGAAAGAGTAAGTCGGAAAAGCCTCTGGAAGTTGGTTCCATAGATGGGAGAAGTGAGGGATAAAAAGTTGAAGTGTGCAATTTGCATTTTGGAATTTTTTTGCATTTGCAATTTTTTGCAATTTGCATTTTGGAATGCATTTCTGCATTTTGGAAGTTTAACCAGGAAGGAGTTGCTGGAAGAGCACAGTTATCCTGGAGTTGCTGGGAAGGGTCGAAGGACTGAGAGAGTATACAGAGCAATATCAGAGATGAGGAGGTAAAAATGAAAACAGAGAGACGACAGACCTGCCTGAGATGTGAGAGCAACTTACTTTGAGCTTTGGCCTCATCAGGGTAGATTCCAATAATTTTGAGAGCTTTAGAGAACAAATAATCCAGGAAAGACAGATGTGATGCTGAGACGCCACCCATAGCGGAGATCAGTGCTCCATTGAGTTACGGGCAAAGGCCTTGCAGACTTTAATTAGAAACTTTCTCAAGCCTTCGGAAAGGAACATTTGGGACATCCTTATCAACAATCTCCATTACCCCCCCATGAACCCTTCCTCTCCGGACCCTCTTACTTAAAGGATGCAGTTTCCTTCTCTCCTCACTCTCCTCTTTTCCTATTTGTTCATTCCCTTGATTATTGTGTCCAAGATCACGTGGGATTAAAATGGACATTTAAAATGGAAGACCAGACTGTGCAGCAGGACTTGCTTCGATGTCGGTCAATTTGTAACTCCACCACCGAAGGTGGACCGAGGTTATGTTTCACCCCATATCTGTCTGTCTGTGAGTATGATATCTCAAAAAGTTATGGACGGATTCGGACTAAACTTGGTGGACAAGGTACTCTTCAAAGTGTGGATGATCCTGCATCCATGATTTACAAACCGAGGTTGACAAATAGAGGTTCTGATATTCCTTTTTTTAACCAGCCTGAATACAACACTATACAGTACAGTATATGCCCAAAATATAGAAAGGAAGTGCTTAGTTGTCACTTAGTCATGTGACATTGCAGCTCATTCCTGGATGTTTCACTGTGAGGTACTTTTTGTGGTGTGTGTGTGTGTGTGTGTGTGTGTGTGTGTGTGTGGGTGTGTGTGTGTGTAAGTTGTTGTTGGCTACCATCTCCACACGTGGGTGGGTACGATTCATGTTTGTGTGCATGTGTGCGTGTTTATGCCCCGCCGCCACTGATCGTCATCTCCACTCATGAGTCTCTAAGACTAAATGGAGCCTTCCCTGGTCCTGAAGCATCTAGCTTCACCCCAGCAAGGAACCACGACTCATGGACCAAGCCATCTCCTTATCCTTGTTCCGTTTCCCCAACCATCCCCAAAGTGGCCTCCGGGATCCGCCCGGTCCGGTCTCTTCCTTCTAGGTCTCATCCATCTCGGGCACATCCTTCCCTGATGGGAAAGAGCCAGCCAAACCAAGTAAGCTGCAGGGCAAGGCCAGGTCACCAGGCTGAGTCCCAAATGCATGTCGATCAGCGCAACTACATGCACCCCTCTCCCCCACCAAAACCGCCACCCTGGTTCGATTCTCGCTACCATCGAAGCCGTTTTATTTGGTATGGTCCTGGATCCCACAAAACTCGGTCCCATACAGGCAGAACATGGCAAAAAGGGAGTCGTCAAAACTTGGGTTTGTGTTCTCAGCATGTTGAGGTCAGTAAACCCCAACAAGCCGCAAGTCGAGGCCACGTCCCAAGCGATCCGCGTGACTCTGGACACCACATGCACAGCCATCTGCCTCACCAAAGCTGCCATGCAAAGCTCGGTTATCATTCCCATCAAAGCCGTTGTATTTGGCGTGGTCCTCAATCCTACAAACCTAGGTCTCTCTCGTCCTCAACGTTTGGAACTTTGCAAGAGGGAGTTCACCAAAGCTCGGGCCTTCCCTCCCGACAGCACGGACTCACCAAGTCCCACCAAGCTGCAGCAACAGGCCGCATCGGAAGGTGTGATACCGGGCAGCTCGTGCGCATCTCGTCTAATCAAAGCTGCCATTGTGAAGCTAGTCCAAACATAGTGGTCCTGTGAAAAGATTTCCTTGTTTCAGGACTCGGTGAAAGTTTTTCCAGTGGTCCCTCTTCTTCTTTTTCTCTGTAGACTGCACATTTAGTGGCTTTAAGTGGTTAGGGTGCTGGCTAGGGATCCTAGGATCCTGAGTTTGAATCCCGGTCGATCGCTGAATTAACGCCAGGGGGGTTGACTCCTTCCAAGGTCGGCAAATTGAGTACCAGCTTGCTGGGATGAATGATCCCGGTGTGTACCCCGATTTAGAATAGGTACACCGTATCCCTGTGCATCATAAGAGGCGACTAAGGGTTGGCATCAGGAAGGGCATCCGGCCATAAAAACATTGCCTCAAACAGGGATCCATGATTGTCATGGGGCCCGCAAGGCTAACCCCTGCTCTCACGGGGAAAAACGGCCTTAAAACGATCATTCATTCATTCATATTCATTCATTCATCAAGTGAGGTTTATGCGTACAGTCGACACTTGGGTTGTTTGAATCATGTGTTTGCAATTACGAGATCATTCTCCACCATTCAAACTCCAGCATTCACTCCCTTGGTTCATTTTGAGTACCAAGTCCTGCAATCCCTGGTGCTCCTGCTTCTCCAATTTTTGCATTCCAATCTCCCTTTAGGCAGACACCTGTTATACCAGTTCCTCTAACGTTCCATGAAACCGTCCACACTTAATTAATTCATCTGCTGCAGAAGTTTGAGCATATTTCTGAGTGATGGTGGTGTTCACTGGATGTTCCTTCAACCTCACTGATAGGAACCTATCATCGACTGGGTCGTATGCCAGGAAGGACTCAGACTTTCAGTTCTGACGACCTCAGCGACGGTATTTCCTTGTGGGTTTGATCCAGCCCCATCATAACGGCCAGTCCTACTCATCAAAGCACTTTGCTCCTCCCTAGTTGCCATTCTTGGGTGGACAGGATGGCCTAGAGGTGCACACACTCACCCCTAAGCTCTCTAGCCTGGGTTTGAATCTCGATCTAGCGAGAAACTGTCATCCCGGTGTTTCACAGGCATGGTGATTCATCAATGTGTGTGCCGTCCCTCAGGTGGACGTCAAATGGGCATCCCATCTGCTGGAATCAGTTGGTGGACGTTAAAGATCCCACAGTGTCTGTCGCGAAGAGTCGGCACAGTGTAAAATTATTGCCGGTGTCATGGCCAAATTCCAAATTCCTGCCATAACTACTGCTGGGAAGGCAATGGCAAGGCACTCAGTATAATCCTTGCTGAGGAAGCTGCTTTGGCAGCCATGGCACTTTGTGAAGGGTATAGAGTATGGTAGATCAGTGAGAGAGAGTGAGAGAGTGAGAGAGTGAGAGAGTGAGAGAGTGAGAGAGTGAGAGAGTGAGAGAGTGAGAGAGTGAGAGAGATAATTTGTGTGGTGTATATCTATATTATGGATAGTGGCAACTATCAACTTAATTCCATTCTGTGGGGAGGAGGGAGGATGAGAGGTGAGGACAATAGTCGAGCAGGAATCGGGACATCACAAATTGTATGTTTGCTGGTGGTGGTGGCTGCGGTGAGGCGGGGCGGAGAGTGCGAAAACTGTTGTCGGGTGGGGAATGGTCAGGAATTCAGAAATCACAGCTGGCTAAGGATTAGTGGGGTTTTGTTCCCCCCCCCCTCCCCCCCCCCCCCCCAAAAAAACTTGAACAGTACTTGATTGTAGTCTAAACTAATAGGCCAAGGTTTTATTTAAATGGAAATTTATTTAAATAAACAGCAAGTAATAAGTAATTTTTGTTCCACGATAAACTAAGCAATCAACCTCAGCATTGCACAACCTGCGTGCGATGCCAACTGCTGCCCTTGCACAGCAGATCCTTGGGCATGGTGCCAAATGCAGCGAAACATTCGACCCAAAAAAAAGGAATACAGTGCCTTTTGTTAAGACAAAGTAAATGTTGGGATGAAAACAAGCAAACAGCTGCGTCTGCTCTTACCACATAAAGAGGAAATGTGAGCTAGCATACAGTATATAAATTGATGAACCTATGTGTTCTCACATCCTCAGTGTTGCTTGACATCATTCGTCACTCCGCAGATGTCGTCACACGTAGTCCCACAACTAACTTCGAGAATTTCATGAATGAAACTAAAATTATGATAATGTGATATACCCTGACAGACGAGGCCAACTCCACTGGAAGTATCGTAGTAGATAAAGAGTAAAATTACATGATAACGTCGCCAAGCATAAGTTGTGGATAGGTCGAGGCATAGTTTTAGAAGTCCACATTTGAGTTATATCTTGAGGGGGCACAAGCATGAAAATAAAGATGGATCCAAGAAATAGAAAAAAGGCGTGAATGGACGATACGCAAGCTTATTCGTGCACGTACACTTGTACGTTTCTATTTGTGACCCTCCAACTTTCCTGCCTTCATTTGCTTCCCATTTGCTTCCCTTTTTCTTCCTCTTCACAGTTCCCCCATTTTTCCCCGAAGTGGCTCCATATGCTAGCCATCGGAAACAGTGGAAACACATCTTTCGTCCTTAGATACACGCATGCTGTTCGTTAAGAAAGGCATGCGCCTAGATCATGCGGCCACCTGTCCAGTTGGTCAGGGTGGCCACATAAATCACGCGGTACTGCAGTTCCAATGTGCAGGATGAACCTGAATATTTGGATCATATTTGGTGTGGGACGTGAGTATCCCGAAAAGGTGTTTCTATTGAGAAGTCAAGAGGGTGGCTCCGGTGGGGGGTGATTCGAGATGTGGATTGGAGTAGGGGTGCTGGAATGCTCGCCTCGGGCCTCTTGCTTCTCTTCCTCGTGGGGGAACTTCGTCTTCCGGACAGTAGGATGAGGGGAAACAGATTTAATGTTGTTGCGTAGGCGGCAGATGAGTTTCTGCATACCCGATGATTTTCGTTTCCCTGGCCTGGCGTTGCTAGCTAAGCGGCTTCGGAGCCACCCTGATTCACCAGATGCTTAGATCCTTATTTTCTGGCAATTTCTGACTCAGGCGCATTTGAATTGGAAATTACCGAAACGTTGAATCACACCGGGAGACGGGATGGTTTTCCGAATTGAAATCGGGACAAAAGAAAAATTACAATATACAGGAAGACGTCATGCGGAGCACGATACTTGCAAAATCCACGCCCCACCCCAAGAAAAAAATTCCATTGATACAGCAAATTGTCCATTTCATCAAGATTAAAATTGAAAATCTTGATCAAAGCTCGGGTCAACAGGAAGAAAAGTGACGATTTTTCAGAAGAAAAATGATGATTTTGTGAGGTTGACCTTGAGTTGACCTTTGACCTTTTGACCTCAAAAATAGTTAGTTTCCCTATTTAGTGACTCAAGGTGCAAATGCTGTTCAATTTTCAAGTCAATCGGATGAAAATTGAGGATTTTAAAAACTTGGCCTATGTTGACCTCAAAAATAGTTGGTGGTTGAATTCAGTGACCATATATGTGAATCCTCTTAGAATTTCAAGTCAATCAAATGAAAATTGGTGATTTTAGAAATTCAGCCTATGTTAACCTTTTGGCCTATATTCACCTAAAATATAATTTGTGGTTGAATTCAGTGACCAGATATGCAAGTCATCTTCAAATTTCAAGTCAATCGGATGAAAATTGAGGATTTTAGAAATTGGGCAAAGTTGGTGACCTTTGGCCTACGTTTACCTTTTGACCTTTTGACCCCAAAAACAATAGGCTTCTCAATTGGGACGAGCTATACGGCTTGGTGAAGTTTCGTGACGATCGGTTTGGAATTGTGACCTGTAGGCCGGTGACAAACAAACAGACAAACAGACAGACAGACAGACAGAGAGACAGAACCACAAAAGCAACCGACAAATATACTTGAAAAATCTTCGATTTTGCAAGTAATAAAGAAACACCTGTTGGATGATCTCTGTTAAAGCAATTTCCTCTTTGTGCTGCCCATTTACTGCCACATGAATTATTTTAATTGCCATCAAATCCCTGTGGATGAAACGTCTGTCCTGGTGATCTGTTGCAGCCGCTTCGATGGAATACACCATGAGCCGTGAGAAACCACCTGCACAGCTGCAAAGACCACTGTTCACAATTTATCTTCACAGAATGATGATGATAATCTAGTGAGGCCTTCAGAAAGACCACTGTTCACAATATCTCGTGTATCTAAACAGAGTGATGATGGTACTCTAGTGAGGTCTTCAGAAAGACCACTGTTCACAATATCTCGTGTATCTAAACAGAGTGATGATGGTACTCTAGTGGGGTCTTTGGAAAGACCACTGTTCACAATATCTCGTGTATCTAAACAGAGTGATGATGGTACTCTAGTGAGGTCTTCAGAAAGACCACTGTTCACAATCCCTCGTGAATCTAAACAGAGTGATGATGGTACTCTAGTGAGGCCTTCAGAAAGACCACTGTTCACAATATCTCGTGTATCTAAACAGAGTGATGATGGTACTCTAGTGAGGTCTTTGGAAAGACCATTGCTCGCAATCTCTCGTGTATCTAAACAGAGTGATGATGGTACTCTAGTGAGATCTTTGGAAAGACCATTGCTCGCAATCCCTCGTGTATCTAAACAGAGTGATGATGGTACTCTAATGGGGTCTTTGGAAAGACCACTGCTCGCAATCTCTCGTGTATCTAAACAGAGTGATTATGGTACTCTCGTGAGGTCTTTGGAAAGACCACTGCTCGCAATCTCTCATATCTAAACAGAGTGATGATGGTACTCTAATGGGGTCTTTGGAAAGACCATTGCTCGGAATCTCTCGTGTATCTAAACAGAGTGATGATGGTAATCTAATGGGGTCTTTGGAAAGACCATTATTCACAATCTCTTGTGTATCTAAACAGAGTGATGATGGTACTCTAGTGGGGTCTTTGGACAGACCACTGCTCGCAATCTCTCGTCTATCTAAACAGAGTGATGATGGTACTCTAGTGGGGTCTTTGGAAAGACCATTGCTCGCAATCTCTCGTGTATCTAAACAGAGTGATGATGGTACTCTAGTGGGGTCTTTGGAAAGACCACTGCTCGCAATCCCTCGTGTATCTAAACAGAGTGATTATGGTACTCTAGTGAGGTCTTTGGTCATTTTCAGCATCTTCTATGCCACTATACCTTATTTATCAGGCATTATTTATCGGGCATTCTTTATTGGGATATTTAGTGAAGGGAACGTCTCATCTGGATCTTTTATACAACTCTATCTCTCTCGAAGCAGGATCTAAAAACATCCTCCTGTATCTTTCCATGATCAAATTCTGGCAAAGTTGTGGTCCTTCCTTGAGCTTAAGATCAGCCATGACCCAGTGAGAAGAATACTTGTAATCTGATCTCCTCTTCCATTGGAAGTCCCCACCGTTGTGGAGCTTCCTGGATCTTTCAAAGCCGTTGCAGACGAAGAAGAATCTAACGAGGCATGCCGGTGAATACGACATTCGAAGTATACAGGGAATGGTGTTTAGGACAAACACCATGGGGCATGCGGCCTCCAAATTCCACATGTGACAGCCGGCTTAATCCCCTCCAAAAAGATCGAGCGTGCCATGATGTCACCCTGTCGAACTGGAGTTCAAGTCGTCTTAGACTCCACGAGGATTCAAACGAAAGACTTTGTAGCTCCAAGAGCAGCCATGCGATCAGCTGAGATATCTTTTCATTCCTCACAAAAGGATCCGTGTGTAAATATTTGGGCTGAAGGAATAACACTTCTATATTCACTAGTTATGTGGTGCGCCGTGTGTATACATGTGAACGTGTGTGTGTTAATAACACACAGGCCTTGCTGATTGGACAAAATTACCATTTCCTGCAATTTATTTTCTTGCAACCCCCGGTGCATTCAATTCAAATTACTGAATTAAAACGCACACCCTCACTAACCCATCTTGCCTTGTGTACGGTTCCTGGGAAAGAAGGAAAACGGAGTGCAGCTTGTGTTTACTAAATTAGATTTTCCCAAGACTGGCCTGGAATTCCAAATGCACGGCCCACTCAGCTTTTCCCCCCACACACGCCCCCCCCCCCCCCGATCCGATCGTGCACCGTAAAAATGCCCGGACGTGACTCCGGACGTAATCTCAAGCCGTTTTTTTACACTCTGTGTTTCATTTTGGTGTCCTGTCGTTGTTTTTTGGGATAATTTCCTGTTCAGTTCCTTTTTCGTACCCGTTGCTGACAACCGCTTACTTGCATCGAGCTTTTTGTGCAAATCTTTTCTTTTTTTTGTGTTTTTGGCCTTTGGGGACCACTTGTCTTCAGTGGATCCTTGGTGACCACTTTGGTGACCACTTGTCTTCAGAGCTTACACACAGATCACGAGATGGAAGTCGAATGGGGGGGCGCAAGAGGGCCTCCTGGCTTGCGTTTCTCCTTAACCCCACCACTTCCGACCTCCTACCTTTGCTGGCCTGTACAGTCGGAAATTATATTTATAAAAATATCCTTTGTGACTCCTTTTCTTTGTGACTTTTCTATGTACGGTGCCTTTCGATGGCCTCTTGCCTCACGCAGCCCACCGTCCTTTTCATCAGCAGGATTCCTCCCTCACTTGTCTGGTGGTGCTGAGGCCGAGGACACGTCACGGCAGCTGAGCTCCAGGCAGGGTCGCCAATCAATCTCTTTGAGCCGTGCGAGGATCCAAAGTAAAAAACAAATGGGTTACCTGTGGAACCTGCTGCCGTTTTCCTGACAGTTACGACATTGTTGTAGAAAGGCTTCCCAACATGATGGACAAACCATGTCTTCAGAACCACTAACTAACCGGCCACAATCGTATTATTTTAACCTTGGCCTCAGGAGTGACACGACAGTCAAGGTGAAAGCCTGGCTTGGTGATTCATGACGGAATGACATCAGACACTAAACGTTTTGCTTTCTGGGATCCCAGCAGGTGCACTGCTGGTGAAGATGGACACACCGGAGGTGGATGAAGGTTATGTTTTCGTCCCTGTTTGTGTGTCTGTCTGTCTGTGAGCACTATATCTCAAAACGTTGTGGACGGATTCGGACGACACTTGGTGGTGGTTTGGTTGAGTGACAATATCAAGCTAATTAGGTTTTTATTAAGGTCTGGATGCAGATCGGGCCTATCATTGGGACGCAAAACGTAAACTGCTCAACCTGGTGGAAGTACGTGCTCTACAAGGTGCCCTTCTAGTTAAGCATGCCATCTATTGCGCCAACGATAAATGAATTCTCCCTCAGGATCTGAAATATGAGTACATGAGACGTAAATGTTCGAAAATAGAATGTAGATACGAAGACGATGCACAAAGAAGGTAAACGAGACGCGGATGCAACATTGGAAAGGTGGGTCAAATGGTGCGATCCATATTAAGGTTTTGTTACCCGAGGAGGTACCTGCTCAGGAGATTCAGGTACTACGTGAGGTTGTTCATCACAATTATGATACCAAGAGATGAATCCCGCAACGCGATGATGCAAGTCAGTCGATTTCTTCCGAGCCGTGGCATTCCACCTTGCTCGCGTGATCTTGGGTAGACGAGACCTTTTGCTCTTTCCAAAAAACCGAAAAGAAAACGGAAAGAAAGACGATTTGATGAAACGCCAGGAATTCTTTGACATTCAACAGTGGTTCGATGAGGGATCCACAAATCCACCGAAGATACTTCCAGGGGTTACAGGAATTCTGGATAAAGTGCAAACAATTCAGGAAGAAAAACATCCCCAAAAGGGCCTCTCAAACTCACCCATATGTTCTTGCAATGTACACTTGCATTACATAATCAGTCCTGGAACTTAGAGATCAGGAGAGCTCCTTGCTTTAAACCTCTTTTTTACCGTCTTCTCGTGTGCAAGCAAGGAGGTTGCACAAATGTTATATCCTCAGACTAGCACGTAAGGAATGCACTCCAATTGGTCAACCATAATATCTAAGTGGTCACGTAGGTATAGTGTGAGTATAATCAAAGCAAGACTTTTGTGGACACTGAACAGTACTTATAATAGTACTAAGGGGATAGTAGCAGCTGAAACAACGAATGAGACAAAATGACAAGGAGCCCGGCGGAATGGAGTCTAAAATATAACATGTTGAGGAACAAACACTGTCGGCAGAGGAAGAAAGGTCGCATCGGCTGTCACGGGCAGGAAGATGAGCAGTTTCCGTCATAGGCAAACTTCCGACCCCATGGCCACCTTAACCGCTCCCAGATGGCAGGACGGCAGTTTCTGGAAGGCAAGGCGGTTGACAGCAGTGACTTAGATTAATCATTCTCGACACACACAAACTCGACGGATAATGCACACCTCGGCAACAACGGCACGGCACAGTTGTAAAGGTTTCCAACAGCGTGTTGCTTCAAAGTGATTTGCAGCGGTTGCTTTTCTTTGCTTTTATTGATAGCTAGGAAATAGGCAAAGCCACATGATGGTCAGCGGGCAGTCGTTCGATCCGAGTTCTACTCGATCCGAGTTGAAAGCAGTTGTTATGAAACCAACACACCCTCGCTAATAAAACGTTGAGAAGACGACGCTCTGAACTTTGCAGTGTCGCCAATCACTGCTATCTCAGTCACAGAGGTTACACCATGGGGACACCCGTTAATCATATCCTGCTGTTCGTGCATCTGTGGACGGCAGATGTCGATGCTGTGTCCAATATCTTCTTGGCAATGTGGCCCTTGCATGTGATCACGTGGTCGGTCCGTTCCACGCGTTTGGAAGGTTTGACACGCGTCCGTTTCTTGGAATTGGTACATTCGATCTGTTTTTCTTAATATTTTACATTGTATCTGCTTCACTCCATCATACAGATACAATGATTGATTAATTATTGTAAGTATACTGCACGATAAAACCTGTATGGTAAAAGAGTTTAAGAACGAATGCTCTTCGAAGGAGGAGCACGGGATCACTAATAAAAATTAAAGAAAAGTCACTGAAAAAATTCTAGTGTCCGGATCCATATCCGAACTAAAGAAGAATCACTTTTTTAAATTATAGTATCCGGATCCAAATCCGAACTAAAGAAGAATCACTTTTTAAAATTCTAGTATCCAGATCCATATCCGAACTAAAGAAGAATCACTTTTTTAAATTCTAGTATCCAGATCCATATCTGAACTAAAGAAGAATCACTTTTTTAAAATTATAGCATCCATATCCAAATCTGAACGAAAGAAGAATCACTTTTTTAAATTCTAGTATCCGGATCCATATCCGAACTAAAGAAGAATCACTTTTTTAAATTCGAGTATCTGGATCCATATCTGAACGAAAGAGGAATCACTTGAAAAAAAAAAATCTCCGGATTCATATCCGAACTAAAGAAGAATCACTTTTTAAAATTATATTATCCGGATCCATATCCGAAATAAAGAAGAATCACTTTTTAAAATTATATTATCCGGATCCATATCCGAACTAAAGAAGAATCACTTTTTTAAATTATATTATCTGGATCCATATCCGAACTAAAGAAGAATCACTTTAAAAAAAAATTAATATCCGGATTCATATCCAAACTAAAGAAGAATCACTTTTGAAAATTATATTATCTGGATCCATATCCGAACTAAAGAAGAATCACTTTTTAAAATTATATTATCCAGATCCATATCCGAACTAAAGAAGAATCACTTTTTAAAATTATAGTATCCGGATCCATATCCGAACTAAAGAAGAATCACTTTTTAAAATTCTAGTATCCGGATCCATATCCGAACTAAAGAAGAATCACTTTAAAAAAAAATTGATATCCGGATTCATATCCAAACTAAAGAAGAATCACTTTCGAAAATTATATTATCCAGATCCATAGACGAATGAAAGAAGAATCACTTTTTAAAATTATGGTATCCGGATCCAAATCCGAACTAAAGAAGAATCACATTTTTTAATTCTAGTATCCGGATCCATATCCGGATACACAAACAAACACAAAGAAGAATCACTTTTTAAAATTCTAGTATCTGGATCCATATCTGAACGAAAGAAGATTCACTTTTTAAAATTATATTATCCGGATCCATATACGAACTAAAGAAGAATCACTTTTTAAAATTCTAGTATCCTGATCTATATCCGGACCTTCACCAACATCTAATCATTCTGTCCTTGTCCACCCAAACTGCCCACCAAGTTTTGCCTGAATTTGAGAGCAGGGACATCGAGAGAACTGTGGGAGGGAGAGGGCTTGGGGGGACGTGGAAGGGGTATAAAACATATGGACACTGCAAGAACTTCCAGGAAAGAAGTTGGAATTTCGAAAAAGTTTATCTGGGGTGAATTAGCGGGGGTAGAAAAGATCAAGGTTTTGGATGAGGGAAGATAAGAGATGGTGGTGAACAGCTGTTTTAAAGACCTGGAGGGAGGAGTGGGATTGAAGGGAGTGGGGGAGTTTGTTCCAGAGGCGGGAAAAAAGGGGAATGAAAGAGTGAAGGTGAGCAGAGAGCCTAGATTTTGGCAGTTTAACCATAAGAGGGTTGCTGGCAGATCTTGTGCGACCTGTAGGAATATTTGGGGGACAGAGCACAGAGAGAGCCGAGGGAGCAAGGCCGGAGAGGAGTCGGTAGAAGACAGAAAGACCACCAACCTGCCTGCGGTGAGTGAATGAAAGGCCCTCGGAGTTAGCTTCATCGCAGGAGATTCCAATGATTCTGAAAGCTTTGGCATCAACAGCGTGAAGCCGAGCTAGGTGTGAGGCAGGAGCACTGGCCCAGAGGGGGGAACAGTATTCCATTGAGCTGCGGATGAAAGCCTTGTATGTGGCGAGGAGCTTAGGTGTGCCAAGGAAGGACTTCGCACGACGGAGGATGCCCAGTCGGCGACTGGCTTTGGAGGCCAGCTTGGAAATGTGGTTTTCCCAAGAAAGATCATGGCAGATAGTGATGCCCAAAAGCTTGAGCGACAGAACTTCTTGGAGAGGATTGTTGAGAAAGTAGATGGGAGGGTTGTCCAGTCGGTCTTTTCGGAGAGACATAGTAAGAGTGTGAGATTTGTCAGGATTGAAAGACATGTTCCACTTGTTTGATCAGTCTGTGATTTTGTCCAGGTCTGCAGAGAGTGAGGAGGCTGCAGGCTGCCCAGAACAATCTAATATTCACAAAAATACGAACGGGGAGAGGGAGCCTAGAGGGACAACCACAAGTCACGTGAACAGGACAAAAGATGTCAGCAAAAAGAACAGGGCAAAACAGATCTGGGGAATGGTGTGAAAATGGGGGTGAAACACGTGGTCGAAGAACGAACGAACGAAAAGAACAAAGAAGGAAATCTTTTTTTTCTTTTCTTTTTTTTTTAGTTAGGATTTTAAACAAGGAAGTATGGGGTGAAAAGACTGGGAAAAAAACAGAGAACTAGAGTAGCAGGACCACAATCGACCGCTGAGAGAAAACAAAGCCTCCAGGTAGGAAGCTTAAAGAACAACAACAAGGCCGCAATATATCGCGGCACGAAATACTCGACCACTCTATACAGGTATGAAAGATTAACACTGATAATCTTCCAAGGGACGCACTATAGGTACACACACGTAAGATAAATACAGTTTCGACAAAAATACAATTGTGAACAATTACTTAACTTCGAGCGTGCGTGAAGGTCGGGACAGTTTCGAAAAAAAGTGACTTCCCCCGCAAGATTTCGCGAGATGTCGCGAGATGTTGACCTTAAAAATAGTTGTTGGTTGAATTCAGTTTGCTGATATGAAAATCCTATTCAAGTTTCATGTCAATCGGATGAAAACTGAGGATTTTAGAAATTTGAAAAGGTTGATCTTTCGGCTTATGTTGACCTCTTGGCCTGTTGATCTCAAAAATAGTTGGTGGTTGAATTCTGTCTGCTAATATGTAAATCCTATTCAAATTTCAAGTCAATCGGATGAAAACTGAGGATTTTAGAAATTTGAAGAAAAGTGGTTGACCTTTTCACCTTTTGACCTAAAAATAAATAGGATTCTTTCGGACCACCAATTCTATCACTTGGTGAAGTTTTGTGAAGATTGGTTTAAAAATTGTGAACTGTAGGCAAGTATAAGTGAGCGGACAGACAAACACACACAAACCGGAGTGATCAACATGCTTGGCAAAAAAAACAAAAACATTTGCCAAGTAACAAACAGACAGGGGTGAAAACATAACCTCCATCCATATCTTCAGTGGTGGAGGTAGTAAAGGTGAATATAGTCTTATGGAATCAACATCATTGACAGCAATCATTTAAAATGTAAACATTAAATAATAATACAGTATTGTTATGGCCATGGGTTTCAGGGTCTACTACGAGGGGAGCCTTGGTTCCTCCTGGACTACCGGACCTGAGGCCTCCAATTGTGGATAACTTCGTGACCTGGTGGATTGCTTAATCAACTGCGAATGCCGATTAATTTACCAGATCTCACAGGATCCTCTGTCTGATTACCGTTTACCTGGGAGGACGTGGTTTTCCAACCGGGTTTCATGCCCTTGATGAGCACTGATCTTATCTTCCTGTTCTCGTCACCTGTGTTAGCTCATCCACAACTGCGCTCTCCACCAGCTTGTGGATCATTATTCAGACCCAGACTCCAGACTATAGACCGACTCATTGAACCCAGACCAGACTGACTAATTGTTCGCTAACTACCACCTTTTATGTGTCTGGAGAGAGGAAGGGCTAGGCAGAGTCGGGTGCTCATCTTTCTGGCGTCGCAGCCGGCGGCAAAAGTGCATGTGCTGCCCCCATTTGGCCCTGTCACAGCACTTTCATTGGCCCAGCTGGGCCTCGTGCTGACATCATCCTCACCGCCAGTTTGTTGCGTGCATTTCATCTTTATTGATGTTTGGGCCTGGCCACAGCTCGGAGCTCCGTACTTACTATGGGGCGGGCGTATTTTGCTGCGCATTTGTGGTGAGAACGTGCGCTAGGAGCCCAAAGCAGGGTTTTGAAGGTGGGAGTACAAAGCACGTCAGCGTTCGTACCTCCCTCGTATTGTGCAGCTGTTGTCAACTTTTTTCAATGTAAAGGCAGGGCCGTGGCCATTGGCAGTGGTTGTGTGGTGAAGGTCTGAATCTATGGAATGGTGGTTAAGCAATTGGGATCGAGCAGGGGTGTTTGAGCGTGGTGGTTAATAAAAATATGAGGTGTGTTGCTTTTCTTCTTGTGGAGGAAGGTAGTTGTGGCATGGTGGTGTGGAGATAGTTGGGAATTTAATAGTGGTTCGTGGTGCTCATTGCGGTTGCCCATAGTGGTGGTGACCATTGGGAATTGGCATGGAATTTGAACCCTGCTTTGGCACGAATATACAAATGACTGCACTTTCTCCATGGGGGTTCGATGAGGATGGTGCTTCATTTTAAAGAGGAATAAAGAAAGAGAGAGAAAATCCCTAGCTAATCCCACACAATGCATATTGATCCATGAAACCGACTTCACAGAAGTGAGTTGTATCTGAACGATTAATAAAGAAACAAGTACACATACATTCAAAGTACACCGCCCCATGCCAAATAATTAAATATGCTGCAGCGCGGCATTGCCGGGGCGCCTCCGGCGCCCGGCAATACCGCAGTGCAGCTCATTGAGGCTGCATTGGGAGGGAGAGGTGTACACTAATTGATTGATTAATTGTATAATTAAAATCAATAAAAGATTATCACAAAATATTTTCATAATCAATTGGCTAATCGCATAACTAAACCAGTAGTGCTTCATCCGAAGATGTATCTTTTAGAAATTTAATTAAATAAGTCATTTATAAAAAATTAAATAATTAATTGATTACTCAATAAATAATTAATCGATTAATCAATAAATACTTAATAGATGAAATGATTAATCAATAAATCAAAAATATCCTTGATAGCCACATCACTTGGTCACTCATGTCCAAATATTAGCTTCCCAGCTCAAAAGGTGCCTGAGATATTGGCCAAATGTTCCGAACTCTCTTATCGTTCTCAAGACCGAACTCTCTTATCTGTCTCCCTCTTCCAAATCCTGGTGGCGTCTGGTCAAATCCGTTTCTGGTGTTTGTTCCCCCTCCATCCCCTCCCTTACCTCAAACGGCTACACAGCTGACTCCGCACGTGAAAAAGCTGAATGCCTCAACTCTGTGTTTGCCTCTAAATCTTGTGTCCCAAACCCATCCCTCTCTGTACCCACCATACCCAGTCGTACCCTGCTGCTCCTGGACTCCGTGTCCTTTCCTCCTGACAAGGTGGAAAAGTTTCTGTCAACCCTCGACTCTGATTCTGCAACTGGACCCGACGGCATCAGCCCACGGGTCCTAAAATCCTGCTCTGCTGCTCTATCTCACCCTCTCTCTGTTCTCTTCACCCTCTCTTTTGCTCAAGGTCAACTGCCATCTGCTTGGAAATCAGCCAACATCACCGCTTTGCACAAAAAAGGTGCAAAAACAGATCCTAGCAACTACAGACCAATCAGCCTTCTCCCAATTATCAGCAAAGTCATGGAATCCATCATTGCTTCTGATATGAAATCTTTCCTCTTCTCCAATGGCTTGATCTCTGATCATCAATTTGGTTTCAGACCAGGTCACTCTACTCTGGACATGCTGCTTCTGCTGTCTCAACAATGGATGGAGGTCCTCAATGCCAAACAGGAAATTAGAGCTGTCTCCCTCGACATATCACGTGCCTTCGACACGGTCTGGCACCCCGCTCTGCTCACCAAACTCTCCTCCTTTGGTATCCATGGAAATCTCCACGCATGGCTGGCGGACTTCCTCTCTAGTCGTCGTCAACGTGTGGCCCTGAATGGGTTTCTCTCATCTCCTCTTCCTGTTCAGGCTGGAGTTCCCCAAGGCAGTGTTCTGGGCCCCGTGCTTTTTCTGGTCTTCATCAATGATCTCTCTGACTCTCTCGAAAATCCTCTCTATCTCTTTGCTGATGACTCCACTCTCTGCCGCTCCATTCCTCTTCCCTCAGATCGGCAGTCTGCTGCCTCCTCACTCTCTGAAGACCTGGACAAAATCACAGACTGGTCAAACAAGTGGAACATGTCTTTCAATCCTGACAAATCTCACACTCTTACTATGTCTCTCCGAAAAGATCGACTGGACAACCCTCCCATCTACTTTCTCAACAATCCTCTCCAAGAAGTTCTGTCGCTCAAGATTTTGGGTCTCACTATCTGCCATGATCTTTCTTGGGAAAACCACATTTCCAAGCTGGCCTCCAAAGCCAGTCGCCGACTGGGCATCCTCCGTCGTGCGAAGTCCTTCCTCGGCACACCTGAGCTCCTCACCACATACAAGGCTTTCATCCGCAGCTCAATGGAATACTGTTCTCCCCTATGGGCCGGTGCTCCTGCCTCACACCTAGCTCGGCTTCACGCTGTTGAAACCAAAGCTTTCAGAATTATTGGAATCTCCCGCGATGAAGCTATCTCTGAGGGCCTTTCACTCACTCACCGCAGGCAGGTAGGTGGTCTTTCTGTCTTCTACCGACTCCTCTCCGGCCTTGCACCCCCAGCTCTCTCTGTGCTCTGTCCCCCAAATATTCCTACAGGTCGCACAAGATCTGCCAGCAACCCTCTGATGGTTAAACTGCCGAAATCTCGGCTCTCCGCTCACCTTCACTCTTTCATTCCTCTTTTCTCCCGCCTCTGGAACAAACTCCCTCACTCCCTTCAATCCCACTCCTCCCTCCAGGTCTTTAAAACAGCTGTTCACCACCATCTCTTATCTTCCCCCATCCAAAACCTTGATCTTTTCTACCCCCGCTAATTCACCCCAGATCCACCTTGTTTGAAATTCCAACTTCTTTCCTGGAAGTCCTGGCAGTGTCCATATGTTTTATACCTCTCCCACTGCCCCCTTCCCACGCCCCCCCCCCCCCAAAGCCCTCGCCCTCTCTCAGATCTCTCGATGTCTCCATGTCTCTCGGTCCCTGCTCTCAAATGTTGTGTTTGTGTCCTTCCCCCTCTCTCCCCATCTTATCTACCGCTCCCTATGTTATATGTTTTATGTGTCGGTTTGTCTTTCTGTGTGATTAATGTTCGCTCTTTCACGAGCCTCGATATTGTATACAAAAAAAAAATAAAATAAAAAAAAAAAAAAAAAAATGAGAAAGAAAATAAATAAATGATTAATAATGAAAATAAATAAATAATAATCATAAAAAAATTAAATTATTAATCAATTTGGTCAGAGAACACATAAACTACCACTATTTCATCAGAATCTGTAACTTAAAAAAAAAAAATTTTTTGTCATTAATCGAATAATTAAATAATTAATCGATTAATTGATTAATTAATAAATCAAAAATATCCTTTGCAGCCAAATCACCTGGTCATTGGCATGTCCAAATATCAGCTTCCTAACTCAAAAGGTGCCTGAGTTAATAATGGTCAGAAGATAAATGAAATTTAATTAATTAAATAAGTACTTAATTAAACGCTAATAATTAAATAACTCCTCAATTAATTGATTATTCAAAAAACAAAAAATACCGTATTTGACAAAGGACTTGCTCACTACTGTGCCGAAATTTCAGCTTCCTAGCTCAAAGGATGGCTGAGATATCGTCCGGACAACCAAGAAAGAAAACAAGAAACCAGAGTGAAAACTGAGTACTCTCTTTCAGCGTGCGTCACTGCCGAGCCCCCTTTGGTGCCCGGCAATGACGATTTGCAATGCCTGGAGATGGCATAGGAAAGGAGCGGTGTACAATAACTAACTCGGGAACCTGTATGCTGGGTGTCGTTGCTTTGTGGAGTGCTGCTTTGCAGAACCGCAACAACATCATGTTTTAGGAATCGCCATTACTGCACAATAATTAAATAAATAAAATTATGAGGAATAGACAAAAAAACTAGATGTGAATGCAGACAGGCTATATTTTCCATTTGTCACTAGGCCAAAGCAATTTTGCATACCTAAGCATGTACAGAACGGTCAAGGTATCAACTTTAAACACACTTTCACCAGGTCAGGTTTGGAGAAGGTAACGTTATCATTGAGTACTTCCATTCCAATGCAAGACCCAGTGAAGCCCAAAGATGGCAAATTCTTTGGATGTCCGACAGTGACATCCCATCCCCATGCTGGGATGTCCTACAGTGAAATTGGACAATTGTTAAAGACAAGCTTCATTCTGGACAATCGAGAGTGACCTCCAACAGATACAATGCAGCCCTGATCAGGCTTTCCAGGCGTAGTCTTTTTGCCACAAGCACAGTCATTGGATGCCATTATTGTCCGTTGTGACGTCATTGGATGTCATTATTGACTCATCTTGAGCCTTAGATCACAGGATGTGTTACCAGCAGCCCCATTCTAAAGCCAACATGTTTTTGTTCCTCCGCCCCAAAGGTGGCCGGAGGCATTATGTTTTTGGGTTGTCTGTCCCTTCGTCTGTACGTCCGTCCATACGGGCTAAACCTCGTTTTTCTCAGCAACCACATGTCCGATTGAGATGAAACCTTCAGGGTAGGAGTGACACCCATACAGAATGTTTTTAATGATAATTGTGACGTCATAGGTCACGTGTTATGGCAGCCATCTTAGATGAAATGCAAATAATTAAAAAAATTATTTCTCAGAAATCGCTGAATGGATAAATTTGAAACTTGGCACATTGTCAAGTACGCCCAATGGGGAACAAAAGCATGATAACGATGACATCATAGGTGAAGTGGTATACCAGCCAAAATGTTTTTATCGAATTCCTTATCCTATAAATCTGAAATTGCATGCACATGATCTATGACCCATTTGTATTGAAATATTAAATGTATGACATCATAGCCACATGGTATAGCAGCCATATTAGATTTAACCTAAAACCTTAAGAAAGCATCTTCTCCAAAACCACCAAATCGATTGACTCGAAACTTTATGTGTGTCATTGACTAGGCATGGGGATTAAAATATGATCACAGAAACATAATGGATTGAAGGAACATATGAAATAATTATATCTCTGAAACCTCTTACCCTATGAATGCGAAATTTTACAAATATCATCTAACACCATTGTTGCATATAGTTTGAAAATGATGACATTGTAGGTCATGTGGTTTGGCAGCCATCTTGGATAGAAAAACGAACCTTATCCGATTAAACATGATCTCCACAAACATGATCCGGCACTTCACAAACATGATCCCCTTCCCATACATATGCAAAGTGTACATTTTTAAAGGTCATATGTCACGTGGTGTGGCAGCTATATTAGTTTGAAAGCCGATATTTAAAAAAATACCTTCTCTCAAACCGCTTCACTGATCGATGTGAAACCTGTCATGGCTGGTGAAGATGTGATACTTGAAAATACCTGAAGCGATTTAAATCAAACTTGTTTATTTTTAGGACAGTAAACGAGGGCATCTACCCATTGTGGGACTATGCAGAGGCATATTGGCGACACAGTCGCATTGCTCTAGTTCTCAATAACACAAGTTTTTCTCAAGATACCTAATTCAATCGTAAGATTTTATGTATAATTTAACCACAAGTTGCTTACATCATCATAATAAAATATGCAATTTGGTATCTGTCTGTCTGTCTGGCTTTTTTTGATTGTGATACATTCGGTCATTACTTATCCAATCACAACCAAACTTGACAGGAGGACTAAGGGTCACACGACGGAGGTTGTAATGATTTAACTTGCGCCCCTATCCAAGGGGGATTTATTTATTTATTTATTATACATCATATGCAAATTAAAGCCTGGTGTTGGCTATGCGGTTAGGGTGCCGGCTTGGGATCCTAGGATCCTGGGTTTGAATCCCAGTCGATCACTGAATTAATGCCAGGGGGGGTTGACTCAGCCTGTCATCCTTCCAAGGTCGGTAAATTGAGTACCAGATCACTGGTAATTCCCTGTGTGTTGTGTTACGGATTCGGCACTTCCGTGGTTGTGGTTTTCATCCACTTGAAACATTTCTGGTTCGGTATTATTATTATTATTATTGGGGTTTGAAGGAAACGGCGATTATTGTTGTTAAAAGGTAAGGTTATTGTTATTAAAAGGCAAAAGGGGTTAATATTTTAAATGAAACAGGAAACCGGATTGAGACCGGAAGACGACGAGAGAGAGGAGGAAGAAGAGGGCGGGACGAGAAAGGTGGAACGAGACGCGTGGCTTGAAGCTCCGTAGCGAGCATGGTCGAGCGAACATCGCGAGTGAACTTTGAGTCCTTGAAAGGAATTTCCTGCGATCGGTGTTATCGCTGTAGGATTGAGAAACCTGCATAGTCAGGTATAGGCATTGAGGTTTCGAAGAATCCCCCGCCAGGTCGCTTTGACTCACGTAAGAGCCGTCGGCCATTTTGAACCTTGCGCGTCATTCACTGAAAAAGGTTTTGCCGCGTCAGCTTGTCTCACCCTCCGGTCGCTTGCCGGGGGTGTGCGTGCACAAAGTGGCGTTCGAAGATTACGCTGCGGTTCGCTGATTGAACTGTGAATGTGCACGTCTGGTTCGCGCCTTTTGGATTTCCCTTTTCGCCGCCAGTTTGCTGTGGGTTTGCTCTGCCTACACCTCATTACTCGCCTCTTCGCCTCATCGCCTCGATCACCTTTGAGTTATAGAGACATTGAGGAGTGTTCTGTTCCATTCACTGGGAGTGCAGTGAGTTATGTTACCTTAGCAGATGGTACCATCTTAAGATATATTGATTGTATTGTTGATTGCTATCATTGTTGTATTGTTATTCCTGTGTGATTTTTAATATATTATTTGTTTGTTGATAACCATTGGTGTGGTTTCAATATTGATTTTGACACGGAATAGCATATTTTTCTGCCGTGGCTCCTCTCGGGGTTCGGAGGTATACCGAGACCAGGAGGTCGGGGAGGAACACGTAACAGTTGCAAGAGGTGACTAACAGGGTTGGCGGCAGGAAGGGAATCTGGCCATAAAACATTGCTTCAAAAAGGGGACCAAGGTGCCTAAAAAAGGCCAACCCTTGCTTTGTGGGGAAAAATGGCCTCTAAAGGTGTTTTATTTTGTTGTTGTTTTTTAAATTACGGATGTAAATGAACACTCATTTTGCTCTGTGTGTGTTGCACATCACGTGCAGTGAATTTCACCTCCCAGTGCCTTGTATTTATTGTTATTTAAAAAAACGCTTCTGTACACCGCCCATTAGGCTCGGTTTGCAAGCCACCGTCTACAATTCCAACAGAAGAGACGTAATTACTCTTTCATGGAAAATGTTTTTCGAGTTTGTTTTATTCTCAAAAATAGACCGTAGTGAACACACATTCGTGTGAAAAGATTGGACTTTAAAACCTACCCTCATGAAGGGGGACAGACATCTGTACAAACACAAACTGACTGTGTTTTATATGGTAGATTTATATATGTGATTACGCAAATTCTCAGTAAGAATAGAAACTCACGTGTTGTGGCCTAAAACGACTTGGTTATCCAACAGCTTCTCATGAGAGTATATTTTAATTCCAGTATGGCAAAACAAAGGTAATTCCAGCCCACTGATGACTTCACTACTCAAAATATGATTTTTCAGATGCGTTTGTCATTAATAGACTACACAACAACAACAACAGGCATTTTAAGGCCATTTTCCCTGCTAGAGCGGGGGTTAGCCTTGCGGTCCCCATGACAATCTTCTCCATTTTGCCCTATTTTCTGCATCTCCCCTTGTTAACCCCCTTGCCCGCATTTCTTCTTCCACCATCTTTAGCCAAGTCTTTCTCGGTCTTCCCCGTCCTCTACTTCCTTCTACATTAACTTCCATCACTCTTCTCAACCGGTCACTTTCATCCTTCCTCAATACATGACCAAACCATCTCAACCTGTTCCTCTTCACAGCATCAATCACAGGCAATAACAGGCAATCGCAGGCAATAACAGGCAATCAATGTCATTAATAGACTATTTGTCTCAATTACTACAGGAGTTGGTCGATGAATCTTTTGAAAAATTAGGTTACCGTACTCAACCACGATCACCTAACATTTCTCTCTACATCTGTGTGGAAGTGTCCAAATGCCGACACTAACCATAAACCTAACCCTAACCCTAACACTAAGTCTTCCACGTTTCATCACGATGTTTACCTCCACCTCTGAAGGTGGGTGGAGGTTATGGTTTGATCTCTTTTTGTACTTGCAAAAATAATTTTTTCAAGTACTGTATATTGAAAAATATACTTTTATAATATACATTTTTACTTTTAACTTTTATACTTTTAAAATAATGAAAAATATACTTTTATAATATACTTATACTTTTAAAATATACATTTTTACTTTTAACTTTTATACTTTTAAAATAATGAAAAATATACTTTTATAATATACTTATACTTTTATAATATACATTTTTACTTTTAACTTTTATACTTTTAAAATAATGAAAAATATACTTTTATAATATACTTATACTTTTAAAATATACATTTTTACTTTTAACTTTTATACTTTTAAAATAATGAAAAATATACTTTTAAAATATACTTATACTTTTAAAATATACACTTTTACTTTTAACTTTTATACTTTTAAAATAATGAAAAATATACTTTTAAAATATACATTTTTACTTTTAACTTTTATACTTTTAAAATAATGAAAAATATACTTTTATAATACACTTATACTTTTAAAATATACATTTTTACTTTTAACTTTTATACTTTTAAAATAATGAAAAATATACTTTTAAAATATACTTATACTTTTAAAATATACATTTTTACTTTTAACTTTTATACTTTTAAAATAATGAAAAATATACTTTTAAAATATACTTATACTTTTAAAATATACATTTTTACTTTTAACTTTTATAGTTTTAAAATAATGAAAAATATACTTTTATAATACACTTATACTTTTAAAATATACATTTTTACTTTTAACTTTTATACTTTTAAAATAATGAAAAATATACTTTTAAAATATACTTATACTTTTAAAATATACATTTTTACTTTTAACTTTTATACTTTTAAAATAATGAAAAATATACTTTTCAAGTATATTTTTCAAAATATTTTTTCAAGTATATTGGTTGATCTTGTGCGTTATTCAGTCTGTCTGTCTGTCTGTCTGTCAATCGCCTACAGATCACAATTTAAAACCGAGCTTCACAAAACTTCACCAAATGGTGAAGTTGGTCATGTGGAAGAAGCTCATTGATGTTGAGGTCAAAGGTCATCTTGAGTTTAAACATCTACAATTGTCATTTTTCATCCGATTGACTTGAAAGTTGAACAGCATTTACATATTGAGTCACTAAATTGGGAAACCAATATTTTTTAGGGCAAAAGGTCAAAGGTCAACTCAAGGTCAAACTTCTAAAATCATCAATTTTCATCCTATTACCTTGAAAAATTAAACAGCAATTACATAATGCATCATTGAATTGGGAAACAACTATTTAAGGACCAAAGGTCAAAGGTCAACTCAAGGTCCAACTTCTAAAATCATCAATTTTCATCCTATTACCTTGAAAAATTAAACAGCAATTACATAATGCATCATTGAATTGGGAAACAACTATTTAAGGACCAAAGGTCAAAGGTCAACACAAGGTCAAACTTCTAAAATCATCAATTTTCATCCTATTAACTTGAAAATTAAACAGCAATTACATAATGCATCATTGAATTGGGAAACCAACTATTTTTGAGGGCAAGAGGTCAAAGGTCAAGTCAAGGTCAAACTTCTAAAATCATCAATTTTCATCTGAAAAATCAGCACTTTTGATCATATTAACTTGAGAATTAAACAGCAATCACAAAGTGCATCACTAAAAAGGGGATAGCAACTATTTTTGAGGTCAAAAGGTCAAAGGTCAACTCACGGTCAAACTTCTAATATCAATTTTCATCCACCAGGCTTTGATTAAGCTCATCAATTTAAATCTTAATGAAATGGAAAATTTGTTGTAGCTATGGCAACTTTTTTGGAGGGGGGTGGCGGGGGGGGGTGGCGGGGGGGGGGGGGAGGATTTTGCAAGTATCGTGCTATTTCTTGTTTGTTTGTCTGTCTGTGAGCAGGATATCTCAAACAGTTATGGACACGGATACAGACGAAACTTGGGGGACAGGTAGGGTGTGTAACAAGGACAAATCGATTCGATTTTGGTGTAGATCTGAATCCGGATATGAGAATTTTAGGCGATTCTTCACCATTGAGCGAAAGGGGCCAACATCGATATACAGCACAATATTTCAAAAGTTGGGTACGAGTTATGACAAAACTTGGTGGATGAGTTGGGTTAGCGACAAGAACAAACCGATTAGATTTTGTTTCAGGTCCGAATCCAAGTCTGGCCTATCAGGGGGATACAAAACGTAAACTGTTCAGACTGGCGGAGGTATTGCTCTCTCGTACCGAGTGCCCTTCTTTTTGGATTTTTGTTTTGTTGTTATACAAACCACCAATTTTTTTACCCTCGCTTTAAGAAATTACATTTGCCTACCAGATCACACAACTCCCTTCATGGTTGCTTTCCATGAAACAGAGGCAAGTGGAACAATACCATGGCTTTTTAAGCCTTAGTGAGGTTGTTGTTTCACGTCCATTGATGAGAGCGGTTACGTAAAACAACATACCACATCGGACACGGCTGCTGACTTCACTACTCAGTCACTGCAGTTACCACTGCAACCACAAACCCCAGGCGCCACGACCACCCAACTAACTTGCAGGAGGATGCATCTTATCCGTAAAACCCATAAGGGGCGCACCTGTTATTACAATGGATCACGTGACTGCAGTCCAAAGCTGTTTCAGATTAGTCCATTTCATGCAGCTGAAAGTTTGTGGTAAGTCTATTTCATGCCTTCGAGAAGTTTGGCACATTTGATTATTTAAAATAAAATATTTTAATATCACCTGAAGCTATCGACAGGTATATATATATGCACATATATACACATATACAAACACACATCCACAAATGTATATATATATATATATACACACACACATATATACACATCCACACAAACACATATACACACACACATACACACACACACACACACACACACACACACACACACACACACACACACACACACACACAAACACATATATACACATATACACACACACACACACAACACATATATACACATGTACACACACACAAACACATATATACACATATACACACACACACAAACACATATACACACAGAAAAACACACACACACAAACACATATACACACAGAAAAACACACACACATAAACACATATACACACAGAAAAACACACACACACAAACACATATATACACATATACACACACACAAAAACACATATCTACACATATACACACACACACAAACATATTGTTGCGGTTTTAGAACCCTCACTTGCAAATAATTCTTGTAAATATTCCATTATTAAAAGGTTAAAGGTCACACCCTTAATTAGTCCATACGCAACACGTAGGCCACCATAGGAACTTTAGTTATTTCATTAGTATGTGTTTTAGATAAGGCCGTGTTCCCAATAGTTGAATCTGCGTTGCATTAATCAAATAAGATAGGCCCCATTCACTTCTTTCCAATCGCTCTCTCCAAACGGCGCCATTATGCGCCCCTACAGACGGTGCCTTGTCCCTCCCAATTCTATTACACGCCTCTGCTTGCCAGCAGCGCTCGCTGCGTTCAGCTGAAGTTTGCTCAAACAAACGCCATTAACCACGCGGTCAAGCTCGAGGAAGAAGGGGGTGGAGTGCCAAGGAGAAGGTGTGGCCCTGTCAACGAGCCGTCAAGGGCGGAGCCGGTAAGCCCTTACCAGCCAACCAGGGCTGAGGTGAGCTTGCTGGAGGGCGTGGTTTCCAAGCGCACGCATTGATTTTTAAGCGCGTTATATAAGCGCCAGCGCGAGCCTTTTTACGAAGTCGACTCGGGTTGGAGACGGCGCTTGGTGGGGTCTGGCTGAGAGCCGAAGCTGCACAGAGCTCTTTGACGAACTGCTTCGGAAAGCCCTTGTTGAACTTGCGAGAGAGAGAGAGAGCGTTGCTCGATAAACGTATTATGTACGCAGCATCCCAGCCCCTCGATATATGTAAGGTCCGCTCGCGGTCGGCGACACGCGAAGCTGCCTGCCATTCTTCACCCGTGGAACCGGAGCCTGGACGGAGTCGACCTACCTGGAACCATCGACCTGGAC